>NC_133201.1:41618437-41713437 GCF_958299795.1 Porites lutea
TAAGCCGATATTAATTGAGTAGACGCTTTTTCAAATGTTGATCTTGATTTAATTTCACTAATTTCTGTTCTTTTTTTGTTGTTGCTGTTTTTCTTTTGTTTTTGCTTATCGTTTGCTAGAATCAGGTAGCCACTCTATCCTCTGCTGATTCACATTTTGCCAAATACAAAGGCAAAGTCACGGCATCAAAGTGAAATGTTCCCCCGGTAAGGAAAAGCACATAAAGTGGGGTCACGTTCCCTTTTATGTTGTCTGGCATGTGTCGTACAGACACATCAGTAAGAAATCTAAGGCTTTCTAATAGAAAAACCACTACATGACAGGTCGTTCATTCGTGGTTCTGAACACGTTTTAACGTAATATAGTTTTCACTTGATTAGATGCAAAACATGATATCAAAGCCGTACGTTGTACGATATGTTTATTAAGTTTACTCATTTCATTTACGGCAAATTGTCCGCAAGGCAACACCTCATACTCAGAATCAAATATAAATTGACAGCAAGAAAAGAAAAAGATTCTGTTGTCTCAAGCCATTTTCATAAAAAATTACTCCACGAAATACTGCATTTATAAATAAATTCGCCCTGTCAATATTTATTTCCCAATTATCTGAGAAATTAGCGTATACATTTCAGAGAGCTCTGAAACGACATATGCTTTTGAAAATTAAGAGGCATAAGTGACAGTCGTCATTCACATATCTTGGGTCTACCAGAAAACGACACCCGCTAAACTGCATATTACACGAATTTTAGATCTGTGGCCTATGTATATCACACCATGGAAGCAACCTGTACCACGCTGCAAAAAATAGAAAAAGAAGAGGTGCTGGCGGCTACGCCTCAAAATTTTCCTGCAGACTGCACTTGCTTAAAAGAAGAAGTAGGGGACAAATCGACGCTGGATATTTCCATGGACAACCGGGCAAAAGTAATGGAGATCAAAGATGGTGTATCGTATTCTCTGCCACCGAAAAGCAAAGGATTTTTTCGCGGAGGAAAGAAACTCTCGAGAAATATGTGGTTAAGTATTGACCAAGAGAAAAAAGACAGGAAAAACAGAGTCTTGAAGAAAGAAAAGTCCATGGACGACAAGATGTTTATTGCTGGAAAATCGCTCGTTGATCGCAACGCAAATTTCCAAACTATATCCGAAAATGAGTTGATGGGTATATCACTCGCTGTTAGCACAAGAAGGGGAAGCATCTGTGAAGAGATTGAAAAGGCAATTGTCCACAACGGAATTAGTTTGTACGAGATGCGAAAAGCTATGGTAATAGAAGAAACGCTGAGGGATAGGTTTCTTATGTGATCTGGTATGACAAGGATCATTATATCATCATAACAAAAAATAAACAGGAAGTTATAATCTGCAAAACTATTCCTCGAGGTATGTCTCAATAGGCGTTAGAACCTACTTCGGTTTAAGATAAACAAACAAACAAAATATTCTTTGGGGTGATTCTTATTAGACTTAACAGAATAATTAAAATGGAAGCAAAAATAAAAAGAGCATTTCGGCCCATTTAAGCCTTGCGTTTTTCAAAGATCCATGGCTTGACTACTGAGCTTTGAACAGTTAACCGTTGTAAAACGACTGACAACGTTTGGCCTCGAGAGCTGCGCATTGTCACTCTCAGCAGTTTTATAGTTTTTGAGGGAGACAATGAGATAATTGAGTATTTGAACTGCTTGGAGAAGTCTTAAGATTTTCTCTCTGGTGAAAAGTCATGATAACCTAAATCTTTCTCTTGTATGCATTCTATTTTTTTTTCAGTTAGCTAGTTCTTGATAGCGAGTTTATGTTTTATTTGAAATTAATAATCAGCTGCGTTGACTGTATTTGACTACACGAGCGAAAATGTTGCATAAGGTATTCAATTTCTGTCAGAAAATGAATGACTACTGATTTTGAAACAATCTATATAGTTGGAAAGTAGGACATTTTTCATAGCTTTTAATTTCCTGACAGTTACGCTATCAGTAGAGAAAGATATACGTGATAAATAAAAAAGCATTTTCATAATGTCAGCAGAAAATGGAACAATGTTTTTTTAATTTACCCTTTAGCACTTTTTACTCTGTTTTCAATCTAAATGTTGTATGGGTGGAAATAAAATAAGATGTCTCATAAATAGCTTTAAATCAAACGGGAAAACCCCAACCTATATTAGGCCACAGTAACACTTACAAGTGCATTATTCAGAGATAAAAAAACTACTAGCTTTTCCTCGTCATAATAGTATTATTATTTTAAGTCTAATTGCTTAGTCTTAATCAGCACGTCCTCGGGCCTAGAATATATAATATGCTATCTGCTTCTCATTTTTTTCTTCAACGATGGTGGGACACTCTGGGTATTGTCTAAAGATCAAATTATGCAAAAGGAGAGTTCTGGGGAAAAAAACCGGAAAAAGCTTCAAGGGAATACTGCGTCTATTGTATATGATAATTCTTTTTATTATTCATTCAAAATTCAAAATATTTGTACGTTTGTGATTGGCTAAAATCCCACGCATAATTCATCATAACCAGCTATTATCGACCAAATTTGGAAGAATTTTGCAATATGTGAAAAATTATATCGACCGTTCAGCGAAAAAAACAGTTAACCGAGAAGACCTGGGGACGAGTTGCTTTAGTAAATAGTGAAACATTTCACTCGATTCACCGGGAAGAAATAGGCGAACTATTAGCTAAAAACATGGCAAGAACAGCAAGAAGACAGCTCGACGGACGACATCTGCTGTTTGGACAATATTTGCAGAACTGAACAACCCTTTATCTCCTAAATTTGACGATAAACATTCCTGCACTAACGAAGATGAACTTAACATCGATGGAGGTAAGCATGTTTTAGCTTGTTTTTAAACTAGGAACTATTCAAAGAATGGTTAAAGGTACACACGCTCTTTGGTCGGCATGTATTTCCATTTGCTCAGCCTCATATGATTTATTTGACCTTTAGGCTCGAAATCGATGATGTAATTGAAGACCTCGTCCAAAATTATCTTATGACGGATCTCAAATAGCTTAAGCTACCAAATCACTGAAATGCAATCGCTCATCAAAACATATAAGATCAAAATCGGGCTGATCTAAACAGACTTAGAATTAGTTTCCCCAGGCAAGTCATCAGGAAATCAGACGAGGACAAACGCACGCTACCTAACGAGTCACACTTAAGCTACAAACACGACAATTGTAAAAACTCGCAAAAAAGTCAGACCATAAACTAAAACTGCTTAGGTTCACTGATACTGTATATTTATTGACAGTCAGTTAGCTGTTTACAGTACTGAAAGTACACAAATTTCGAAGTAAAATGGTAGCACTTTAGATCAACCCCTAATAAAGATTCCACTATTAATCCCCAACTCAGCTAAGACTAAGAAACACATAAATTAACTTCACTTCTAGTGCATAGCAGCAAGAGAGGATAAAACTCTATCCTTTCTTGATACATGTAGTAGTCACTGTTTGGTTTTGAAATCTCATCTGTCCAGGGCTAGTTTTACATACTGCAATGTGATATTCATTAAAAAAATTTCAGAGCGAGTGGAATCTCGTCAAAATAGCGTCTTGAAACTTGCGCAAGTCAAAACGCCAACGCAGATTTCTATTTTCGCACGCCGGAACTAGTTTCAGGACAACTCGGATTAATATTAATCGGATTAATATTAATCCTAATGATTATTATAATCCAGTAATAGATTATTATAATCCATTACTGAGGTTTGAGCCGTGCCTTGATCAATTAGGATTACTATTAATCTTATGTAGGATTAATATTAATCAGATTAATATTAATCCTAATATAAGATTCAGTAATAGATTATTATAATCCATAACTGAGCTTTGAGCCGTACCTTAAACGATTAGGATTAATATTAATCTGATTAATATAATCCCACATAGCTCAAATTTGTACAAGTCTCTCAATAAGAAATATTCTATTCTAACCACGACGAATTTGTTACTTGTGCTAGTAGTTTGTGAACAAAACTCTTAATTACATTCAGTCAATAACCGCACTCCTTATTATACGTTATTATATTTTAGTAGCAGAAGTCGGCAGTTGTCTCAGCTCTGCTGGTAATACAGTTGCAACTGAATTTTTTGTAAAAACACATGCCCACCGCACGGATTCGCTGGCCCAGAGGCGCTTGTTCCTTTTCATTTACTTCTAGGCTCAACATCGCTACCAGCTCTAACATATGCAAGTGATCGTGTGACTGATGTGATCAGTGTTATGTGCCGTCAGTCCCTGTCTGCAGTTTGTCTGTCATAGCTCTGATCTGGATTATAATAGAGATTAATATTAATCCGGATGATTATTATTTTAAAATAATAATCTAATCCTTCCAATTTTTGCCGTGCCTTAATCTATTACTGGATTATAATAATCTATTGCTGGATTATAATAATCTATTATTGGATTATAATAATCTATAACCGGATTATAATAACCATATTATAATCTATTATTATTATAATCCACGGATTAATATTAATCCGAGTTGTCCTGTAGTTTGAACTGAGGCTTGAGTCTTGCTAGTTGAAGTTGTTACATGCGCTTGTAGACGCACTTTTAAAAGTTTTCCAAGCCACAGCGAAAATCACTCCACTCAACTCAGATGTAAGTACTATTGCAGTCACACTTGGCTTTTCTTTTATCAAGAACGACTCTCAGCACGCATGTCTCTAGATGAGTTGCCAGGTTTTTAGATTAGCAATTACTATAAGGTGGCTTCTCAGAGATCTCAACGATCCCGCGCCACTTTGCACGATGCATTTTTCGATCTCATCGCAAATTGCTTTTCTTCGAATGTTGGGTACATTTGGTCTGTACATGAATTCGTCAGGACGTCAGGTTTCAAAATTTCCGTGGACGATTGTTCATCCGCTATTATCTCTTCTCGTACTGTACTACCCTCTCTACTAAAGAACGCCCTTACCACTGTTTTTAGGTTAAAGGTCTCTGAGTAGAGAGTTCGCTTTAACTCTCGCGTTTTTGAAGTGATAAGATTCATGGTTTCGTTTTCTGTAATTACTACTTGTCTTGGTTTGTATTCGTCTTTTCCGTTTTCTCTACTTTTTAAAGCTAAAGGTTGTTTTTGCCTCTCAGATTGTTCCATTTCATCCCAGATTGAATGATAAATAGAACAGGATCTCTCATTCCATGCACGTTTAATGAAATCGTGGTTCGGATCCTTTTGCATCTTTCCCCCGTAAATCCTGAAGAGACATATTCCTTAGGCCGATTTGAAAGTTTTTTCATTGTAGACGGTTCCTCTCTCATTGTTTTCACTCGACTAAATTTGCCGTGTAAGCGATAGATTGAAATGATTCTACCCACCTCGTAGAGCACTTAAATGCGATGCTGAATCTATTTGTTGCCACCATTGAGTAATTAAAAATAGCGTCAATTAGTATAGGTAATAGCATGATTAGTAGTGATATTTGGCATAAATACCACGAGTGATATTTCAAAATTTCACGAGCCGTTAGGCGAGTGAAATTTGAGACAATTTTGAAATATCACGAGAGGTATTTATGCCAAATGTCACGTACAAATCATGCTATTATTTGTTTATACTACTACCCGCAATAGGTTTGTAATTTTCACATGTAGGTATTTCAAATTAAGCTGAAATACCACTGCTCTAAGCCAATCAAATTGCAGAAATTTGTCATGTAGTAGTATAAATTATAAATTCACATTCGAATATGTGAACAAAATAATTCATCGTACACCACACGGTTCTAGGTAAAGAAATTGATTATTTATCAAAAGTTGAATATTCAGAATTTAAATAGCATATGGTTGACAAAACGCAGAAATATATCAGTGAAAAGCAGCCGCTCTCCCTTTTTACTTCAGTAGAAATAACTCTGACGTCGAGGAGCTTACTTTTGAAAGCCTGCAGCATAGTTTAGATAAGAAACCTTTTTTTAAAATTCGCCATTTACATGCATATGCATGTGTTCAGGGGCGGATCCAGGATTTTTTTTAGGAGGGGGTGCACCCGTCTCTTGCTCTATTTCAACACCAATAAACCACATAGTTTTTTGTTTTTTTTTGCAGAATACCAGTTGTATTAGAAAACCGCAGGTCATCTCAGGGGGGGGGGGGGGGGGGGTGCGCACCTCCTGCACCCTCCCCCTAGATCCGCCCCTGGTGTTTATCATTTTTTCACAGGGTACATTTAGTGCACTGATCAGGGATGTTCAGAAAATTTCAAAAAATGCTACCAAGTTGTGGGTTGACTGCGTTACAGTGTGTTTCCGGTGTAAAATAAGTAGAAGTAATTGCCAACTATAGTAATTAGCACTTACACGACGGGTGCAAGCACTCGCTTTTTCACAGTGCAAGAGCCTACAGTAGTTCACGTGTCATTTCCGCCCTGACACCTGTCGTGTAAGTGCTAATTGTCATAATGCAAATTAGTTGGTAAGCGCAACAGTGGTCACAGGCACTGGACCAAAGCCAGACGTGCCACGAAGTCCGGCACAAATGGCTCGATTTGATGGGGAAATTATCGATCTTTTTTCGATCTGATGACCCAGAGAGGAAGAAGAGATTTCCCTCTTGGGCTGGAGCTGAAAAGCTTGCAGTGGATTTGAATTTCGGCGAAAAAAACCGCATTCTTGTTGCGACTGGTTCAGGACCCCGACAGATCGAAGTGACCAGCCTTCACTTCGTTCTATGAAAGGAGTGACAGTGGTTACGCAATAAAGCCAAAAAAAAAAACAGTAAACGACAATCAAACACCAAAATGCAGTGGAATACATTGCAGGTAAGTCTTTGATATTCATTTCATTTTAGAAAAAGGAAGGTTTAGCGTTATTTAGCGTTCGCAGATCTCAGTAATATATTTCTCATACAAAGTCTCTTATATTTTCAACGGTCGCCTGTAACGCGACACCGGCGCGTCACCTATGGTATGTAAATTTACATTACACACTTCCTGACACACTTCCCTCGTAACGTTAGCCTGCGTAGCTGGCGGTATTGTGTAGTAGTCGAGTGAGATTTGGCGGCGGAGCAGTTGTAATATAGTCGAGTGAGATTTGACGGCGGAGCAGTCACGAGCGGCGAAGCCAAGCTCTTGACAATGTGAAACGTGACCTTGTGAGTTTGCTTGAACAGAGGGTTTTTTTATTTTCTCGGCTCTCGCTCGAAGGTTACTAGCACTACACAGTGCATGTATCATTCTAAACTTTGACTGAGTAAATCTTTTTTTGCAACACTAGGCTTAACATTAAAAGGTCATGAAGCTGGTTTGTTACATGCATACTGAGTAACCATTTCCGGTGGTTTATTCTTCTGTAGGTGTTCCTGATAGGATTTGATCTCAGATGCCGTTGTAAAGTGTTTTAATTTTCTTTGACCTTTGTTTCTTACGGCTAAATTAAGACAATTCCAGCGTTGTGAAGTTTAAAGACGCCATTTCGGCAATTTGGTCATCAATTATGCTCTTTCTAAAGCGGAAATCACAATCACTTTACATGTACGTCTTCTCCAGTTTGCCATCTGCTCCCTAAATTGGGAAATATACGCGAAGGCTCATCTAACATGATTGACATATGTATGGCCCTCGACCAATCCGTTTCCCCGCACACTGGTGTGCGGACCATTCAAAATACCGGGGTTTTCTGGCAGGCGGTATTTCAACCGCCTCGTCCCTACTCCTTTTTTTTGGAACACGGCTTCGCCGCCAAAACTTTAATCTCGCACCCACACAATACCGCCAGCTACGCAGGCTATCGTAACGTGAGTTTGGGCCGCCTGTGGACCAATAAACCGAATAAGGTATCAGGATTATGCCTTGTGAGTAAGAACAATTGCGTCTATCTCGAACAATGTTACCCACTCGCGGGGATAAACTACTAACGTTACTCTGGAGAAAGTAAAGGCTGTATGGCAAATCTGATGAGCTAAAAGCATTCTTAAAGGAAAAACGAGAAGACCAACAGGTCTGCTTATCCCAACTCACCTCTAAATCAAGAAGACCAGACCTCAGGACTAACTGCCCACCTAAAATGTTCTGCAATGTGTAGGCTTCAATGGAGTCGAAACCGTGTCTAATTGATCACATTTTAGGCATCCTACTGAGGAACAGTTAATATACAGCTATTTCAAGAACGGTTGTCCGGAAAAGTGCACGCGACAATCCAGAAAGGTATTGTGGGTAGTTTTGAGTTCATTGTTCCTTCAAAGAAATTTGAAAGAATGGTACGAGAGGCAATGGACGCATGTTTGCGAGTGCTAAAGGAAAGCAACAAAAGTAGGTTTGACAGCTACAGTGTCAGGAACAGTGTATTGTCGCGTGCACATTTTTTTCGACAATCTTTCTCGAAATAGCTGTGTAGATTTCGCCAGGGCTAAAAGCGAAGCTCACGGTTCCTCAAACAAAATATAAAATCGTGTAATACCAAGCTGCAAAGACAACGAAAATGGTGAAAAATCAACAAAGGCCTATTAGGCCATTTTGCGGTTGTGTGCTCAGTGCCCTGGGCTTTGAATAGAAGCGAGGCTGGCGGTGACCTTGTTTTGTTACAAGCCTTCCTGTTTTACATGTGCGAATCGTGGTATTCTCATGCTAACAAGCCCGTGAACATGATCATTTACATATGAAAAACAAGAAGGTTTGTAACGAAACAAGGTAACCGCCAGCCTCGCTTCTACTCAAAGGCCAGAGCACTGAGCACAGAACTTTAAAATGGCCTATTACATTTTTGGACATTTCTTTGCCGTTGTTTTGCACGATTACAACGTAAACTTTCAGAAAAGTCCTTGTTAAATGTTTAATGGAGGAAGTGTCGTACGTGTTCTTGTTCACTTTTTTTTCACTGCCGCTGATTTTCACCTTGGTGGCCGCTACAAATTTTCCATGTTGTTCTTCCAACAAAAAATGTCTCCTTTGTTTTTTTATCTCTCGCTCTGGCTCTCTGTCGCTCTTTTTCTCGTTGAGCTTCGCTGTCCTGTCTCCTTCTTTCTCTTTTTCTCTGTTTTTCTCTCTATATATATTCCAAATTTGTGAACATGACAATTAATCTAAGCTTTCCGTTTTCGTCTTCATTGACTCTTTAATTGTCTCTTCTTCACCATACGTGGGTGGCTATGCGATTTCTCGCCAAAATAACCTCGAGTTGCATTTGGGTTGCCATAACTGTTGATTGAGTTATTTTTACATTGGTATGCCTGTGGTGCGGACGGACGGACGGACTTTTGGGCGTACGGTCACATGATTACCAAAATTTCTCGGATGGGTATATTACCACATTTTCTTAGGTTTGAGGCTACTTCTACATATTTAGAGCAAAACAATTTGCCGTCTGTGCCCTTTCAGTATATAAGGCTAGAATTTTCCCGGCGGATGATCGGCTATTCAAAACCATACTCTTCCAGACACTGTTAATAATGGTAGATTCAAAGACATGGCGACCCGCGATCAGGGATTCTTTATTTTATCGGAGCTTGAACGTCGGCGGACGGGGAAAGAACAAGATGAGAAGGACCGCCTGTTCGCAAGGTTAGAAAAACTTTGGGGGGGAGGGGGGGAGGTTAAAGCCCCGAAAGGCTAGCACTATTCTTAACACATTTGCCACCAGTTAGAGGCTCAAAAAATAATATGTTCAAACATTGATAGTATCCTCTAAAGTTAGTTCTTTCCATATTACGAGAAAAAGGGCGTGTGCTTCGGTTCTACTGTTTTAGACTTCCTAGACACTTTTTGCGACCGGGTACCCGACAAATACAATGTTAACTCTATGAAAAATAATTTTTCACAAATTATTCGAGTAGTTCACTGCACAGTCTTCATAATTGAGTCTTTCTATTTTTTGTAGGGGGGAAGGGACAAAGGGGAAGAATTAATTCTTCAAAACAAACTGGCGTTGACCAAATTTGGACGATGCTAAATACACAATCGATCAACCTCGCTTCCAGACGTCGCAGCCCAGCTGTTTATTCACGAGTGAACTAAAAGAAAATGGCGCTTACGCGGCTGTCCGAAAACGAAATAGCTGAATTTCTGACTAAAACTGAACGGAAGGAAAGCAAGAATACGCAAAACATATTGCTAGATTGAAATTATCTACCTGTTGAGGAGTATCTGCAAGAAAAAAAACCTATGTTTATATCCTGAAACTGTGCCGAAAAATGAGGCAAAGTTCAGAAGAAAGTCTACGAGGAGGTAAGCTTTTTAAGAACTTAAAAATATTTTCAATAAATAATAAAACAAGCTGTCCCAGTGGCGCCTAGTCTAAGAATATTGTCTAGGGAAAAGAGCGGGATAGGTAAACTGAAAAAATGCTCCATAATCATACTCGCTGATAATAAGAACCGCCCGGCTTTAAGAAAGGCGGGATATGAACATCTTAGCAGAACTCCAAAACAGAATTTTAGCGCGCGGAATATATAAGTATAGTGGAAGACATTACAGCGACTACTCGATCGAGCACAAAAATGAAGATCGAAATTTGCTTCTTTTCCCGTGCAGGATGCTAGCTTATACGCATTAAAAGTTTGAAGAGAACTGAAGAGGTGTTGACCCTGAACCCTTAATACACGATAAGTAACAAACAAGCCAAATGCGGTGTTATAACTTATAAGTGGCTTTATTTACTATTTCTTCCATGTTTATTCGTTGTTTATCTATTTGCACCATTTAAAATGAGTATCTAAAATTATGTATCACAAAAGAAAAATTCGTTAAGAATTCATGTTCAGTGTTTTATGAAACTGTGCAACGTCGATACAGCGCTAAAATCAAGTATTTTTGTCAGTTGGCAACTTACTGTGCGATTTCGGCATTGTGGCAAGAACACTTATCGTCACATCAATGAAATTTTGTTTGAGAACTTTTACATTTGTCAATGATTTGTGAGTGAGGTTTTTTCGCCTTTTGTTTCCAAACCATCGTCATTTTTTAACTGCCAGTACTGTATAAAAAAGGAAAAGCAAAAAGGCGAAGAAAGAGAGATTTGAGATCGAATTACCATAAAATGGCTCTGTTAACGCTTTTTAGCTTTCGCGTCTTAACTTGTCCAACAAAATTTGTTACAAAAAGCTTAACAAACAAAAATAAGTAGCGTGCATGTCTAATATTTTCATTTGTGTTTTGCTCTGTTCTTTTTCTGCTCGAAAATCAATAGCGTTATCCTAAATCGACCGATTGAAGTTTTTACTGGATCATATTTATCTAATCACCACTAATGCCTTAGTATAATCTTAGCCACTTTAGTTTTAAGGCTGTTTATTAGCCTTAAGTACAACGCACCACACAAACATTCCAACAAAAGCTGCCCGAGCACCTTCTATAGCAAATGCGGAAACACAAGGCACGTTTTGTTCCTTTAAAATAAAGCAAAAAAAATTGTTAGATTGTCATTATGGATTATGATGCTGATAGTAAAACAGGTTTTAAAAATCATTTCTGATCGGCGCGCAAGCAGCAAATCTGACTACACATTAAAAAAAAAAAAGATCTCCACTGTTATTTACCCTAGCTTAAAAAGCTATACCTCATTTGAAAGGGCATACAATAACCTTTCGAGAAAAAAATTATATTTTGCCCTCTGCAAGCCCATAATAATTCGCTTAAATTTTTTACAAGATATATATTCTTACAATTTAGGCATTAGCATTTAAAGATGAAAAAAAATGTGCACTAATGTTGCTTGGACTGACCTAAAAGCTTAAAAGAAAAATGTTTCTCTAGTTATCCAGCAAAACAGACCACCAATCAGCTTAAAAACATTGCAGATGATTTAGTCTTTTTTTTTTTTTCCTGATGCAACCCTATTATGCAAATGAGGCTAAGACCCTCTTTGCATACTTCGCTGTCACCTCGTGCTGAGAGTTTACTCACAGAAAGAGTCTGTTATCTTCAAGTCAAGCTAAAACCATCTAATTTGGTGGCAGTCGGAAGTAACGCAATTTTTTTACAATTTTTCTCACTTATAGGGCCACACGGTTCTCTAAAGTATAACGAGCGAGTAAACTTCTACAAACGACTGAGGCGTGGTTATTATCGGTACTAAGCTAGAGCGTAATTTAGTTGTTTTGTCTTTGTGTTTGCTGTTGTTGTTTCTACCACTGTTACTGACTGTTGTCAGATAGGCTTATCTACTCTTAAAATATATCGATATATAATTTTTTACTTGAAGCAACATCTGTTTTACTTACGCTGGGCCGGGAGGCTATTCTGCTTGATACGATAAATGGGCAACTTAGCACACATGGCGGCCATTTCATCACTCAGGAACGTGCGGTCATTGACAGTACCAACAACAGCATATTCAGTCTCCCCTTGTGTCTCTGCCCGGCTGCTACCCTGATTCCATTGCTGAAGGGAAAATAGCAAATATGATTACGACTGATTAAGTTGGGAAAATACTGTGACCGCGAATAAATAAATTCATTATATGGGACTATGAGTTCATTCTGCACAAGGAACCCTTTTCTTCATTGGCAAGTCTCGATCTTTGTCTGTTCCTACGGGGTGATTTCCATTGCCGTGTAATTTTTATGTGGTTTCCCTCGTATATTTTACGTGTGTAAATAAAATAGAGACCAAAGAGAAATTAATTTAACAGCACATTTGTACCGTCGTGACCAACTGAAGTTTTCCCTTAACTTGACGTTTTCAATTTCTGTTAATCATATCTGCGCAAAAATAATTACTTTCATGTCAAGTTTATCCTTAAGAATTACTGAATTAAGTAGTTTTGATCTGTCTATTTCCAATTAGAAATGTGAACTTAAATCTGACTTTTCCAGTTTGCCGTAAAAGTGCGGGTCTAATTCTTACTATGAATAGTCGCCAATTACATAGAAGTTGGTTCTCGCTTATCATTTAAAATTATTATTTGTGAAAAATTTTACAAAACAGAATCAAATGCTAAAAAAAGGTGAAATACTACACAATTTAGCCCTCACACAATTGAAAACTAATCAGTTTCCACACCAGTTGAACATGCATGGTCAGGCTTAATATTGCGGCCATTTTATATGGGGTTACAGTTCCCCAGCAGTGGATAAATATTTAGTTCAAAGAACAGCGATATCGCGTCAACATGCACATCTAAAGGGGTGAAAAACAAACAGACAAAAGTAGATTCAATGCCAACAAAATGTAATAGCTCTTCCCAATATTACTAGATGTAGATGATAGCTAAAAAAATATAGTATATAGTGCAGTTTAGCTATATATCACTGACTTTAGAAAATAAAGTTAAAAACTGGTAGTATTTATCATTGAAATACTCGGCTTAAGTTGAAGCCTAGATGTAGTAAACAATCTTTTCTTGAAAATGTAATTACCGTTTCAAGTAATCTCTTGAGGTCAGCAGGCTTTGGTTGATTGTCAGTGGAGTCACTTAGAAAACAAGCTCTCTGATTGGACATTCGGTGCATGGCCATGTTCTATGCAAATAGACAAAAATGACAACAGTTACGTACATATGTACTTGAAAAATAATTTTTATTTTTTAAGAGATTATTTAGTGCAAGGGGTGCATAGCTTTATACAAAACTAATGGGGAAAATCAGGGAGAGAGAGAGAAAGATAGAGAGAGAAAGAGCAGTTAAAGTAGCCGTCATTCTGTAAAGAAGAAAGGGAAGGAAAAATCGAAGGAAAGAAAGAGGAAGGAAGGAAGGAAGGAAGGAAGGAAGGAAATGGGAAAGAAAATGTAAAAGAAACGAAAATAAGGCTGTTTTTAACATAAGCCATGCCAAATTTCAATTTCCTCACCTGTTTGAAATCATAAACAACATCGACATCTCCTGGGGCATCGGGACTGGTGTCGCCATTACTGGGGATGTGGAAAGTTTCCGTTCCCTTTTTGGTGTCGATTTTAATAGTTTCGTCTAGATCTTTAGCTCCATCCTTGACTTTAACTTTGTACTCTGAAACCTTATCGTTCAAGGTAAAAAAGAAATAATAATAAAATAAATACATCATCATCATCATCATCATCATCATCATCATCATCATCATCATCATCATCATCATCAGAGTATCATCAAAAATAATCAGAGTATCCACTATTCCACCTATTTGGAACGTTGCGAGGCCTTGCAAGAATGTTTACACGAAGAAATTCATCAGTAAAGTTAGGAATCACCTTGTACAGGGCAATAGGGTCAATAGGGACTATCATGGGAAAAAAAAATTAAAGCTGTAATTTTCGAAATAGTCATTCTGAAGCTTAAGATTTTGGCCATCCACTGGTTTACAAGGCCGACAAGCATTCGTGTTGCGGACACATACATAGACGTGGCATTGGAAAATTGAGATGTTCGAGTTCTCTTTAAATCATTTGAAAACCAGCGCTACTCGCTGCCCGTTTTTACAAAACTAATGCAGAAAAAGCATTCAGCTACAGAGTATCATTGGTTTAGAAAGAGCTAGCATACGATCAGTGGTGGGAGTGAAATTCGAAAATCAACCTGGTGCATCAAATGCATGTATCGACTTGATTCCATACCTTTTGATCGTCTGCTCCGCTTTTATAAACTGTCGCTCCCGAAGCGACAACAACAAAGACAGCAAAGGAAAGGATGAAAACTTGAAACTCCTGGTGAAATAAAAAGAAGAAAAACTAGCAAATTCATCAAGCTTACTTGACTACACGGTGTCAAAAGTAAGTAGCTATTTTAATACTTGACTTACCATTCTGCCCCCTCGAAAAAACGGTTCTTTTTTCTTCTGATCTTGCTTTTGAAGCACAGACTACTCAATCTGAAAGTGAATGCTGAAGACGTACAAATCAGCCACTTTTATACCATCTGTTACCCTGCTTCATCTTCCTGGTTCTTAACGCGATGCCCAGGCCTTTTACGAAACGAGTCTTCCTTCAGCGCAAATATCCCCCAAACGTGCGGCGATATTTACCGCAAAAACCATGAGTTTGATGAAAGCAACAACGTCTTCTATAACTTTAACTAGGTCGTGAGGTCAGGTGAAGTGAGAGGCACAGCACGCGTCACAGAGCTGAAACATCTGTAGATACATGTATAAGAAATAATAATAAGACAATTATAACGCGCCCTTTCCTAAGGGTCCAAACGCACTATTTACAGTTATAATTTAAAAACTACCATTAAAGTTAAAATTTAAAAACCACAATTGAAAAATACAAGGTATTTTCGTGGCGACGCAAAAGCTATCCGGTAAAGTGTCAACATAACCTTAGACTGTCTCGGCTCTTTTATAAACGTCTTTCTACTCCTTATTCTCAAGGCGAATCATTTGAAACTCATACACAACGTTAATTTCCTGTTCGTGAAAAACCACACAAATTGTTAAAATATATCCATTTCTTACGCTAAAATAAGCTGTTTTTTGTTGCTTGTGGTTTACCTAAGCACGTGATGAGTTGAAACAGCTCAACAGGAATGCCGAACGCAGCTGCTCGTGTAGTTATTCTTTTGCCCAAGTTCTGTCATATTACTTGCCGTGCCTACTTATGACATAAATAGTTATGGCCGTCGTCCTTTTTCTGTTTTTGCACCGCTTCGATCTTAGGAACAGTCTCCCTCAGCACATTAGGGATGCTGGGTCACTGGACATTTTTAAAAGACAGCTGAAAACTGTTCTTTTTAGTCGCGCCTTTTTAAATTCTATTTGATGACGTGACAGTGGTGTTTTATATCTTACATTGTTTTTTCTTTAGCTTACATATAGGTTTAAGTTTATTGCCAACCTTCATACATCGTACATAATCTTGTTATTACAAAAAATATATGTAGTTAAGGCAAAGGGAAGCACAGCAAGCTCTGATGAGCTTTTTTAAGGTTTCCCAATGATTCCTTTACATTAGGGACCTTAAGCAAAGACGACGACGACGGCAGTGAAAACGTCGGTAAAAAAATGATTTTGCGTTCTTTCAAACTTAATCGCATCTATTTGAATCCGTTCAATATGTCAAATGCAGGCGACTTTTCTTGGAGTTGAATTTTTAAGGATTTTATTCAGGCTCAAAAAGATGAAGGGAAATTCGTCGTAGTATGTCCACGGTCTCCATAAAACGTCAAATTAGGAGGTTTCACGTCGTAGTCGTGCAGTGGACGTCAAAGAAATGTACTAAAAAGCGTGATGCACGTGCAGAGCTGTTGTTTTGATCATCAAACCTATTGTTTTCTTGAAGTCGTCGTCGTGGTTGCTTAAGCTCCCTAATTGTTGAAAAAGAGGTAGCATAATGAGTATCACTTGACATATTAATCAAGGTATGAAAGAGTATTATTAGCTGATTTTACATATGTATGTAATACTTTCTGAAATGCGTTGCTTGATTTTAATTCCTTTAAATCATTTGGTAAACTATTCCATATTATTGCTCCTCCATACTGAAGAGATAATTTTCCATAATTTGTTCTTTTAAAACCCACGTGCATTTTTGAAGCTGACCTTATATTATGGGAGTGAATACTATCATTTCTTACGATGTAGTCATTAAAAGTTTCAGGAAGTTTGCTATAATAATGTAAGTACATGAAGTTTCCAATTAGGGGTTAATAGCTTTTGTAGTTTTTAATTGCAGTTTTTAGATTTTAACTGTAAATAGCACCTCTCTACCCTTCGTAAAAGGCGCGCAATAATTGTCTTATCACTATTATTTATTATTATTATCTACAGATGTTTTAGCTCTGTGACGCGTGCTGTGACTCTCACTTCACCTGACCTCACGACCCAGTTATAGCTGTAGTAGAAGTTCGTGCTTTCATCAAACTCTTTATTGCTTAAAGCGAATATATGAATGCAGTGTCGCATGACACTTGTGCATGACAGAAATCATCGAACAAAGAATTAACTCTGAACTGTATAATGTATTAAACATGAAATTTTCACTGAACGATTCCGGTGGGAAATGAACCATCACCCGACAACTGACGAAAGTCCAATAAATGTAGTATAATTTGCTTCATTGGCATTTTATTAAGTCACTTACCAGGGTCGTAGCTTGGTTTTTTGTAACGGGGGGCATTAACGCGAGTGCCGAAGGCACGAGCCTCTTAGTGGGATCTGGGGGTATCCTCCCCACGAAAATTTTAAATTTGGAGGCTCCGAAACGCTTTTTTCAGCCCTTGTCATGAAATATGTCTCCGAAAAATCGACCTCGAATATGAAAATGGCAAACAATTGCAAGTCACTATAATCAAAATAACTGAGTCTAAAGAAAAAACAAATCTCTCCACAGACTTGATGTAATATATCAAACATGAGATGCAGTGTTTCATCACCAGATGAAACACCGAGAAGAGAGTCGAAAATACGACGCGCAGCGGAGTATTTTTGACGAACTTCGAGGTGTTTCATCTGGTGATGAAACACTGTGTCGAATGTTTGATATTTCTTCTCAAACAAAATCATTTTTGAAGGAGAAATTAAGGATGCAAATACTAAGCAGTGTTTCATCCGATTTCCAAACACTCATTAAACATTAATTTCCTTTGTATTTTCCGAATGAATTATTAATGAGTTTGAGAAGTGTCTATCTTAACAGGTCCAAGGGGGGAAGCTGTCCCCTTTGCCCCTCCGCTAGCTACGTACGGCTCTGCTTACCGTAATTCTCTTTACGAACTTTTTAACTGTTTTACGACAATGATGGTAGACTTGGCTTAGTGTGGTGTTTAAACTAAAGAAATGCAGGTGTAAAGAAACCACACCAGCTCAACTTGAATTTTCTTCCGACCATTGAATGCCCTTTAACGAGTGAGTCAAACGATGAAAGATCACATATGCTGTTCCGAGTGCTCTGAGCTACGAGGCCAGACAGGAACCGTATTCGAGTAAGATCAATATGGGAAGGGTACATTAAAGGTTGTACTTCGCAGCACAGCTGCCTATAAAACTATTCAGAAAATTGTATCAATGTGTAAACTAAAAAAAAATCGTAATAAATCCTTGTTATTGTTCTACGTGTGTCTTCATTATTGCGCAACTTTTATCTTCAGCTTTACTGTCATTTTCCCTGATTTTTTTTATAAATTATAGCTACTGTCAAATAGCCAAGTTTGGTAGCAAAAGTAGGAGTACGTGAATGAAATTCTGTCCAGTTAAAACAAAATTTAAAAATAATGTTAATCAAGAAAACAGTTACTTATAATTTCGTGAAATTAAGCAGCTTATATCACTAATTGGCGTCAATTCATGGTTTTTGCGGTAAATATCGCCGCACGTTTGGGGCATATTTGCGCTGAAGGCAGGCTCGCTCCGTAAAAGGCCTGGGCATCGCGTTAAGAACCAGGAAGATGAAGCAGGCTAACAGATGGCATAAAAGTGGCTGATTTGTACGTCTTCAGCATTCACTTTCACATTGAGTAGCCTGTGCTTCAAAAGCAAGATCAGAAGAAAAAAGAACCGTTTTTTCGAGGGGCTAGAATGGTAAGTCAAGTATTATCACAAGTTCAAGAAAATGAGCTACTTACTTTTGACACCTTGTAGTCAAGTAAGCTTGATGAATTTGCTAGTTTTTCTTCTTATTATATCACCAGGAGTTTAAAGTTTTCATCCTTTCCTTTGCTGTCTTTGTTGTTGTCGCTTCAGGAGCGACAGTTTATAAAAGCGGAGCAGACGATAAAAAGGTATGGAAGCAGGTCGATAGATGCATTTGATGCACCAGGTTGATTTTCGAATTTCACTCCCATCACTGATCGTATGCTAGCTCGTTCTAAACCAATGATACTCTGTAGCTGACTGCTTTTTCTGCATTAGTTTTGTAAAAACGGGCAGGGAATAGCGCTGGTTTTCAAATGATTCAAAGAGAACTCGAACATCTCAATTTTCCAATGCTACGTTTATATGAAGACATGTCCGCAACACGAATGCTTGTCAGCCTTGTAAACCAGTGGATGACCAACATCTTAAGCTTCATAATGACTATTTCGAAAATTAAACCTTCAACTTTTTCCCATGATAGTCCCTATTGTCCTGTACAAGGTGATTTTACTGATGAATTTCTTCATGTAAACATTCTTGCAGGGCCTCGAAGCATTCCAAACAGGTGAAATAGTGGATACTCTGATTATTTTTGATGATACTCTGATGATGATGATGATGATGATGATGATGATGATGATGTATTTATTTTATTATTATTTCTTTTTTACCTTGAACGATAAGGTTTCAGAGTACAAAGTTAAAGTCAAGGATGGAGCTAAAGATCTAGACGAAACTATTAAAATCGACACCAAAAAGGGAACAGAAACTTTCCACATCCCCAGTAATGGCGACACCAGTCCCGATGCCCCAGGAGAGGTCGATGTTGTTTATGATTTCAAACAGGTGAGGAAATTGAAATTTAGCATATAGTTTATGTTAAAAACAGCCTTCCTTTCGTTTCTTTTACATTTTCTTTCCCATTCCCTTCCTTCCCTTTTCTTTCCTTCGATTTTTCCTTCCCTTTCTTCTCTACAGAATGACGGCTACTTTAACTGCTCTCTCTCTCTCTCTATCTTTCTCTCTCTCTCCCTGATTTTGACCATTAGTTTTGTATAAAGCTATGCACCCCTTGCACTAAATAATCTCTTAAAAAATAAAAATTATTTTTCAAGTACATATGTACGTAACTGTTGTCATTTTTGTCTATTTGCATAGAACATGGCCATGCACCGAATGTCCAATCAGAGAGCTTGTTTTCTAAGTGACTCCACTGACAATCTACCAAAGCCTGCTGACCTCAAGAAATTACTTGAAACGGTAATTACATTTTCAGGAAATGATTATTTACTACATCTAAGGCTAATGAAAATCACCTAAAGAGAAAAAAATACGTGTAGCACACTTTTTTGGCTTCAAGTTAAGCCGAGTATTTGAATGATCAATACTACCAGTTTTTAACTTTATTTTCTGAACTCAGTGATAGTGAAACTGCACTATGTACTATATTTCTTTAGCTATCATCTACATCAATTAATATTGGGGAGAGCTATTACATTTTGATGGCATTGAAGCTATTTTTGTCTGTTTGTTTTTCATTCCTTTAGATGATGACGAAATATGGCTGTTCGTTGAACTAAATATTTACCCGCGTGTGGGAACTGTAACCTCATCTAAAATGGCCGCCATATTAAGCCACCTTAGTTCAACTTGCGTGAAAACTGTTTATTTCTCATTTGTGGGGGATAAATTGTGTAGTATTTCAGCTTTTGCAGCATTTGATTCTGTTTTGTAAGATTTTTCACAAAAGGGGGAAAAACTCGCTTTTTAGCTTTAAAAATATACTTTTAAATGTTGAGCAAGAACCAACTTTTACGTAAACTGGCGACAATTCATAGAAAGATTTAGACCCGCACGTTTTCGGCAAACTGGAAAAGTCAGATTTAAGCTCACATTTTCTAATTAGGAAATAAACAGACCAAAACTCTCTAATCAAGTAATTCTTAAGGATAAATCTGACATGAAAGGTATTATTTTTGCCCAGATATGATTAACAAGTGAAAATTCGAAAACCCGTCAGGGAAATTTTCAGTTGGCTACGACCGCGGTACAAATTGATATTAAATTATTTCCTCTTTTGTCTCTATTTTATTTACGCTTGTAAAATAGACGAGGGAAACCAAAAAAAATTACACGGCTATTCCGCTATTCTGTAGGAGTAGACGAAGATCGAGGCCAATGAAGAGGTTCCTTGTACAGTATTTTCCCACCTAAATTAGTCGTAAGCATATTTGCTATTTTCCCTTCAGCAATGGAATCAGGGTAGTAGCCGGGCAGAGACACAAGGGGTGACTGAATATGCTGTTGTTGGTACTGTCAATGACCGCTCGTTCCTGAGTGATGAAATGGCCGCCATGTGTGCTAAGTTGCCCATTTATCGTATCAAGCAGAATAGCCTCCCGGCCCAGCGTAAGTAAAACAGATGTTGCTTCAAGTAAAAAATTATATATCGATATATTTTAAGAGTAGATAAGCCTATCTGACAACAGTCAGTAGCAGCGGTAGAAACAACAACAGCAAACACAAAGACAAAACAACTAAATTACGCTCTAGCTTAGTGCCGATAATAACCACGCCTCAGTCGTTTGTAGAAGTTTACTCGCTCGTTATACTTTAGAGAACCGTGCGGCCCTATAAGTGAGAAAAATTCTAAAAAAAGTTGCGTTACTTCCGACTGCCACCAAATTAGATGGTTTTAGCTTGACTTGAAGATGACAGACACTTTCTGTGAGTAAACTCTCAGCACGAGGTGACAGCGAAGTATGCAAAAAGGGTCTTAGCATCATTTGCATAATTGGGTAGCATCAGAAAAACAAACAAACAAGCAAACAACAAAAACAACAAGAAAAAAACTAAACTGAATTCTGCATCGTTCAATATCTTTTAGCTGATTGGTGGTCTGTCTCGCTGGATAACTAGAGAAACATTTTTCTTTTAAGCTTTTAGCTCAATCTAAGCAATATTATTGCACAATTTTATATTTGAATGCTATTGCCTAAATTGTAAGAATATTATACCTTGTAAATATTTTACAAGAGAATTAAGAGAATTATTATGGGCTTCCAGAGGGCAAAATACATTCTTTTCTCGAAAGGTTATTGTACGCCCTTAGGGTATAGCGTTTTAAGCTAGGGTAAATAACAGTGGAGATATAATTTTTTTAAAATTTGTGGTCAACTAATTTACTGTTTGCGCGCCGATCAGAAATGATTTTTAAAACCTGTTTTACTATCAGCATCATAATCCATAATGACAGTCTAACAAAATTTTTTGCTTTATTTTACAGGAACAAAACGAGCCTGGTGTTTTTACGCTTGCTATACAAGGTGCTGGGGCGGCTTTTGTGGGCGAGTTTGTGTGAGGCGTTGTTATTAAGGCTAATAAACAGCCTTTAAACTAAAGTGGCTAAGATTATACTAAGGCATTAGTGGTGATTAGATAAATATGATATGATCCAGTATATGATCCAGTACTTGATCCAGTACTTGAGGCTAATAAACAGCCTTTAAACTCAAGTGGCTAAGATTACGTATACTAATTATAAGGCATTGATAGTGATTAGATAAATATGATCTAGTAAAAACTTCAATCGGTTGATTTAGGATAACGCTATTGATTTTCGAGCAGAAAAAGAACAGAGCAAAGCGCAACTGAAAATATTAGACATCGTAACAAATTTTGTCGGACAGGTTAAGACACGAAAGCTAAAAAGCGTTGACAGAGCCGTTTTATGGGAATTCGATCCCAAATCTCTCTTTCTTCGCCTTTTTGCTTTTCCTTTTTTACACAGGTATGGCAATTAAAAAATGGCGCTGGTTGGTGAAAACAAGGCGAAAAAGCCTTACTGACAAATGTAACAATTCTTAAACTAAATTTCATTGATGTGAAGATAAGTGTTCAGAAGGGCAATTTGCCATAATGCCGAAATCGTACAGTAAGTTGCCAACTGACAAAAATATTTGACTTTAGCGTTGTATCGACGTTGTACTTTGATAAAACACTGAACATGAATTCTAAACGAAGTTTTCTTTTATGATACATAATTTTAGATACTCATTTTAAATGGTGCAAATAGATAAACAACGAACAAGCATGGAAGAAATAGTAAATAAAGCCACTTAAAAGTTATAACAGTGCATTTGGCTTGTTTCCTACTTATCGTCTATTAAGGGTTCAGGGTCAACACCTCTTCAGTTCTCTTCAAACTTTTAATGCGTATAAGCTAGCATCCTGCACGGGAAAAGAAGCAAATTTCGATCTTCATTTTTTGCGCGCGATCGAGTAGTCGCTGTAGTCTGTTCCACCATACTTATTTATTCCGCGCGCTTAAATTCTGTTTGGGAGTTTTCAAGATGTTCGTAACGGGCCTTGATTAGAGCCGCTCAGTTTCTTATCATAAGCGCGAGTATGATTATAGAGCATTTTTTCAGTTACCTATTTCACACTTTTCTCTAAAACATATCCTCACACTAACCACCACTGGGACAATCGCGAAGACCCTTACTAACAATAAAAGCTTGGGCTTAAAAAAGATCAAATTGAGAGGTGTTTCCTATACGCGCTCTGCAAGGTGGGCATCAATTGAGGTATATTAAGCTTTTTGGCAGTTACATATGTTTGTGTTGCGGCACTCCTTCTCAATCCCTTAAAGGCGACTTGACCGGGCTGCCCTGAAACCTTGTCGCCGACTTTTGCGTGACATCTCTCTTAGAGGGGCGTGACATAGAATCTCATGTGAGAGTGAAACATAAACTCATTTGAACATCCACAATTGATGTCATTTATTCTTAAACTCCAACAATCGAAATCAGGTCAGATCCAACCTACTCCTCTAAACCTTTGCACGATTCGCTAAGTAACCACGGGAATTTCAGACGCTAAACTTCCGTTGCTTCCAACCAGAGAACTTACATTATGTAGGAGCTTTTGGAATCCGCAGTAGAGTTAATAAAAACACAGGGCGCCCACACAATCTGTTTGTGTAGCCGATTGTTATTTTATAGTAAATGTACTGGATTTACCGTTTGCTTCACCTATAGCGATATATCGCTAACTATGTATATAAATCAATGATAAATAAACGTTGAATTACCTTGCCTGTGGTGTATAGTCGTCTTTTTGCCTCAAAAGCGGTTTTTTGAGCGATTTTGAATGAATTTGAGTTCGCCGTTGACTGTTCCATATAATAGAAGGACAAGGGAGGAATCCTTGTTTTGAAAGGGTTCCAGCGCCGGAGCGATTTTTCCCCCCAAAATCGCATCGCTCCGCTTTCAAACTTCGCAGCATAAAGGTCAAAAGATCCACAATTCTTCTCGTACCTTCCAATCGAAAATCCATCCAAACGGCCCGGAGCTAGCCGTCGAAGAAAATCAAAATCCCACAGTATTCGAGCGACTGGAATGCGTAGCAAGATTCATACGTGCCAGCCAGAAACCGTCCCGCTAATTGCCTCTTTTTGATTGGATGTCGTTAAACAACAAACGCTTACCAAGTCTTCTTCATCAGTTAACAACAACAACGACATAAGCTTATTTGCATGACTATAATTATGTAGTTACAGTATTGCAAAAGCTTTCACCTTTAAAAAAAAACAACAACAAACAAACAAACAAACAAACATATCATAACAATGATAATGCAATGCAATGATTACTATAGTCAATCAAGTGTCATCAGCATGATTTGATAACAAATTATTACGTAAATCATTACATAATGAGACAAATTTCAACAGATGTGAATTTACGGAAAAATTCTGTGAATTCATCAATTTAATTATTAATTCTGTGTAAGATAGCTGATTAAAGTCGAAAAAATTTTGTTGGATTTGATTGTAGAATTTCTCCCTTGGGATTGAGTATTTTGGACAATGGAAGAGAAAATGAAATTCGTCTTCAATTATACCAGAGTTACAAATAGGACAGAATCTATCGTTGCGGGAAGTTTGATTATATCTTCCAGTTTCAATCATGAGTTTGTGGTTACTTATACGAATTTTCACTTAATCTTTCCTATTAGCAGAATTTTTAATTAAGTCTAGATAACTTGAAATTTTATAATCATGTTTAAATAAGCTGTAAAATTGTAGTTTCTTAGAATGATGGATTGTATGTTGCCAATATACAATATATTTTTGTTTTATTATATCTATATAGTGTTTGATCTTAGCTTCACTTAAATTATTAGGATCAAAATCAGGGAGGTCATAATATTCAGATATTTTCATAAGATTATGGTAAAAGCTATTTTTACCATTACAATGAAGTTCAAGCGAAGTACGAAAGGCTTGTTTAACAATAGTATCCTTGTTTTTACGCAGAAGATACAATATGTAATAAAGGATGTTTTTATAAATATTAATAATTAACGGGAACCGTCCTAATTCACTTCTACTTGCAACATTTGAAGCTTTATTGCTTATTTCTAGGTAACGCTTGCAAAATTTCAAGTGGGTTTTTTCAATTGGGGTATTGTCCCAAGCCTTAAAATCATGTTTTACATATACACCCCAAATTCCGCTATTATATGATAATATTGGGGAAATCATCGTTCCAAATATTTTGCAAGCAAGAGAAGGTTTTAATTTGCTAACGTTTGTGTGTTTTCTTAAACTAAAAAGAGCATGAAGATCCTTCTCTTTCAAGTGTTCGAGCGAGATATTAAAATTACCGGTTGAGGAGATACGGGTTCCTAAATATGTATATTCATGGACAATATCAATGGTTTCTTTACCTACATGGAATTCTCGATTGGAGTTTTCCTTCGCTCGTTTTTGAAAGACCATAACTTTGGTCTTTTTGGAATTTATATCTAACATCCAAGAGTTGCAAAAAGAGGATAATGTGTTGAGACAGTTCTGTAATCCTATTTTAGATCGTGATATAATAATTAAATCATCAGCATATAAAAGCGAATTTAATTTGGTACCATTTGGAAGGATGATAGGGTCTGATAAAGTATTTTGAAATGCGGACGGTAAGTCATTAACGTATAAATTGAAAAGTTAGGGGCTTAAAATACAGCCCTGGCGTACGCCTCGTGAATAGCTAAAAGATTTTGTTTGACTCGTACCTATTTTCAATGCACACGAAGAGTTTGAATATAGGTTTTGGATTAACTTATAGAAACATCCCCCTACACCAATTTGTAATAATTTATATAAAAGTCCGTCATGCCAGACTGAGTCAAAGGCTTTTCTAAAGTCAACAAAACAAGCGTATACTTTCTCACCGTGACAGTGTACGTACTTGTCTATAAGAGTTCGTAATGTTAGGAGGTGGTCTGATGTTCGATTTTTAGGTAAGAAGCCGATTTGAGACTTGTGGAGTATGTTCAGCGAAGTGACGTGTTCAAGAAGTCTTTGGTTTAAAATTGAAAAGAACAACTTTCCTAGACAACTAGAAACACAAATCCCGCGGTAATTTGATGGGTCATTTCTTACGGCAGATTTAAATATGGGAGTTATAAGACCGTTGCACCAATTTTTAGGCACTGTTCCTAAGTTAAGAACAGTATTAAAAAGTTTATGGTAAACAGGTAGCAGTGTTGGTAAGCTAGCTTTAATCATTTCGTTTCTTATTTTGTCGGAGTATGCAGATTTGTTATTCTTTAATTTTCTTGCTGCCTTGCTTATTTCAGCTTCTGTTATGAAGTAGTCTAGAGGTCGTGATTGCATTAAGACGTCTTCTCGTGTTCTTAACTCATTGACAACTTTCTGTTGCTCAGAAGTAAGTGGCTTATTAGAATGTAGACACTGGAAATAATTCATCCAATTCTCTTCTGTAATTGGTGGAGTGTCTTTGTATTTTATAGTATCATCCATTGATTTTAAGCAATTCCAAAATTTTGTAGTATCCAAATTGTACGTTATATCCTCTAATTCTGAGAGTTTATTGTTGTAATATTCATTTCTTTTATGTGCGAGTAATTTCTTATACTGCTGTAAAACAATATGATATTTTTCACGTAGAGTGGTATTTAAGGGATCTCTGTGTTTTTCATTTGACATTTCCTTAATTCGTATCTTTTTAAGCGACATTCCTTATCAAACCATTTTTTATTTGAGCGTGAATAGGTGCGTTTACGTCGTCTCGTCGTTCTTATCTTTAGGCACCGTTTTGCCGTTGTGATAAGAATATTTTCTACCTGTTCCGCGGAGGTGTTAACATTTTTAGCTGAATTGATGTCACTTAAATATTCGTGAATTATCATTTGCAAATTTGGAGATTGAAGAGTTGCTTTGAATTTTGGTGTAGAGCTCACTTTCCCACATAAATTGTTTTGGTAATCGTGTTAAAGTATCACTCTCTGGTGAAGGATCTTGATTACGAATATCGGTGTCAGTGCATAACCAGGTCACCAGTGGACTATGATCCGATAAATACGTGGGCTCTTTAACAATAAAGTTTAGTATGTGTGAAAATAACGTTTGATCACATATGGCATAATCAACGACACTTATTCCAGCCTTTCCATGAAATGTGGCTCTTCCTAAGGAGTCTCCACTAACTCTACCGTTAAGTATTCTAAGATCTGCGCTTCTGCAGATTTCAAGAAGGCGTTTGCCGTGATTGCTAATGTTGTTGTCAAAACTATTTCTATGAGTGGAACCTGAAGAAAGATGGGACTGATCATTGGTAATAATGGTGTTTCCTTCTTGGCTTACACAATCCGAATATTTTCCTGTTCTAGAATTAAAGTCACCGATGAGAAGAATCGATCCTTGAGAGTAAAAAGTTTCAATGTCGTTTTCAAGATCTTCAAACATTTCAGGGAGAAAGTATTTTGAGCCGTTAGGCGGAATATAGACGCCACAAACATAAATATCTTTTGAGGTTTTTACGTACTGTTTGCTAATTTTGAACCACAGAAAGTTCGGAGTTATTTTTTCTATTGATACTCAATTATGGAGTTCATTTTTGTAGAGTAAAGCAACTCCTCCTGAGTTGCGACCATTGTTTCCTAATTTTGAGGTACCTGAAACTACTGATCGATATCCTGTTACGTCGATAATCGTCTCCTTCCAGGTCTCACAGAGAATTACGAAATCAAATTGACATATCAAATTCAAACATTCATTATTTTGCAAT
Organism: Porites lutea; assembly: GCF_958299795.1. Classification (NCBI taxonomy): domain Eukaryota; kingdom Metazoa; phylum Cnidaria; class Anthozoa; order Scleractinia; family Poritidae; genus Porites; species Porites lutea. The sequence goes on from NC_133201.1 coordinate 41,645,981, forward strand.
TTATCACCAAGGGGTTTAGCAAAGATCCCATTGATGTTCCACGAAAAGAACGACAGACTACCAGTCGGGGAGCGATTCGAGCAATCTGCCAACATTAATGATATCTTATGGCATGTTCTAATCGTATCCTAGTAAATAATTAGGTATTATTTAGAGTAAGGATTTAATGATTCTAAAAAAAGATATAAGTTCCTGAGGGAGTTCAACATGAGAGTCTTTACCATGATGAGGTTTACTGGGCATCTGCCAGCCTGTAGTGAAGTGAGGAGGTATCTGTAGCGCGGGCGGTTCTTGCTGCCTTTGAAAGTGCGAGGACTGGTGGTTGTCCACCTCCCAGTTCATAGGCTGCCGGGGGAGTCTTGGTTCACCGTGAAAGTGTAATGGTGACGGGTGCTGCTTAAGGTCGGCGTTCTGAGGATTCTTGACAGCAGCGCTGTAAGAACTGAATTTACCACGGTGATATGACGGCGGCGAGTGTGGCACTTGTTTCTGGAAAGGCCGTGGTTGTTTAGCTCTACCGCGGATTGTATTCACTAGATTAGCGGCAAAGAGACCAATGTGGCGTTTCTTTAGATGCCTTTCATCATGTAGTACATCCTTTAATCATTTGGAGAAAATATTTTCATGCAATACGGCATGTACGTTAGGTAATTTGGAGCATTCGCTGATGAGCTGTCTATTGATTTGTATAAGGGTTTGCAGAGGTATATCAGCACGTGGTAGAAGTGTTGAGAATATGATTTTGCTCATAGGGAATTTACTTGCTGATTCTTTGATTAGGTTGCAAAACTCTGAGATAAAAACATGAATTGAAGTTGTAGCTGTTAAATCATTTGTGCCCGTGTGAATTAAAATTATTTCTGGGATCTCGTGAAGATCATTTTGAAGAATGGATCGTGCATTCTCGAGCCTGGGGCATCTAAAAGACGTCAGTTCTTGATTTGGCCGGAAGAGTTTCTTCTTATCAAGAAATTTGCCGTTTGAGTCACATAAGAAAACTGCAGTGTTTGATTTTACAGCACTAGGTGGATGTGGTTGATCAGCGGTGTTTATGATTTTAACGTTAGGAGGCAGATCGTCTTCAGAAGCTGGTTCGTTTCCATTGTGATTTGTCGATACGGTATTTTCCTGAGTAGGAACCGAAGCTCTATCAATGTCAGGTTCATTTCTGGTAAGTCTTGCAGCTGATGACTGAAGAGGGGAGAAGCGATTTTCGGTCGGGATATTAACGAGGAGTAAGGTTTCGTCTTCTGTTAATGATTTTTCTAGAGTTTCTCCCTGAACACTCGCTGAGGTCGTTGAGTCACGAGAGATGCCCTGAGCTGGTTCAGAGGTGCCCGTGGAGTGATCCCACAACATACGGACTTGCTCTTTGAGGAAATTGACTTCAGATAATAGTTGAGCGTGTTGCTCTTGTAACTGTGAATTTGTTGCTAAGAGTTTGGCTTGTGTCTTTTGGAGAGACTGGTTTTCCTCTTGCAGTTTCTTGATTAGAGTTATTTGTTGTGAAACAATATCTTGGAATGACGTCAAGTGGGAAGACAGTTCAGTCGAAACGTCTGCAGTTAATTGTTTTTGAAGTTTCAAGAGATTGTTTTGTTGCGTCATTTTGTCCTTCATCTGTTCAATGTCACCAGAGCATATCATTCTAAAGTGGGTAAAGTAAACTTCCAGTTGTGCGAGTGTGTCTCTCAACGAGGAAATTGTGCCTAAACGTTTCGGTGTAATTTTGAGAGACTCGAAAACGGGGGGTGAAGTTCCTCCATTTGCGATGTCTACGCCTTGGCTCAAAGATGGGATGTCGTCATCAGAAACAAAATGGATCGCATTTCCAAAGAAGTTGTGAACAGAACCGGTAAAAATTGATTTATCTTCCACTGAAGAGATACTGGAAAAACTTTTCAGGGAGCTCAGTTGGTTTACAATGTCCAGGAGAACCGGAAACTCATGTTTACTCCAGTCTTCATGGCCTTTTCCTTGTACAAGGATTCTGCCCGTCGTTATAAATACTGTTATTGCCACTAATAGCTCATCAGAAGAGGCTGTTTCTTTAAGCAAATTAATGACTATCTTATCACGTTTTGAGGCAGAATGATTATTGTCTTGCTCTTTCCAAATTACTTGTATCCAGAGGCATTTCTGGTCAATAGGCTGTGATATCTTTGTGCGAAGGTAGTAATCCAATGTAATAGTCGACATTCGGATGTGGTGAATCCTAAACATTTCGCTGAAGGCTTGTATACAGATAGATCAATGGATTCGTAAGGAACTTGCTTTGATTTTGCTGTCGGCGGGTGGAATTTATCGACCATGTATCTATTCAGGTCATCACTCGGTTGCGTAAGATACACGTGTGAGGATTTGGAGTCGTTTTTAACTTCATCGCACGCATCTTCATCCTCAATTAGGTCATTCTCGAGGTCTTCTTTCATTTCGATTTTTGTCTCTAAGTTATTCACTAGGATAGAGAAGAAATTAAGTCCAAAAAGAGCTAGTGAATACCTCTCAAAGAGAGAGACATGTTCACCCTGATACTTGATACCTGATACTTATTTATTGTTTAACCATTTGTTTAAGGACATCCAATAAAAAAGGCAATCAGCGGGACGGTTTGTGGCTGGCACGTATGAATCTTGCTACGCATTCCAGTCACTCGAATACTGTGGGATTTTGATTTTCTTCGAGGGCTAGCTCCGGGCCGTTTGGATGGGTTTTCGATTGGAAGGTACGAGAAGAATCGTGAATCTTTTGACCTTTATGCTGCGAAGTTTGAAAGCGGAGCGATGCGATTTTGGGGGGAAAAATCGCTCCGGCGCTGGAATCCTTTCAAAACAAGGATTCCTCCCTTGTCCTTCTATTATATGGAACAGTCAACGGCGAACTCAAATTCATTTAAAATCGCTCAAAAAACCGCTTTTGAGGCAAAAGGACGACTATACACCACAGGCAAAGTACTTCAACGTTTATATATCATTGATTTATATACATAGTTAGCGATATATCGCTATAGGTGAAGCAAACGGTAAATCCAGTACATTTACTATAAAATAACAATCGGCTACACAAACAGATTGTGTGGGCCCCCTGTGATAAAAACAACATCGAACATGGCGACTCATTCTCCTCGTGTTCGTTTTAAGACCGCTACGCCTTATGGGAGGCACAGGCTTCCCAACACTCAAATAAGAAATTCTTCAACAAGTAACAACATTCGGTAAAAAAGATCACAACATTCCGCCCCCCATGAACGCACATGTTAAGGGCAAGTTCATAGTCGATCGATTCTGTTTCAAGGCCTTTCAGTTTAAAGAATTTCTCCAGAACCTAATTGTTCCAGCAAACAAATCTTGGTGTTTGGCCTTCTGTATTTGGACCCTTTGGCCCTCACTTCTACACTTCTGACCAAACCGGAGTCTATCTTTTTGTCGAGGGTCAAGGGTCGAGGGTTCCATGTCGAGGGTCGAGGGTAACATTTTTTTTTCCAATTTTTTTTTGGGAAGAGGTAATGATCGATGCAATCAATGTCACTTAAAAAAAATAAGAAGAATTTAAAAAACAAATGGTGCGTGAAGATCTTTTAGTTGTTGGGTGGGGGGGGGGGGGGGGGGAGGGGTGGAATAGAGAAAAACTCCCGGACATCCCAATTTGTTTTCGAAGAATTACATTTATAACACCCCGGAAACCCATACACCGAATGCAAATATGGCGGATCTCTCGGTCGGCCCGGGTCTAGTTGCGCGAAAGCGAGGCTAGTGAGGCCTCGATAGTTTTGTTTTGACTGCGCGTCTTAGCGATTCAGTCGATGAATATGGTTTCCTTCGAGTTGTTACGTGCTTAAGAGCCATCAAATAGGCGATTTAACTCCAGCAGAGACGAAAGTTGATTATCTTCGCTTTGCCAAAGTTCTTTACGGAGAGAGAAATGGATTCAAGCGATTCGGCGCCGCGAATGGAGGCACTCTACTATCACGGAGTTATTTTTTAAAAGAACGAAAGTTTTTTCACAGTCTTCTCGATCCTGTGTTCAAGAATTTGAGCAGTGCCATAAAAGAAGCAATTTTTGGACAATCGCTGTTAATTTATCTCGAAACTATTCGACAAGTTGCTAAAATAGATCACGCGCAAGGTCAAATACTATGCTCGAATACTTGCACGCTCATTTTCTTCCAGGACCTTTTTTCTTCTTCTTACTTCCTTAGTTGGCAACGGTTCCTCCGTTAGTTTTTTCAGTGTATTTTGGTCAAGGACTGTTCTTGAAATATGTCGCTTTCTTCTGGTTCTTACATAGTTTCACAGGCAACGCTTGTAGGATTAACAGGCGATTGTTATTGTTGTTGTTATATTTTAATGCAGCTGTTTTCAGCGGGAAATCTAAAAGATCTTACGGTCCACCGCGGATGCTCCCGTTCTCGAGAATATTTACCTTTTGTTGGATAAATAACAGACCATGCAAACATCTTGGAACAGCACCATCTCTTGTGAAAATTATTTCATTCAAATACTTTCGTGAGTATTCTCATCTAAAGCAAGTGAGCGAGCACAGTTTCGCTGTAAAGTGCTTCCCATCCCCGCGCCGAATCGCATGAATCCTTAAGTTTCTTTGTGAAAAGATCTCGGGAAAGTAAAGGCTATTCCAGCTAGAGTAAAATCTTCTTTTTGGTGGCCCTCAGGCATGCAACAACTCGATGCAAACCATATCGATCGACTCGATCGCTAAGACGCGCAGTCAAAACAAAACTCTCGAGGCCTAACTAGCCTCGCTTTCGCGCAACTAGACCCGGGCCGGCCGAGAGGTCCGCCATATTTGCATTCGGTGTATACCACGAACCGAAACACGTTACTTGAAAACACTGATTTTAAAAAATATGTTGTAAGCAAAATTTAAAATGTCGTAAAACAAGAATGAGTGCGTTGAATTATGAATTTCTAGTCCAACCAACCAGAATGGAAGGAGAAAACTCTTATTGCGTTGTAAAATGTGTCATAAAATGTGTCATAAACGAACAATGCCATCGTTGGAGTCTATCTTTTTGCAGAGCTATTAAAATGCGCGAACTCGCATGGAAATCGCCACCCACTAACGCAGAGGTTTAAAATAGAATAATGCCTGGTAGCGACTTTCGGTGAGGTGAACATCGGTATTTGCCGACGCTTTTCCATTAAAATACAATATATCTTTCTAGGCCACAATCGGTCATATTTATTTGTGAACGTGGACGTGGCCATGGTGGACGTGAATAGGAAAAAAAACAGACGTACGGTCCATGTCTCCCATTGATCCAATTAATTGTTTTACATTTGACACATTTCTATGAATAGGAAAAAACGGAGTACTGCGATAATGCCGTTTATCTTGAACCGTGAATACAAGTTTTTTATTCCCGAAAAAAAATCGACTGTGTTGCAAATTCTGTTTAACTATTTGAAATGTTACAATGTCACACAAGGCCATTCCTGTACAATATTTCGGTCGGTAGGGCAAGAAGAAATGGCATTGGGTCAGTGGTTCTTTGTTCTGTTTTGAGGATATTTCCCTGGTATTTCAATTCAAGCTTTCTCTGTGATCTATTTTTCCGTGGTTTCTGACGTAAATTTACTACTTTTAACATCATGCAAGAAACTGGACAGTGTATTCCAAGTCTGTCTTTTGCGGAATTTTTTTTTCTTTAAATATTCATATAGTGTACGCTCTTTTTTCTTGTTTTGAAAGTTCCCATAATCGGTCTGCTTCGATCTGATCGCTGTTCGTGAATAAAAGCTCCCCTTTTCGTGCAAAATAGGAAATAATCACTGAAGCCGTTGTGAAGAAAGTTTTTGCGCAGACACCTCTGATCTCTGTTTCAAATGCACACTAGGGATAAAGATGTGTACAAAATTAGTTTCGCCACTTGACTTCCTATTGTCCCAGTGCCGCCATCAACTGCGCCGATAAGTGTTGGTTTTGCGTTCCTTTTGTGTTTCAGGGTGTTTCAAATTTCTGCAGTGATACACTTTTTAAGCTGCAGAACATAACGTTGGTAATTAAAGGAGTTTATTATTGCGGCGCGACTCGGGCGATAGCATCAACCATCTAAATTCCCCAACTACGCCCCCTGACACAAATAAAACACAATTCGCTTTTTGGCACGGAGAGAAGTTTATTAAGGATACGAACAAAAAGTAAACAACAGCCAACGATATACCTAATATAGCCTGCGTAGCTGGCGGTATTGTGTGGGTGCGAGATTAAAGTTTTGGCGGCGGAGCCGTGTTCCAAAAAAAAGGAGTAGGGACGAGGCGGTTGAAATACCGCCTGCCAGAAAACCCCGGTATTTTGAATGGTCCGCACACCAGTGTGCGGGGAAACGGATTGGTCTAGGGCCATACATATGTCAATCATGTTAGATGAGCCTTCGCGTATATTTCCCAATTTAGGGAGCAGATGGCAAACTGGAGAAGACGTACATGTAAAGTGATTGTGATTTCCGCTTTAGAAAGAGCATAATTGATGACCAAATTGCCGAAATGGCGTCTTTAAACTTCACAGAGCTGGAATTGTCTTAATTTAGCCGTAAGAAACAAAGGTCAAAGAAAATTAAAACACTTTACAACTGCATCTGAGATCAAATCCTATCAGGAACACCTACAGAAGAATAAACCACCGGAAATGGTTACGCAGTATGCATGTAACAAACCAGCTTCATGACCTTTTAATGTTAAGCCTAGTGTTGCAAAAAAAGATTTACTCAGTCAAAGTTTAGAATGATACATGCACTGTCTAGTGCTAGTAACCTTCGAGCGAGAGCCGAGAAAATAAAAAAAACCTCTGTTCAAGCAAACTCACAAGGTCACGTTTCACATTATCACGAGCTTAGGAGTCGTGTTTAGCCTGTCAACGCTTATTTCTAAACTGTCTCGCGTGAAAATAATCGGAAGTTTCAAATTGCAGGTTTCTCTTTGATTGGCTGATTTAATTGGGATCAGCTAACGTGACAAAAGTGGGCGGCATTCGAAAAATCATGGTTCTCTGGCAGGCGGTATTTCTCGCGGCTTCGCCGCTCGTGACGGCTCCGCCGTCAAATCTCACTCGACTATATTACAACGGCTCCGCCGCCAAATCTCACTCGACTACTACACAATACCGCCAGCTACGCAGGCTATGCCTAATAAACCTCTCTTCCACCCTACAACATCAAATGAAATCACCCAGGGTGGGTGGGTGGGAAGAAGAAACGAAATAGTACCGTGCAAAACTCTGGTATACGCTCGAGGTAAAAACTGATTCGAAATGAAACACGAAACTCCTATCACCTGATACTAAAGGGTGTGTTTTGCGCAATTAATCCCTTTGAACAAGTGCTTGTCCAAAGGGTGCAAATTATCACTCTAGCTACGCACCTACGTACCTATTGTAGGTCACGATTTCCGGTGTCGGTGATTATCGATGACTTGTATTTTAAAATTTCATGTCGAGTTTCTACTTCAATGAAAGCACGACAATTCGGTCGCATACAGTGGGATAGCTTAAAAAACAAGAATCGGTGAAATATCCATATTCAAACTACCCACTGAACAGCAAAGCAAGGCAGAGAAGAGGAAGACGTGACTGAAATATAAGCCGCGAAGCAGGGGCACCCAACCACGGTTACCTCCTAAATGCATTGAAAACACTTTTTGCTTATCCAGAGTACTTTCAAATCTCTAGAAATGCATTCTAAGCGGTGCTATAAAAGTTGTATCTGTTCAGTCGTCCTAGGGCAACTTGAATCTTTTCGAAATCACTTAGGGCCTCAGTATTATTTTCCCGAAAATTTTAGATGCAATTTTAGGTTTTACGAAAGTGAGAATTTTTCTGATTCCTCTCTCCATCGCATTTTCTAATCCGGAAATTTTAGATTTCCTTTTTCTACGAAAAATAGGCGAAGTTGGGGACTGAAATGTGAAAAACTTAACTTTAGAAAATCGAAGGGAATTAATTAGATAAGCTACGAAAACTGTACATGAATGGAACGGCCATCAAGAAATTTTTAGCCTTCCTCAAGTAATAGAAAATTGTAGGCAATTTTTGCTTCTCCGAACAGATATTTTACAGAAAACAGTCGTTCGGTGCCCCTGCCTAAGCTCTATGACATTTTTTTTAGGCACAACCTGTCAACCTTCACAGGAAGGGAGAAGGTTCTTTACTTTTAAGCGAATTCGGTTGTCCACTTACTATTTTAATTAAACAACAACAACAACAGCAACAACATCACATTTTCTTTATGGATGTCCCGGAGCTTTTCTCTATTCCACCCCCCCCCCCCCCCCCCATCCAATAACTAGAAGATCTTCACGCGCCATTTGTTTTAATGACATTGATTGCATCGATTATTACCTTTTCCAAAAAAAATTTTGGAAAAAAAAAATGTTACCCTCGACCCTCGACATGGTACCCTCGCCCTCGACATGGAACCCTCGATCCTCGACCCTCGACAAAAAGATAGACTCACCAAACCGTCAGATCCAGGAAACACATTGGTTACTCGTCCGATTGGCCACTGATGTCGTGGGACATTATCGTCAGTAATAAGTACTAGCTCTCCAGTTTGCAAGTTCCTTTGTGTCTTATGCCACTTCTGGCGTTCTTGTAAAGAGGGAATGTACTCTCTGAGCCAACGCTTCCAATAGTGGTTGGCTAGGAGCTGCGCCTGGCGCCATCGCTTTTGACTAAACTTGTCGCTGTCATCAACCATTTCTGGGGGTAGATTAACCGTGGGACGAATGTTTAAGAAATGACTGGGTGTGAGAGGGTTATCGTCATTCGGGCTCGACGAATTTCTTGTCAGTGGTCTGGAGTTAGCAATTCGTTCAGCTTTAGTAAATACTGTTTAGAGTACCTCTCCGTTGATAAGGCCTTTACCAAGGATAGCCTTCAGGCTCCGCTTCACGGATTTCACAAGTCTTTCCCAGACTCCGGACATGTGCGATGCACCTGGAGGGTGGAACACCCACTTACAGCCTCGCCGCTGCAACTCTCTTCCCACTTTCTCTTTGTCGATTTGTTCAATAGCCTCTTTAATTTCCCGATCAGCCCCAACGAAGTTCGATCCATTGTCGGAGCGAAGCTCCTTCACATGTCCTTTTCGATTGAGAAATCTCGTCAGAACCAAGATAAGTCACCCGTTTCTAGGGACCTAGCGACTTCAAGATGGACGACTCGCGAATTCATACATACAAGATGGCTCCCCATCACTTCTCTGCAACCTCTCCCCTTCCTCTCTTCACGTAAAAAGGGCCAAAATAGTCAACTCCTGAATACGTAAACGGTGGTTCGTACGGGGTCAGCCTAATGTTCAGTAATTCTAGCATTTCTTGAGTCATCCTTGGCGTCGTTCGTTTCTTGCAGGATATACATCTCCCAATAACCTCCTTCACTGGTGCTCTTCCTTTAATCACCCAGAATTGCTCTCGGAGAAGGGGCAATACTTGCTCGACTCCAGAATGTCCATTTCTCTCGCCCACATAACGTATCAGAATCGTAGTGACATGATGTTTTGGCAAGATCATAGGATTCATCGCATCAGAAGCTATAGGAGCTCTCGAAATCCTACCACCAACTCGCAAGACACCATCATCCATGATCAGTGGTTTAAGCTTCACAATATTGCTTGATGCCTTCACTTGTCGCCCAGCTTTGAGGTCCTTCAACTCTTACGGAAACGTTCCCTTCTGTACCATGATAACAACTTCTCGCTTGGCCTTCTCAATTTCTTCTTGACTAATACTCCGTGTGATTTCATATGTGTTTGTCTCTTCCTTTTTCGCAAACCGCTCGAACCACTGCAGAAACTTCAGTATCCAGGCAAATGTGCGAAGGAGAGTGTACCAGCTAAAGTATCGGAACAGAAGACAGTTCAAGGAAGCTGTTGGGTTAACCGTGGTGACGTACACTTCCTTCTTTAATTCAAGTTTCTCTTCCGTAACTTTCTCGAACTTGTTTTCTGGTCAGTGATCCTCACTTCTATGCAAGAAGGATGGGCCTTTCAGCCAGCGTTCATTTTTCAGAAATTCATGCATCTCAAGGCCACGGCTAACATCATCAGCAGGGTTCAATTTACCAGGACAATGTCTCCACTGTTCTGCTGCTGTGAGATCTCGTATCTCTCCAACTCGATTTGCCACATAAGTTTGGAATCGCCTGCTCTCATTGTGGATATAGTTCAGAGTAATCATAGAGTCAGTCCAAAAGACCACTCGCTCAAACGTAAAGTTCAGTTTCTTTCGCACTGCAAGATCAACACGTGCAGCCAACAGAGCTCCCTGCAGCTCAAGGCGAGGAATGCTGACAGTTTTGATCGGGGAATTCCTTTACTTTCCTATAATAAATGCACATTCTATTTTGTCATCAGGGTAGGCAATTCGTAGGTACGTAGAAGTACCGTAGCCAACTTCGGACGCATCGCAGAAATGATGAAGCTGCAGTGTGGCTCCTTCATGGTCAGTCCGACTGAAGTAACATCTGGGGACTTTCACGCTTGCCAAAAGAGGTAGGTTATCTTTCCATCGCAACCATCTTTGGAGGAGTTCTCCTTCAAGGGGTTGATCCCACGCCCTTTTCTTTCTCCACAGATCTTGCATGATTTGCTTCGCAGGCAACATTACAGGCGCAGCAAGGTTCAGTGGGTCGAAGACCGAGCAGATTGTCGATAAAACTCCTCTCATTGTGTTTGTCTTCCCCAGCTCTAAGACCTTAAAACCAAACGTGTCTGACTCTATGTGCCAACGTACTCCAAGTGTTCTGTCGACGGGCAACTCATCAAGATTGACATCTAGAGATGGGTCAGCTCTCTTTGCCCGGGGTATAGTAAACCAAACCTTGCGGTTGTTGCTTACAAATTTTGTCAGATTAAATCCGCCCTTAGCACAAAGTCCTATCAATTGCTCCATAAGCGTGATTGCGTTTTCCGGTGTAAGTACAGATTTTAAGAGATAATCAACATAGAAGTTGTGTCTGAGAGTGTCTATAGTAGAAGGGTCAAAACGTTCTTCATTGTCATCAGCCGTTCTCAAAAGGATAGAGTTAGCTGAGCAAGGTGAGTCTGTGGCTCCAAATATGTGTACTGTCATTGCGTACTCCTGGGGTGCTTCATCTATGCTTCCACTCCCCCACAGAAATCTTAGTGAATCTTGGTCTTCTGGACGGACTTTCACTTGATGGAACATACTCTCAATGTCCCCAACCAGAGCTACATTCTCTTCGCGAAATCTCAACAAGACTCCAACTAAACTGTTTGTGTAATCAGGGCCCTGCAGCAGGTTCTTATTCAAGGATGTTTCCCCGTGTTCATCAAAGACTATCCTGACTTTGTTTGGCTTGTTGCTGCTGGTGACTGCAAAATGGGGAAGATACCAGGTTCTGGGACCGGATTTGGAAGCTTCTTCGTCTGACAGTTTACGGGCGTGTCCCTTTGCTATGTAATCTTCCATGGTAGCACGATATTTCTCTTGAAGACTAGAATCTGTATGGAACTTTCGTCTTAAACTTTGCAATCTTATTTCTGCTTCCCTGCGGTTGTTCGGCAGCTGAACATCATCTCTTCTCCACAACAGCCCCGTCTCATAGTGATCATCAGCAGTAAGTTTCGTTGTTCTCTCTAGGATGTCCACTGCACGCATATCCTCTCTGGACAAAATGAGGTCTTGACGCCTACAATCTGCTCCGCCATCCGTTTTGGTCTTCAACGCGCCTTTCGTTCCAAAACCCTCAACTTTCCAAAACGTCTCCCCTTGGTCATGTAAATTCTTATCACATGTGACAAAGTTCACTGAAATGTTCCTATGGTTCTGTGAATCATGAATTCCAGTTATGATCCAGCCTAAAGGTCCTCGCAGAGCTTGCAGCTGGCTATCGGGCTTATTCGACTTCCGAACTTCAAAAACTTCATGTGCTTTACTGACATCCTTTCTAATGAGTACTGACACATTTCTCAACTTCACTGCAGGTATTTCAATGTCCACTAGGTGTGAGTGTGATCTCCTGTCAATATCTTCAGGAAGGCACTTCTCTGCGATGTTGAACTTCTCTGTTACAAGCCCTTCTTCAACAGTGATGACTTCTCCTTCTCCAGTAGCGGACTGCAACTTGAATTCCACAACTTCAAACTCTTCATCTTCTTGTTCCAAAAGCGTGCTAACAGACACCACCTCCTTCCGACCTTTCAGGTCAAGTTCCTTGGCGACGTCGGAACTGATCATGGTTCCACGTGAGCCATTGTCTATCAATCCGTAAGTGGTGATAGACTTGCCATCTGACGATGATATTTTTACAGGTATCACATGAAGCAGGATGGTCTTCTTCTTTGTCGGCTCTGTCACGATTGCATACTGCACTGTGCTCCTAACTTCAGTAGACTTTGGCTGCTCACCATTCCCTGTGGTTGGTGTCTTTCCGGTAGGTTGTGGTCTTCCTTCACGGGTTTGATTCCCTGCCTTAGTTTCAGCAGTGTCTCTCCTTGGGGGGTTGTTAAGAAGTCTGTGGTGTCGTTTGTCACTCCCACACGGACAGAACCTTTGGGGCACACCTGCCCCTATGATGTCCTGGTCTCATAGAAACATGACACAACCTATGACGTTTCACAATATCCCAGCGGCTTTGGAGATCTTTGTTTAGTAATTCAGGACATGAAGCCAGTTCGTGTGATCCTGAGCAGCGCAAACAGTTCTACACGGCGGGTGGGGGCTTACTGTGTCTATCACCTGTCCCAAGTTTTCCTCCTGTGTCTTCCGTGTATTTGGAGGGGCTTATACATGGAAGGGCTTATTTTCGGAATTTTACGGTATTATCGCTTAGGTTGAGTGGGAGATCGAGACGCGAAAGAATCTAGGAAATCTGTGAGCGTAAATCTATTAAAGTAAATTTGTAGACAACATTATCGAGGGTGCCAGTATTTGTCGGAAACCCGTTCACGACTACCTAGACTATACAGAATTACCGTAGTGCATGAAAACGATAAGTTAACCAGAAAAGACAGCGAACAGCTTATAAGAGAAAATAATTAAACCCACTACAATATACTGAACTCATCACATCACGATACACGGGCCTCATTCAACCGAGACTAATAGAGATGATTTTTTTTTCTTTTCTAAAGATTACTCCCAGGTTATTTCAATCGTTTTAATCATTTTAACGTGATATGGGCATGAGGCTGGGTCAAAGTGCTGATGACACGAACTTAAATTGTTTTTTGTTCAAGCCATTCATCTCGAAGCTCAATAACTGACCTTGATATTTAGTTAAAACTCTACAATCATATACTTCATCTGCTCACATTTACAGTGTACGTATTCAGAACACTTTCAGTAAAATACGGGTTGTGTACATATCAGTGTCATGGGCGAGTTAAATCAATTTATATAGGTTTTTTTCAAGTTCCCATTTTCAATGGCTTTTTGTTTACACCTCAGTAAAAGGTATGCATGTTAAAGTGAGCTGTGAACTTTCAAAGTTTATCGAAACTCGCTAATGTTAACATCAATCGTGCTTGTTAAATAGGCGGATACACAGAAATTAGGAGAAACATAACACTCGATCACGCACAAATTTAATGATACAGATACAAACAAAAGCAAAAACTGTGGGCCACATTGAGAACAACTGTAAGCTCTAGGATGCTAAGTCACCAAATCTTGTACTTGTAAGTAACATCAAGAGCCATAATGGGACTGTCCCATTATGGCGCTTGGTAACATTCCTTAGTACTTTATTTCTCTCAGGTTGGTATTTGAAGCTCCCGGTGAAGCTTTGCGTTCTCGAAGCTTCGCCGCTTCTTTGCCCTCTCGCCAATGAGGCGAAATTCTTAAAGTTCCTGTTTTCGTCGAACGAGTCCTCTTAATCCTAATCCGAAATTTAGACCTTCAAAGAGGCGTGTGTTGCATTAAACAGAAATTAATCAATCTTTAAACAGACTCTGCGAAGATGCATAGACAAACGTGCTTTATGGATCAGGCAACGCCCTCTGCGTTACTGGGTTAATAATTGAACGCGTTCATTATTCTACGTAGGAAAATACCCATTTTATCAACTGGGCGTGCCTTGAGGCAGCCCAGTTAACTAAGAAACTAAATATTTGCCGGGGGTCTTAGTTCAAGTGGTTCAAGTGGTTTTGGCCTGAAAAACAAGGGCCATTTCCCAGATCTCTACTTGAGGACCTGCTGGAGGTGAGATCAGGTCTTTATTCTTCACGCCTGTAACGTCCAGGGAGAGGCACATGCAGTACCAGTCGGCTACACCTTGTACAAAACTTTTTATATTATATAGCTGGTTCTCTGAGAGTTGGCAAAATAATGGGAATCCTTAAACTCGTTCCCAATGTCCTCCCCCGGACCGAGAAAGACGAGTAGGTGAGGACCCTGTGTTCCGAGTGGCTACTCGAGCGAACAAGATGTGTAATTTATCCTTTATCGACCAAACTTGTTCTGTTGTTCTGTCAAGATGGCTGGACTGAGTGGCCTCTCTTTGTTTTGGCGTTTTTGCTTACCGGAAGTTCCCATAAAAACGACTTGGCCAATATCCAGCCAACTTGACTTCACGCTAAGCCTCTTAAACGCATGACTCAAAATCACTCGTTCCAGGATGAAAAATGGAACTGATTTGTACAAATATGTAGTAAACGCGATTCCGGGACGAAATTTGCCAGTCCTGAATTTTGCTTACCATTTGCCCAAACCGTGAACCGACCAGTTTCCCATGTAAATGGTAAACAACCATGATTTTGCACTATATGAGAAGGGTGAAAACTACGATACTGAGAAAACAGCTGATCCCTGCTCTAGCGCACACAAGCCAATCATGCAAAAAGATACTCACGTCTCTATTTAACTTGAGAGATATGCATGAGTGTAAATAGAGATCTTTAAAAAGAATTCAAAAAGGCTTTTGTTGATGACTCACTGCTTATTACTCATTGAAGGCAACACCTTAAAGCAAACCGGAACGACTGTGCTGTAAGTTTTTAGAGGTCAGCGTTCACTTGGCTATTAAGTCCTCAACCACTGCTCCCCCACCCTCGCCCCCCTCCCCCTCCCCCCCTCTCGCCCCTTCAGGACTTCTACAACTCGGGCTTCAAAGGTCATAGATAGAGTTGGATAGAACGTCTGAAGACCTCTCCGGGACAAACGTTGATCTTCACATGCGACGAGTAAAGTAATAAATTAAAAATTCGCAGCATATGTATTTAACCTTGTTCTGGAGAAACTTTATTAAAACCGGCTCTTTGGTGATGATGATGATGATGATGATGAAACTTTATTAAGGTGTCTAAAGAAGCCTCCTAGCTTAGGCTAAAATCCTATGCTAATTAGGGGAAACAAAATAAATAAATATAAATTAAGGTAAAAAAAATATTTACATATAAGTGCAGGTATGAAAAAAAAAAAAAAAAGATTCAGTTGATTGGTTTGACGCGTCCTAAGTTCGACGTCTGACCCAACTGACGATCTTAACTTAATAAGGTCGACCCAAATTAGAGTTTGGTTCGCCTCATGAAAAGTTCGACGTTTGACCTAGACCTTAAACGACTTAAAATTAAAAGGAAATTACTCACAGTTCATAGCACAAAAGCTAACACCATTGGAATAAATCTATAAGACTTAATAAATTACAACCGCAAAACTGCGCACTAAAAAGAGGCATGTGAAAAAACATAAACGTGAATCCTAAATATCGAAAGGAAAAGGCTATGAAGAAAGATCTGAGGAACGCTAACAAACCTTCATAAAGCCTTCATAAAGAAACATTAATGACTATAAACGCATATCTGTTTGGAGAAGCAAAAAATGCGTAGAATTTTTTATAGCTTGAGGAAGGCTAAAAATTTCTAGATGACCGTTCTATTCATATACAATTTTTGAAGCTTAATATGTAATAATTCCCCACGATTTTCTGAAGTTTAATTTTTCCCTTTTCACTCCGCAGGTTAAGCTCTTTTTCGTAGAGAAAGGAAAACCTGAAATTTTCGGAATCAAAAATGCGATGCAGAGAGGAATCAGAAAAATTCTCACTTTCGTAAATCCTTAAATTGCAGCTAAAATTTGTATAGGTAATAGCATGATTTGTAGTGATATTTGGCATTAACACCACCGGTGATATAGCCTGTTCCAGGCGTTCAGATAGTAGAGCGCGGCCCCCCCGTTTCCCCCCCCCCCTCGTTTTCCCGGTGTACAACTTAACTCGCAACCGCCGCGCTCTACTATCTGAACGCCTGGAACAGGCTACGAGTAATATTTTGAAATTGTGTACGTAGTTTCACGAGCCGCTAGGCGAGTGAAATTTGAGACAATTTTGAAATATCTCGAGTGGTATTTATGCCAAATATCACTACAAATCATGCTATTATTTGTTTATACTACTACCCACAAAAGGTTTGTAATTTTCGCGTGTAGGTATTTCAAATTAAGCTGAAATACCACTGCTCTAAGCCAATCAAATTGCAGAAATTTCTCATGTAGTAGTATAATCGGGAAAATAATACTAAAGAACTTGTAATTTCGAAAAGACTCAAGTTGCCCTAGGATGACCAAACAGATATAAATTTTTTAGCGCCACTTAGAATAATAATAATAATTATTATTTATTAGGCGCAAAATAGCATTCAAATATATGATCTAATGCGCACTAACAAAAAATAAAAATGAAATAGAATAAAAATAAATAATAAATAAAAAGCCCTAAAAATTTTGTATAAACTTCTCTATAAGCACAATTAAAAAGGCAATTTTAAGATTCAATTAAAAAATGTATTGAAACTAAGTAATTGAAATCATCTTAAAAACGTCAATCGACAAGTCATTCATGAGTCTTATATCTATAAATCATAGAATACATTTCTAGAGATCTAAAAGTACTCTGGATAACCTAAAGAGTGTCTTCAATGCATTTAGGGGGAAACCGTCATTGGGTGCCCCTGACAAATCTTAAATATCATGTGTGGCGTAATAGGCTCTTTCTTGACAAGAGAATTAGAGACTAAAGACTGCTTTTGGCTGACTCCAAAATAGTTGTCACAAGACTAGATTCGCACGGGTTTGGATTCCCGAAAATATTATGAGCCCAACAAACGCCAAACACGGCAGCCTCAACTGACGAATACAAAGAATTGCTTTGAATCAAAAATTCCAAATAAGTAGCCACTGAAATACTGTTAGCTAGACGGAAGGACATTGCGAAACATAAGCAACTAATGAAGATCTCCCAAACAACAACAAAACTTTGAACGTATCTACAATGGAGGTAAAAAATGTTGGGACCTTTCCAGACTTTCCAGTGATATTACTAAAACTAGCGACCCCTCCCCTCCCACCAAATTTGAATTTGGAGCAAAATGGGTGAAAATGAGTGCTTTTTTTTGGCCACAACATTGCTAGGGGAAGTGGGGGGACGACAGGATGAACCCAAAGCCGAACAAAAGATTGTCCTTAGGAGCAGGGTCCTACGTAACAATTGCTTGGAAGGGCTTTTCACACAGTCCCAAGTTCTTTTGTCCTCCATTGTCTACAATTGATTTAGAGCGCTAAAATGAATTTTTCGTCATCTTTCACTACAAAAATATAGGAAAACTTTTTCATTAGAACTGTTAAAGTGTAGTTTTTTAGTAAAATGCTTTCTATACGCTGCAGCTGATCTGTCTGATCAGTCTAAAGAGTTACGGATACCTTGCCAAACGGGGGTATTCGGCGTGGATGTTCAAAAAGGGACTAAGTGATTATTTGAACGACGTGTTTTGGATTGAGCTCTTAAAGGCATTTAATCCTGGTAATACCTATTTTTACTATCTGAGAAGATGCACTTAGAAGACACAAAAGACATTTCTGAGCCAAGCCAGAATACGACCCTTTTTATACCCTACAAACTAACATTCTCTAAGGCCCGGCCCAGATATACTTAGAGCGCGCTCTGTAGGTTCTGCGTCAACGTGTGAACACGACGGAGACATGAAAAAATTTCAGAAGATTGTCTTACACTTTGGCGATCAAACAGCCAAATTAAACGGTGAGCATAATTCCCTGTGACTTCTGCTTCGCTAACATTATTCTGTTGACTGCTCCCAACATATCTGCCCTGATATTGCCGGAAATTACTATGCGTGACCTATTCTATACTTAACGTTACTCCACAGTTCTCACAGTTCTCACCTGTAAAAGAATATTTTCCTGCGTTTGACACAGTGATAAGCAAATTATGTGCTTTCACATATTGTATCTCATCTAGTCTGAGAGAAAAACGTGCTTGTACTGGAAAGTCTCAAGCATAATAGGTTACTTTTAACAGTTCTCGCCCCTAACTAAATAATAGACAAAATTTCAAACATTATTTTTATACTATAAAAGGGCGAGAACTGTCGTAAATCACTCAACGTTTCTGTTTTATGCGGGCAAATAGTAATAATTCATCGCAAACAAGCATTTTATCACTATGTCGATACAGTTTGATGATAAATCAGATTTCCAAGGACATATCCAAGGACATATAAATCTATATAAATTCACTTAAATAGCCGAGAACTGAAGGCGAGACATGTTAACAGGCGTTCAACTACGCAGTGTAACGCAACCTCGCGATTCCGTTACACTGTCTTATTTGGCATCAATGTTCAAGATACTATAAAATATCTACCATTTGGCATGTCTGGGACTGTAGCCGAAAGTATTACATTGCTTTTTACAAAGACAAGGAAGTAACTTTGCAAACATATAACAGAAAAGTGCTCTGTCTGGTGTTACGGTTAAATGTCGTGATTATTTCAAGCACTCTTAGAGCAAAAGAATAGCTGTTCTGGTCTGAAAAAATATATCATACCGTCGTCAAAAGATCAATTCCAGGATTAAGGTATTCACTGTGTAACAGCTCACAAAGCAACGTCTAGTTTTCTAAACAAAGTGGTTTTCAGACATGTAGCTAATTCTAGTAACCCCAACAGCACAATAAAACAAATAAACATAAACAAGTAATCCACGAGCAAATTGAGTCCCAGTGGAGATAAAACAACCATACTCTGGGCAGTTTCAAAAAACTAGTCCTAGTGGACTCAAAAATTGTCAACAGTCATAAACATGCATCAGTAATAAGCCCCAGTGGACAACAAAAAATAATGCGTAACTACTCAAATGCAAGACCTTGCGTACTCGATCGGATCAGTCCCAGTGGACAAGAAAAGGCAAGTCATAACAATACGAACTAGTTCCAGTAAACTAATGAAATCCTAGTAGTATCGAGCCTCAAAAACTCTCGCTGCGCGATGAGACATTTTGATTTTTCTCTCAGCGAGCCATAAATATACCATCGAGGCGTTTCTCGGGGTATTTTCTGTTTTTCTCTGAAAGTGCCCGATCGGCCACCACTGCTCGAAATATTTCAGTTTCTCTCTGTAAGCCTCCGATCGGACAACGGAGGCTTGCTCGTGTGTACCAGAACCCCTAGTATACATACCACCCCACTAGACGGCAGATCACACGAATTTTACTGTAGCCTATGTAGTATCACACCATGGAAGCAACCTGTACCCCGCTGCAAAAAATGGAAAAGATCAAGAGCTTTCGGCTACGCCCCAGCATTTTCCGGCGGACTGCACTTGAAAAGAAGAAGTTGAGGACAAATCGACGCTGGATATTTCCATGGACAACCGAGCAAAAAAATGGAGATCAGAGATGGTGTATCGTATTCTCTGCCGCAGAAAACCAAAAGATTTTTTCGTGGAGGAAAAAAGCTCTCACGAAATATGTGGTTAAGTATAGACGACGAGAAAAAAGACGAGAAAAACAGAGTATTGAAAAGATGTTTATGTCTGGAAAATCGTTCGTTGATTTCAACAAAAATAAATTTCGATATTATACCCGAAAATGAGTTGGTGGGTGTATCATATGCTCTTACCTCAAGCAGGGGGAGTATCTGTGAAGAGATTGAGAAGGAAATTTTTCACGACGGAATTAGTTTGTACGAGATGCGAAAAGCTATAGTAATAGAAGAGGGTCTCAATGGGGTGGCGGCTTTTACGGTTATCGGCAAAAATTTTGGTTCTTTTACGGCTATCGGTTAATTTTTTTCAGTTACGGTTAACAAAAAAGTTAAAAATTAATTTCTTTTGTTTCAAAGAGTTAAATACTAATAAACCAAGAGAGGATAAAGGGGACAGAGAAAACATCCCCTATACACACCCTATTCCATAGGTAATTCGTTCCGAGTTAGAATCGGTATAAAGTTACCTCGCGCGCTGCGTGGATGTTTCGTGGATTTTTCGCATGACTAAACGCCGTGCAAAACATGTCGGGCGAAAGGAAATGAAAGCGTAAAGAGATCGAGAGTATTTCTGAATATTGAAGCAAAATGAGACGGCGCTCACCTGGGAAAAGGGAATCGCTGGACTTTTTGACAACCCGTGAAATCACTTTAGCTCGAAGTTGTCGTAACCTCAGTGCTTTAATAAAATGAGAAATTTCGCCGGTCTACTGAAACCGGTCGTTTGTATAATAAAGCAAGTAGGACGCCAACTGTTATTTTTGTTGAATAATAAAAGACTAATAAAACAATAAAAAATATCAAACCAGAAATTGCTCTCTTCAAACTGTAAATTATAAATGATCCTAAGAGAAAATTCGGTGTGTTAAGGATTTCCCTACTGTACTGTTAGCTCTATACAAGAGAGGAAGGGCGATTCTTTTTTAATTTCCGTTTCGCTGACACAGCTTTAGCAGAAATCTCTCTTTAGTCGTTTTGATCGACAAAATAAATAGCAATATCGCTCGCCGCGCCTTCCGCCATATTTTTCTGCGTCAATTCGTGAAGAACGCGTGGCTCTGAGCGTGGGTCATCCACGCGGAACACATTCGCGCTATGTGATTGGCTGTTCTCTAATCCCCCTTGGGATCTATTATCTTAAAAATAACTCGAGACGAATTGCCTATGGAATAGGGTGTAGGGGATGCCTTCTCCGTCCCCTTTATCCTCTCTTGTAATAAACGTGTATTTTTGTATCTTTAAAGCAACATAAAGGTCTTAGAATTATCTCGGGATAAAATGAGCTATTCTTTTGAAAAATTTTAACATTTGATAGATCATACTTTTATAAAGTATTCTACTTCTAATATTATTTTACACATAGAAATGTCAACAGTCAATTTGAAAATAATCTTTGTGAAAAAGCAAAAGCAGACACGCGAACGCCCAACTCAAGGCTGGGGAGCGACATTCATTTATAACAGAAGAGGTCGTTTTCACACTTGAGACGGATTATTCGTGTGAGAAGGGTTATCAGTTTGATAATTCGAGTCAGATGGGTAATACGTCTTAATTTGAAAATGAAATGGTTTTAATTTTAGATGAACAATCCGCCTGACTTCATCTATCAATTTTGACAGACAGTTTGTAGATGGATTATCCGTTTCAGATAGCCTGTGTACAGCCGCCCCCTTCTCTCCGAAAAAATCGGAGAAGGGGTGTCTGTGGGGAAGGGGGACGAGTGTACACAGGCTAGTCTTAGACGGATGATCCATTTCTAGCTCTTGTGTGAAAACGGCCAACAACAAAATGCCCGTTTCCAGTGTTTTTAAAGACAGCGAAGGACTGTACACAACGACTGTCTGCCGTTGCCTTGTCTGTGGGCCTCATTATTAGGCGCGGCAAATGCGTTTCTGGTGACGTGTCCGAGCGAGTTTTTTTTCTCAGATACGCCACTGAGATACCTTGACCGAGACTGCGTCGGAAGACCACGTACAGGGACTAGGCATGGCAATGTCTACCGTAGCGTCAAAGAAAATCAGGGAATTGTTGTTCACCGGCAACGTCTTTTACAAACAGTGGCATCTCTGCGTGTTGTTTCACTAGTACTTGGACGGCACAACCTCCTGAAAATCTCCAATATTAATCCCCAGCAAGAAGCCAGATTTTCGGCATGGAAAAAATTAGTTCCCCGAGTGAGCGGCGGAAATGGAGCCTAGGTCTAGGTCAACAACTAAGAGGCGCTTGGCCTAACATGCGTACGGAGTCGAAGTACCCGGGAAACAAAAAACGCAACCATAAGTGAGTTTAGAACTTTCCTTAAAATTAACAAATCTAGGGAACAATTTTTTTTACGGTCAACTCTTTTTTACGCTATTGACGGCTAACGGTTAAAATTTTTCAATTTTTACGGCTATCGACTAAATTTTTGGCCGTTTTACGCCTATCGGTTAACCCCATTGAGACCCTCATAGAAGAAACGCTGAATGATAGGTTTTTTATGTGATACAAAAAAATAAAAGGAAGTTATAATCTGCATAGCTATACCTCGAGGTATATATGTCTCACTGGGCCTAGAACCTACTTCGCTATAAGCTAGACAAAGAAACAAGAAATAATTTGAGGTGACTCTTATTGGACTTAACAGAATACCGTAATAAAAATGAAAGAAAAAATGAAAACAGTAATTCCACCCATTTAAAGCGTGCGTTTTCCAAAGGCTCATGGCTTGATTCACTTTGGACAGTTAACCGTTTTAAAACGGCTGACAAACGTTTGGCCTCGAGAACCGCGCAAAATATATTTTTACTCTCAGCAGTTTTATATATAGTTTGTGAGGGAGACAATTTATAATTTATAATTGAGTATTTGAACTGCTTGGAGAAGTCTTATGAATTTCTACCTGCATAAAGGTCATAATAACTTAAATCTTTGTCTTATATGCATAGTATATAGGTTTTTTTTTTTTCAGTTAGCTAGTTCTTGATAGCGAGTTTATGTTTTATCGATTAATAATCAGCTGTGTTGACCACTGTATTCAACAGTCAGGCGCGAGCGAAAATGTTGCAAATGCTATTCAATTTCCGTCAGGAAATGAACGACTACTGATTTTGAAACAAATCTATATAGTTGGAAAGTAGGACATAATTTTCACGGAATTTCCTGACACTTTCGCGCGCTATCAGTAGAGAAAGATATGTCTAACGATAATGAGAAAACCATTTCAATATTGTCAGTAGCAGAAAACGGAACAATGTATTTCAAATTTACCCTTTAGCACTTTTTACTTTGGGTTCAATCTGAGTGATATAGGGGTGGAAATAATATAAGATGTACCATAAATAGCTTTAAAACAAACGGGAAAAACCCGAACCTATATTAGGCTAACCTGAGATCAGGCGTTTTTTTTTTTTGGCTTCTTTGTTTCTTTGGCTCGAGAGGGGGAAAAAATAACGCCTGATACATTCATTTAACAAGCCGTTAACCGCCCTCTCATTTACATAATCTAACGTCTCCTAGACCATTCATGTTATTAGCCAATAAGCGTTTACCATACGGGAATCAAATTTTGCCGCGAATAATGTCTCTTTTGAAATCAATTTTAGAGAAAAGAAAATTTTTAAGTACGTCCACGTTCAGATGGCGCTTCCTATCAAGAATTTTAAATTTGTTCAAATACTGCTAGCTGGAGCTGCCGTACCTTTATTCAACAGCTACAAATAATAAAGAATTTAGTGGTTAAAAGCTCGTTGACTACGTTCTGTGCAGCAGTGAAAAAAAAAAATAGGCTGAAGCACTATATTTTACGAACTGAAAGGTGTTGTGAAAGCGAAGATCAGAATAATTCGCAGGTTTCTGAAGGAGGAATTACAGTCAAACCAGGTCAAGATTCCATTCATGAATTGATTATTTGAAAAGTGAACCCGTTTGTCGCTTCTGTAACTTGAAGCAACTTTTTAGTATACGATGAGATGGAAAATATTTCAATGGGTGAAATTTCTATTTAGTCATTCTTCAAATTCAAGAAAACTTAGCCGACAGAAATTTTATAACGAACTCGCGTGTGTATTCACTGCTGATGACGCAAGCAAAAATGCAGACTGAAATCAACAACAACTAACGGATGGCGGCATTTTGGCCAATTGGAACAGCGCAAATCATCCGTATTGTTTCCCATCCAATCAGAAAAAAGTCCAGATTTTGCCTTTTTAACATGTGATCCGACAAAGAAATGTATCATGCCCTCTTCCCGTGAGAGACATAAAGGGATAATAGGGAGACGGCATGATCTCAGGCTAATATTAGGCCAGAGGAACACTTACAAGTCCATTATTCAGAAATAAAAAAAAATACGAAAGCTTTTCCTTGTAATAATTATTATTTTAAGTCTCTCGGGCCGAATGTAGTTTTAACCTCGTGCAATTCCTCAGTCTTAATCAGCAAGCCCTAGGGCCTAGATGCTATCTGTTTCTCATTTTATCTCTAACGATGGTGGGATACTCTGGGTATTGTCTGAAGATCAAATTATGTAAAAGGGGAGTTCTGGGGGAAAAAAATTCCGGAAGAAACCTTAAGGGAATACCGCGACCATTGTATATGATAATTCTTTTCATTATTTATTCAAAATATTTATCCGTTTCTCATTGGCTAAAATCCTACGCATTCTTCATCATAACCGGCTATTGTCGACCAAATTTGAAAGAATTTTGCGATTTGTGAAAAATGATGTCAACTGTGCCGCAAAATTGCCTGAGATTATTGAACATTTAACCGAAAAGACCTGGCGAAGAAGTTGCTTTGGTAGTGAGTACAAAATAGCGGAACATTTCACCCTTTTCAAGAGGAAGAAATAGGCGAACTGCTGGCTAAAAAAATAGCAACAACAGCAAGAAGACAACTCGACACGGACGACATGTTGCTATTTGGAGAATATTTACACAACTGAACAACCCTTTCTCTCTTAAATTTGCCAATATAAACATGCACTACCTCAATGAAAGGTTAAAGTTAGATACCCTTTTTGGTCTGCATGTTTTTCCATTTGCTCTAGCCTCACGTGATTTTTTTAACTCTTAGGCTCGAAATGGATGTTTTAATGGAAGAACTCGTCCCAAAATATCTTATGACGGATCTCAAACAGCTACCAAATCACTGAAATGCAATCACTCATAAAAACATGTAAGATCAAAATCGGGCTGATCTAAACAGACTTAGAATTAGTTTCCTCAGGCAAGTTATTAGGAATTCAGACAACCTAACGAGTCACACAAGCTACAAACACGGCAATTGTAAAAACTCGCCAAAAAATCAAACCATAAAAAACTACTTAGTTTCGCTGATACAATACATTTATTGACACTCAGTTAACTGTTTACAGTACTAAAAGTTCACAAATTTCAAAGTAAAATGGCAGTCCTTGAGATCAACCCCTAATAAGCATTCTACAATTAATCCCCAATTCAACTAAGACTAAGAAACAAATAAATTTGCTTAACTTTTATTGTGCATAGAAGTCACTGTTTGGTTCTGAAATCTCATCCGTCCAGGGTTTGTTCTATATACTCCAAGGTGATATTCGTTAAAATAACTTTCAGAGCTAGTTGAATCTCGTCAAAATAGCGTCTTGAAACTTGCGCAAGTCAAAACCCCAACGCAGATTTCTTTTTTCGCAACCCGGAACTATTTTGTACTGAGGCTTGAATCTGGCTAGTTGTAGTTGTTATTTTACCATCCACATGCGCTGGTACTGGCGCATTATTAAAAGTTTTCCTGGCCACAGCGAAAATCACTCCACTCAGCTCAGATGTAAGTAACAAACTATTGCAGTCACACTTTTCTTTGATAAATAACCGCGACTCCCAGCTCGCATGTCTCTAAATAAGTTGCCAGGTTTTCAGATTAGAAGCCACTATAAGGTCGCTTCTCAGAGATCTCAACGATCCCGCGCCACTTTGCACGATGTATTTTTCGATCTCATCGCAAATTGCTTTTCTTCGAATGTTGGGTGCATTTAGTCTGTACATGAATTCGTCAGGTTTCAAAATTTCCGTGGACGATTGTTCATCCGCTATTATTTCTTCTCGTACTCTACTACCCTCTCTACTAAAGAAGGCCCTTACCACTGTTTTTAGCTTAAAGGTCTCTGAGTAGAGAGTTCGCTTAAACTTTTGCGTTTTTGAAGCGATGAGATTCATGGTTTCGTTTTCTGTAATTACTACTTGTCTTGGTTTGTATTCGTCTTTTCCGTTTTCCCTACTTTGTAAGGCCAAAGGTTGTTTTTGTCTCTCAGATTGTTCCATTTCATCCCCGATTCCATGGTAAATAGAACAGGATCTCTCATTCCATGCACGTTTAATGAAATCGTGGTTCCTTTTGCATCTTTCCCTCTTAAATCCTGAAGAGACACATTTCTGATGCCGACTTGAAAGTTTTTTCGCTGTAGACGGTTCCTCTCTCATTGTTTTCACGCGACTCAACTTGAGGTGTAAGTGATAGATTGAAATGATTTTACCCACCTTGCAGAGCACTTAAATGCGATGCTGAATCTATTCGTGCCACCATTGAGTAATTACTATAAAAATAGCGTCAATTAATTATAAATTCACATCCGAATATGTGAAAACAATAATTTATCGTATATCACATGTTCTAGGTAAAGAAGTTGATTATTTATTAAACGTAAAACGCCTCGAATAAAAGAGTATATGCTTGGCAAAACACAGAAATACATTAGTGTAAAACAAAATTATTTAGCTTAATTTAAAGAAACTGCTCTTTCTTCAGTCATAATTAAAATTAACTTTATTTAAAAATACTTCTGACGACGTCCAAGTGCCCACTTGCCTGCAGTATAGATAGATAGAGATAAAAAACCTTTAATTCGCCATTCGCATGCATGTGTTTATCATTTTTCTCACAGGGTACATTAAATCATTAAGCAGGGATGATCTGGAAATTTTATGAAATACTTCTAAGTTGTGGGTTTCGTTTCAGTGTGGTTCCAGTGTAAAAGAAAAACCTAAATGCCAACTTGCGTCTAGTTCAACGAACCTAAAAACAATTTTTTGGCCCGGGAATGTTTTTATTACTTTGTCGAGAAATAAAGCCTTTCTGATAAAATCTGGTACTCCTATACCGTTAATGCTTTTAATTTTAATAGAGTAAAGCCTAAAGCACTGTCCTAAAAAAGTGGTTGACATTTTGCATGACTCTGTTTTCGGATTTGTGCCTTTTCCTGATACAGACTGACTGTGCCTCGCTACGAGCCATTATTCCCCTAGCTGAATATTAGGGAAGCACGCGCGAGCGTGGAGCTCCATAACTAAGAAAATTTGGTAAACTATCCATCCGAGAAAATTTGGTTATGAGGTCACCGTGCGTACGTCCGTACGTACGTCACTACGGACGTTCCCGGTAGAGGTAAGTAGAAACGGATTCCCCCTCTCTTCCTTAGAGAGTTTTGTCCCCTAATTGTTTCAAAAGGCTTAAGAAATGATTGACAAATCAAAATCTGTCAACTGAACAAATGTTTGGTGGATTTTAGGGGTCGACCATTTGACTTTTGAGGGGGTTATAGCTGATTTCAGAAAAAAATATCCCGCAGACGGATTTCGAGGGGAAAAAGCTTGCAAGGATATAACTGGGAAAAATAATATCCTGCACTGAAGAAATATCGCTCATGCCGTATACAATGCTGAAACTGAAATCTTACACTGTTGTATGTCAGGGAAAAAAATTCTAACTCCAGAGATTACGCATACCCCCTCCCCCCCCCTCAAAAGTCACATGGTCAACCACATAGGGGGTGGGGGGGAAGGGGGGCTTGGGCACCTTAGTTAATGTCATCCATCAACAAAATGGCTGGCGCTCGTTCATCATGTGGTGGTTTTCAAGACTAAAGTTTTGTATTACAAGATTGATAATACGCCTATAAAAGACACAAATGGAAAGAGAAAGTTCAAAAGAATGCTCAGTTTCCTTTTGTGGACAAATGAGAGCTTTTTGCTAAGAAATTGTCTTTCGAGGAATTCAACCTTGTTTTCTTCACGGCGGATCAGAGCGCTTGGCTTGTTTTGAACCAACCGAGTCAGCGAAAAGAAAGAAAACTACAAAATGAGCATTTGAAATTGATTTTTTGACATGTGCTCAGCGGATTTAACTTGCGTGAACGGATCCACGATCCAGTTAGTGTTACGCGAATTGCTTTTTAGGATTAACTTATGGGTTTTTGAATAAAAATTCTCAAGTAATTAAGTTATTCATCTGTCATTGCTCATTCATAACATTAGCTCAATACACGATCGTGAGTCTTTTAGACACACTTCAGACCGGCTACTCGCCATTCTTGAATTAAAACTAAAGTGTTGTTTTTCAGTGTACATGTTCCATTGAATTACTATTCATTTTCTTATTCATTACTTGCCATTCAAGTATCAGGCGAAGTATTTTGCAGTGTGCTGTCTTTTTTCCTTAACTTGTGCCCTGAATACAGCTGAAACCGCTTGAATGAAGTTTGTTTTCAGTAATATTTGTTTACGGCTTTATATATATATTATCGCTGAAAAGTGAGCTTATCTAAAATATGAAAGAGTTCTTTTCTATTTTAACGACAGACTCGACGGCTTTTCGACCCCAAATTTGCCTTTTTAATTACAAAAAAAAGGTTAAAGATTGGATTATAGTTGTTGTTAGCGAAAAAGGTTATCGTTTGCTTTCCTATGTCTCTCCTCAAAGAAAATATGCACCTTACGGTAAGACTTTCTATCAGATATTATGAGGCTGTATAATGCAAAGGCCACACAAAGCTGTTCGTCAGGGCCCGTTTATAAAAAATAGGAAAATAAAATAAAATAAAGTGGGCTTACAGAAACATAAAAGTCCCTAAGTCGGCCTAATTTTCCTTTTAGGTCTTCCCTTTAAGACAGAAATACTGACCCTAGAAATCGTAACCTGTAAATTGCTGCTACTGAAGAGACCTACAACTTCACATTTTTTTTTTTTAAATTGAGGTTTGTTTGTGGGATACTTTTCTTAATCATTTAGCCCCTCCCTCTAAAGGGGCACTGATGCGAAGGCTCCTTATTTCTTTTCTTCTTTTTTGGCTTAGATTTCGTGCTATTAGTTTAAATTTGATTGCTTTTAGCATAAGTATAGAAACGGAGGCTTCGCTTTTAGCCCGGGCTAAATCTATCTATTAGATATACAGTAGTAGGGTCTTGAGTTTTCGTTCAGGTTCGAACGTAACAGTAAACCAAAGAAAGTCTCTGGTGTAAACCTAATGAATAATGATAAAAGAACAATAAAATATTGCGTCATAAACTATTTCGAAGAATGTTACTTACTCGCGGGGATGAATTTATAAACTAACGTAACTCTGGAGAAGGTAAAGTCTGTTTGCCAAAGCCGGTGAACTATAAGAAAAGTCGATAAATCAAAATGACAGACCAACAGGTCTGCTTAACCAGGGCCCCGGCTCCCTTCTAAATAAAGAAGACCAGACCTCAAGACTAAATCCATGCTAACTGGCTCTCCCTAAAATTCCCTACAACATGTCTGGATTTAATGGAACCAAAATTAGATGTGGAATTGAAAACATTTGAGGCATTATTTTGACAAACTGTTACTGGCGACTTCTACTGAACATTTCCAGTAACAACAATTTGCCGTCTGTCGCCTTCGATTACGGAAGAATTTTCCCAGATGATCGCCTGTTCAACGCCAGAACTGATAATAAAGCTAGATTCAGTAGCAGGGCGAAGAGCGATTAAGGTATTATTGCCGTTTTATCGGAGAGCGAAAGTCGGGGGAGGGGTAAAGATGAAGATAGGTTAAGAAGGACGCCTGATCGCAAGTGTGGGGACAGGGAGGTTAGTGTGCTGAAAGGCTGGCAATATACTTAATGAAATATGTTGAAATTTAACGCTCATGAAATGAAATCACATCTTCATTGATAGCATCTTCTAAGGCTAGTTCTTTCTACATTATGACAAGAAGCGAAGGGTCTGCTACTGGTCTGCTCTTTTAGAATATCCAGACTTTTTTGAGCGGGTACCCGACAAATAAAATATCAACTATGTAAAAAATTATTCTACTCGCAAGTTCAAGTTCAAGTTCAAGTTCAAGTTCAAGTTCATTTATTCACACTTATTCAATTACAATACAACAAAAAGGGAAATAAAAGGAAGAAGTAAAAAACAGAGCTAACTATACATTGAATTAAACATAAAAAAGGAAGAGTGCGTAGCAGCCAAAGGAGCCAAGCTTTCGAGTTGGCTACTACCACAGTGCAGTTACAAGTGGGTGGAGGTTATACGGTACTAATAAAAAAACTATTTGAATTAAATAATTAAATAAATATAACTAAGTAACAGATTAGAGTTGTTCAAGATGCCTCTTAAATTCTGTACTGTTAAACTCTCCACGCGTTTAACTCTCCACCCACCATCTTGCGTCAGTCTCAAGCGGCGGATTAAGCATAATGCATGTAATACAATGCTTCTTCATCATTGCCACTTTCCGTTGTTTGAAGGGGCGAGGGAGTCAAGATGAAGATTTCCTTTGTTCTTGTTTAGAGCTTTTTCTCTCAACATCACTTTCCCTTTTACGCCAAAAATTTGGAAATTTAAACCATTTGAAAACAGTTTCCCAGGCAATTAAAGGATGCAGGCTGCTGCCGCTCTATAAGACCCATAAATGAAAACTCTCAACTTGTTTCCATGTATTTATAGTTGCTTCCTTTAATTGACGGGTATATATTTCTACATGCTATTGGAATGTCTGGTAGCAAAAATAAAAAAAGTGGTCTAGACTTGCGTAAACATAAGGTATAAAAAAGTAACTTGTTTTTATGTGACAGCATTTCTTGCTTCTTACGCACAAACGACACCTGCATCCCCGTGATGGCCACAGCCAATATCTCCTGGGCTTCATCCTGCTTGCGCACAGTTGAACAGTGAAGCTTTTCCTCCGCTACATTCGACATCATCCAACCAAATATTGCCAGTACCTCGACCATATCTTGTACCGTGTGGAGCAGACGTTGCTCTAGAGAAACGTTGTTGATATCCCAGAGATCATCGCACACTGTACCCCAGGCTCCGCTGTAACATACGAAGCACCTCCATTGGCTAAACGAACTAATGAAGTAATATAATAGAAACGTATCACAGTTTTTATAATACTAGGTGACGTCACTTACGAACAGGTAAGCTTGACATTAAGCCTTCTACGTAGTACATACAGTTTTGAAGAAATGGTGTTACTCTTATTGGTTGCTTCATAGAACCGTAATATCTAACCTGTTTTCACGTCAATATATAGTCTGTGAGCGAGCGTTAGATATACTACAAAATCTAGCCATGATGTCCAAGAGTAACAATGCACTGTAACTCTTGAATATTGATCGCTCGCCAAGAGTTACTTCAGCGGCTAAAGTTGTATACGTAAATACTGCAGAGGGAAACCATTTTTAAATGGTATATTTCCCTCAGTATACCGGTTATTAAGAGCGAAGGTACTCATAAAACTCAAAGTGTGGTGACAAACATGAAGCTAAACAAGCGCATAGCTAAATTGCCTGCACAGGGATTTCGCCCAGAAGGCGAAATCCCGAGGAGGCACTCTAGCAACTCGCGCGTATATTAAGGAAAGTACTTACAGCTGAAATATACAGTCAGTACGCTAGAAAAAATCTCGATTTGCTTGAACAGGGGCCGAGAGGAATCGGTAGGTAATGATCATGACGTTTCTATTGTTTGCGCCCGCAGGTACGAATTGGTTAGGATGACGTAAAGACTTAAAATCCCGAAGGGACCGCTAAGGTAGATTTTTTGACATTTATTGTGAAGGCATACTTCGATCCTCTTTTGCGTCATGTGTTATCAGTGACATTCTGTAGAGCAGTTGTTTAGAAAGTTATGGACCAAAAGACACTCGTTAAGCGCAGATGAAGTTATAACGTGCGTATAAGTGTGCATATATAAACACTTGGAGAGTTTGCCAGACACGAGTTCACAAATCTTTGATTGGAAACCTTGCCAGACACTCTTTCCCTCTCTTTGACCGGAATAAGACTCAGCCCCAAACAAGCAAGACGAGTGAACAACTGCTAGCTTATCACTAGCAGAACGATGGACGATTACAGAAATTCGCCGACAATCAAATTCTGTGCTGACTTATTCCCTGCTAACAGATGTCCTTCCGCTCTTAAGTTTGAACTAAGACTAGAATGCGCGAGCGTGAATTGATCAAACATCCTTTTAACCTCTAAGGTTTAATTTCCGGCAAATAAAATGAACTGAATGTAGAAAGTGAAAGAGAAATCAAAGCTGTGTAAATCGAACCGAAACGATGCATGAAATCTTGCGTTTCCTCTATTTATCTCACCTATTGTATGGAATGTGTGTGAAAATCTTCATTATGAATCGGTATATTTCAAAGAGCTACACAACGAGCAAGAATACTATTGACCGACAATATACAGAGAGGGGGCAGCTGTAGTGTCAACTATTACTAGTTAAAAAATAGAATTTCACTCACTGATTTAACGTCTCGTATGTCTAAACATACATCTTCAGAAGTAACTGTAAGCTTAAAATTTTGAAATATATAATAACAGTAATTTGAGTAGCTAATGAGATAATATTGACAAAAAAAAAAGAGTTAATACAATACTGCAACTAAATAAAGAATACGGTAAAACAAAAAGAAGCTATGACCCTATGCATGCATGTTAAACATACACGTGACTGTAAAACTAATTAGTAAAGATACAACTTTTCGCTGCTAACGTATTCATTTAAGGTGGCTCAACTGGAATTTTGGGGGGATACCTCCCAAGTTTGAGCATTAACTACGTCGCCATGAGTAAAGATATGGAAAAAAGATTACCACAACTGTATTATATAAAGAGGAAAATTTCTTATGATCTGGATTTTATTGCAATCGGAGTCGCCATGGAAACGTAACGACGCCATTACGTTTTTTATTTATCTTTGTGTTTCTCTGTACCTAGAGTTTTTTAAGAAATCGCTTAAGGGAGTTTGTACCTGCCATAATTGCCTCAATTATTGCAAAGTTTGAACAAATTCTATGAGAGCGTTTTTGAGATATTTTAAAACGAAGTTTTAAGCATCATAAAAACAGTGAAATAGCATGCTATCCACACAATTACCTAAATTTTTAAGAAAATGATAAGCTTTCGAAACGCGGCTTCATCTCATAGTGGTTTGATTCCATTGAAAACTGCGTACAAAAAAAGAGGAGAATTGCTTCGGGCGATCGCGAGTAAGAAGTATTTTAGTAACTTGCATTCAGCTGCTTTTGTTACAGTTTTTGCACGTAATGTGGTCCAAGCCTACAAATTTCGCATTCTTCAAAAAACCGCTCGCTAAATTTTTTTATAAATTTGACAATCCCGAGATCAATTGTCTATAAATATACCCTGCAAGTTTCAAGAACATTGAAAACAGAGAAGGCTTTTAAATAGGGCCTCAAATATAACTAATTTTCCCCCAAGATTTTGTGTTTGCAACTGAGCGTCGTCATTATTCACTGGCATTGTTTCCAAGTTTCATATGCACGTGCACATTTAGCAAAAAGATAGAATTTGCATTAACAGCTTAGTCTTTGCAAAGTAACGCAGAGTTACTACTTCACAGCTTTTAAGGAGAGCAAGATTATGCATCTGTACAATAAGCTTTGTGTTGTTTAAGATGCTAACTTTGCATGGTAATACATTGAGAGTTTGTATTTTTGGGGAACAATTAAAGCGATGTAATCTAGTTTTGTACATATTAAATAATCAACCACATAATTAAAGAACACTATGTATTTTTTTTTACTTCATGTTTATTTGATGTTACCTCTTCAAGCAGAAGCCTTGTATGTACCAGCATGGATAAACCTGGTCAAGTCCAGGATCAAAAGGATCAAATTAACTCAATGCAAAAATCGAATCAAGAAAAAGGCCCGATGTTATTTAAAAAAATTGCCAGATACTGTGCAACGCAAATGATCGATTGAGTTTTACAGTCGATTTACAAAGTTTATCCAAATGTGCGTTGTGCTTTTTTCATACCTTTGCAACGCACATTTCGATAAACTTTGTAAAGCTCAACCGATTTTATTTTGTAAAGTAATACAAATTAATCAGAGCTATGAAAAGGTCCTACGGAAAGGTTTTGTTTAAACAATCGCCCCATAGGGGTCAACTACGTCATCCCCAAGGGCGTCAACAAGCAAAGCCCCTGAATCTAATTCTGGAGATTCAAAGAGCCCAGCGTTGAAGAGCTGAATTGTTTTACAATAACAATCAGAATATTTCTCCGTATTCCACTCTAGTTTCGATAGGGTTATGTTACGGTCTTCGTGAGCTGTGACAACTACACAAAATCAAACTGCTGGGTCTCTATAAAATTCCGTGGCGCCAAGCGACTAAGAAAAATCAGGAAATTTTGAAACGTGTGTTTTCCTGTTTGTTGGTTCATGAATCCTAACAAAAAGATGTGATTGGTTAACGACGCTGTTTGCCAAAGCAATGGTGCAGGTGCGGAGAAAACCACTTATAATTAGCTTCACCTTACGATTGGTTACCCTACTTTACAAAAAATGCATCAGACGTTTAATCGTTGCAGAAGCACTGCTATGAATGCTGAATGAAACGTCAGCTATAGACATGCACGTCCTTTTTTTTTTATCAAAAGAACTGAACACAACACACTTTAAAAAGCAGCATCCATGAGCTTTTACCCTCTTGTAAACTAGACGCTTAATAAATGTTACGTTAGCATTTCGCTTTCTTTGCTGGCTTCACTTAGCGGTACCCGCGGTACACCACTCATTCATCAACATCTTGCGGAAACTTAAATTTTGGGTCGACGGCAACTGCCAGGTTCTTGAGCAGCTTGTTTTAGGGCCTCCAACATGGCCATCATAGATTTGATCCTCTTCTTGATTTTTAAAATCTCTTCTTTTAGTTCAGCAAATTCAGATGTTTGACCCTCTTTGACCGGTTCTGGAGCTGCTTCCGCAAACCTTGCATGGAGCCACTCTTCTATTCTGAGGAGTAAAACAAGTTGAAATGTATTTTCCTTTCAATCGAATTTTACCACCGATATGGGAATTCCAATTTCCGGTAACCCTATCAAGAAAACTGATCGAAACTGATCAACAGTGTAGCAATAGCTGTTGCAAATATTAGGCGGTGATTGCCTTTCTATTCCAGCAACTCCTGGCAACCAAGACAATTTCGTGGTCTTGCACTATCTAGGCAAAAATATGAATTAAAATATCCAAAGCGATTTTGCGACAAGCAATATTTAGAATAAACGTTAATGAAAAGAAAACCTGACTGAAAATATTCGGTGACAGTTATATGAGTGCCCACGAACAAACGAACTATGAGAACACACACACACATACGCTTTATTACCGCCATTTGGTCAAAATGAGGTATACCTGTTGACTCTAGACAGCTTGTTGGGCTTCTCTACATGAATGCTTTCGTAAACCTTTCGGATAATGTATTTGGGATACGCCTCCTCTATTTTAAACTGGTATTCCAGTTGCATCACAAGTCTCTTGATCGTGGCATATTTCTTCATTGTTTTGGTGTCTCCCACGGCCAGACCAACCTGCAAGAAAATTGTACGGTAAAATTTATTACAATAAAATTAACATTTGTAAAAGTAAACTTAGTATATCGTCTGACTTGTCCGTTTCTGGTTGGCTTAATTTGTTACGAAGTGCTTCGCCAAATACTTTTTTTATTATTGGACCACTTATGTCATCCGCCCATTACATGAAATTAAAAACTGTTCAACGCAGCGAACTTCACTTGCTAAACCCCACATCGCCATCTTCGAAAAATAGCTACATCAAAGAACCTTTAAGGTAACTGATCGCTGTAGCTAGAACGTTCCAGTAAATACGGTTATATCTTTTTTTTTCTTGATTAAAAATGTTTTTTTAATGGCAGTCACGGCAAGAATACGATGAACTTACTGTCAGTTAGACGTGACCAACCGAGCGCGTGTACCAAAACCCAAAGTAGTCGCGAAGCTACTTTCGACCATCATTAAAATGCGCATATACGGCTTTAACTAACAACGTCGTGTGCGGGCTCTTTCAAGGCCAATGACTAACTTGTAATCAACAAGTGGTAATGGCAATTACCGCTGCGACGATCATATCTCTATTTAAAATTTGTGCCTCGGTCTCCGCAATCCACATCATCATTGTTTTATTCCTTTCAGGGATTGAGAAGAACTCAACAATTTGGCCTGCTCCCAGGGATGGGTCTTCATAGCTCAAATGGTACAGCACGCAGCGGTAACGCAGAAGCCTTGGGTTCGAATCCCGTTGAAGTCTCAAATTTTTTTTTCGGGTTTATTTGCAATTACTTAAATTTCAATTACCACTGCAATGATCATATCTTCGTTTAAAATTTATATCTCCAATCCCAAGTGTTTTAGAGTTGGCGTGATGTCCCTCGTGGATGTTGTCGACTAAAGCACATTTAGATTTGGACTTAGAAAAGATAAAAAATGTCCTGTGCAGAACCTTTACAGATGACGCGTGATTGTTTCGACAAATTTAACATTAGCCTACACAGTTCTAAGGAAATCGATACCAGTTGGAAAAGTGTTTTTTCATTACCAAATTTATATTTGAAAACTGTTCTTTCGAATTAAAACTCAAAGTCCTACATATGCGCAGAAAACTACAACAGGCTCTTTCAACAGCCTGAGGAAACAGCCGAACTTTTGGACGCCACCGATGGTTTCCCTGCGAAATGATGTCTGAGGAACGAGCACAGAAATCTCATACTGATGACGTTTTACTTCCCAGATCTTGTCAGAACTTCCGATTGGTCGTGCAGCGAGGGAAATTTCCTTCAACTAATTAAGAGCACTACCCAGGTCAGGGTAGTGACACGTCATCAGTATGGAATTTCTGTACTCGTTTCTCAGATGTCATTTCGCGGGGAAACTGTCGCGAAATGTCGGCCGTTTTCTCAGGCTACTCTTTCAGCTGTTAAAAATACATATCAAACCAGTTCCTTACCAAAAGGTTCATCAGAGCGACAGTAAGGAAAAACAAGCACAAAAAGAGGAAGAAATATCCAGTAAAAGGGAATGGATTTAACAGATTCTCTTCACTCTTCTTTCCTATGGTGTCTATGAAGGTTGTTACAAAGTCCAGTTCACCAATCATCATCACAAGCACGCGGAGCAGGGAATGATGCACTGAATGGAATGCAGTCTGAATGATAATGATGAGATAAAATGCGGTTTTACCAAGTGAGTAGATAAAGAAAATCGGCCACCATTTAATTTGACTCACAAGCGAACGTTTCGAGCGCTCGCCCGAATTGGGTTTCGTGAGGTTTACATATAGTTGCATACTAACAGTGGAGTTACACCATTAGTCGACTCTTGGCAATTTAGTGCAATGAACAGCGTTCGCTTAAAAAAAGACTTCTACTGTTTTCTGTGTCAGTACCTTGAAGCAGGGACGAGCCAAAAATCGCTATAGGTTGCTTGGAATAATCGGTAAAATCAAGGGACCGGTTTCGATACGTCTTTGCCAGCCAACAAAACGCGATCTTTGGCTTCTCCCTGCATTAAGTTAGCGACTGTCAAAGGAAAACAAAAATGGGAGGTCAAGCGCGTTCAAGACCGTAGTGTTAATTGAAACTAGAAATGTTCACGAGAGGGCTAAATAGAGCAGATGTGATGATTTGCTAAAAACCAAAACCCTAAACTGGTCCAGCATCAGTTACAACGAGAAACGTTTTGGTAATTGTCACAACGCTCTTCGATCAGCAGTGATTATAATATTTACTACTGTTTTTAATTATTTATTTTTTTAACGAAAGAACCTTTGGGGGTTCGGATCCCTCAAAACATAGGATACTAGTACGTAGTTGAACTGAATTGACGTCATCTTCTAATAGTCTTCCTGGATATGTTTGATACAGTGGAACCTTTCCGTTGGGACACCTCCATCAAGGGAGAACAAAATTTGGTCCCGGAAAAATGTTCATGTAATCTTTGTATCCGCTGTTGTATCAACCTCTATTGAAGGGAAATCTCTATAAAGGAAAAGGGGCATTTTGTCTGCATCTTAAAACCTAAGGTTTCTTTCTTATCTTTTTTTATAGTTAAATTAACTCAGTAATTACAGAATTCTGGTTTTTCCTCGCAAGATTAACTGACTAGCCAACAATACCTGAGAACTAACTTACCTGTTCTTTAAAGAGGACGAAAAAAGCCAATGCAAATCCCAGAACCAGAAAAACAAACACGAACATAACTTGGAATACAGTCTTCGTCACTTCAATATACATTGAGATGTAAGTGCCAAACAAGCGATATCTTCTGAGAAACAGCATCATGTTGGTGTAGCACACGAAGATTGCAACAACTCCAATATTCCAAAGTACTAAGGGGGCCTTCGTAATGGCAAAAAGCTTGTCGACGTCTTCTGGCTTTGCGACGTAGGGGACCATAAACAAGGCTGAAGAGATATACAGTACCCAGTTCAGGTAATTAGACAGGTCCTTGAAGTAGTTCCAACGCTGAACGTAAATTTGCAACAGTTCTTTGCATATGTGGAGCAAGGAGAAAGTCAAGATCAAAAATGACATAGTTCCTCTGAAGGGGTCGTCTTCGTCGTAGTAATAATCTGACGGTTTTTGCTTTAGTGGTTCACTGAAGGTCTGGTCTGACCTATCGTCGACTATAAATACAGTAAAGAGCACCATAAGCAAGAGATAAGTAACAAAGTCGAATAAGAAGACGTATCTTCCTAAACTCTGCCACTTTCGTTCATTAAATTTCAGCGTAAGAGGATGAAGAAGAAGTCGTTCACGCTTGTGCTTTATCATCATCTGAACAGTGGAAAACCTTCCACTCGACATGTCAGCATCTGGACCAGGATCTAGGTGCTTGAAGTCATAAGTTACAGTGTAGTCTGGGTCGGCTGGGTTGAGATGGTCCGAGGAACGTACGCATTGATCAAGAACAACTTCAGCTGCTTCTGGGAAGTTTTCAACCAGGAGTGAGATTGCAGTTTGACCGTTTGATATTTGATATTGCTCAAGTTCCTTCCACCTTTAAAATTGCAGGTAAAAGCAAACAAATTGACTTGACATTCGACGTTTCCTCCCCCTTCCCCCCCCCCCCCCCCCACACACACACAATGTATATATTACGATGTATTCATAAGCACCATTATAAATTATTTAATTAGGAGTATTACATAACGTGGCCTCTCCAACAGTCCTGACCTGGCAAACACGATTTTCTATCTGAATACTGGCACAGAGAATGAAGCTCGCTTCTTTTCATCTCGAGAGAGACAAAACCAGCTAATAACAAACTCGGCGCTTTCATTTCAGGAATCGAAAATGAAAATAGCGATCCTTAACTTGTTTGACTCTTGTCGTGTATTTCTAATCATTATATTGTTCTTTCGAAAACTCCTTTGGATTACCAACTGTTAAGTTACGAGTATCCTTTCCACCAACTTTGTGGAAAGGATCTTTCCGGGGCTTCAAACCTATTTCTTTGTTTGTTTGGGGTGGGGGGGTTTCAGGCAGGTATTACAAAATTAAAGGTGAGATAATATATTTGCAATTTGTAGTAACTTTATTGTTATTGAGTTGGCTTAAGCTAATTATTACTGACATTAAGATGTCTGCTGGACATTTGTGACATTTATGATCTGGATTCTTTAAATAATTCACCCACAAGAATATCTCCTCAGCGTTCTTCATGCTTAGATGTTATCCTGATGAATGTTCCAGGTCATTTCAGAGAAACAGGAACTTTGGAGGTTGGCCTCAGTGATCATTGCCTAGTTTATACTTTAACGGTTCTAAATAAGAAAATACCGCAACCTGAACCCGAAATTATCCGAGTGCGCTCTTTCAAGAATTTTGATGAAGGCTCTTTTTGTAACGACCTTAGTTTGGTTCCTTTTTCGACGGCTTACGTCTTTGATGAACCTGAAGATGTATATTGGGCTTGGGAAAATTGTTCGTTGAAGATCTGAATGACCATGCTCCAGTTAAATCGTTTCGCCGACAACATCGCGATCAATTTCAATTTATAAACCCTGAATTACGGGAAGTGATGAGAGAACGTAATCGCTGTAAAGGCAGTTCAACAAGTCCAGAAAGCCTGAAGACTGGGAAAAATACCGCCAACTAAGAAACAGACTTGTTAGTATGAGGAGGAAAAGAGTAAGAGATCACTTTTCCAGAATCTGCGATGATAAACATTCAGATCAAAAGAAGTTTTGGAACACAATAAGACCGTATATTTCATCCAGGAAAAAACAGTCTTTCCACAATGAGCGTATTGTTTCGAAAGACAATGGTGGTTTCATTAGAGAACAAAAGAAAGTCTCCGAGGTTCTGGCAGAATGTTTTCAAGTTCTCAGCACCCTGCCTTCAATCAATTGCCTCCAAAGTCATACCAGACAATAAAAGCTCATCAATCCCGCCCTTCACCTTAACAAATACAAGCCCAGGTGAAGTGAAGAGAATTATAAAGGATCTTAAGACAAACAATGCTACTGGACGTGATTAAATTCCAGCTCGAGCTGTCAAAGAATCCGCTGAAATTATGTGTCAGCCTTTCAGCTTTTTAGTGAATTTTCTATTTGAAAGGGGAAAAGTGCCTTCGAGTTGGAAACTAGGTGAAATTGTCCCGGTCCACAAGAAAGACTGTACGTTAACAAAGACAAACTATCGCCCTATAACAATCCTGCAGGTCTTATCCAAAGTTTCTGAAAAACTCGTTCACTCAAGACTTGCTTCACACTTTGAAGATATTTATCATAACAATGTCTTTGCATATAGAGATTATCATGGGTGCGACACAGCTATCCTTAGTGTAACTGAACAATTCAAGAAAGAATTAGATAATCACAAACTTATTAGTCTGGTGTCTATGGATCTCTCAAAAGCATTTGACACCCTTCCCCATAACCTGATTATCAAAAAGCTTGAAGATAACGGTGGATACTCATGACAAAAGTTATCAATCTCGTTACGAATTATTTAAGTGCCAAACAGCAACGTGTCAGATTGAGTGGACAACACTCTTCTATGAAAACCATAATGAAGGATGTCCCCCAGGGATCAATTTTGGGTCCCATTCTCTTTAATATTTTCATGAATGACCTGTCTTATGCTATAGACGAATGTACATTATTCACGTATGCCGACGACACTCAATTGTTTAAGTCTGCGGAAAATATCGACCAGGTTGAACATGCCATAAATGCTGATCTGAAAAAGGGTGATGAGTGTTTTGAATTCAATCAAATGAAAAGAAAGCATTCAAAATATCAAGCAATTACTTTTGAAAGGGTCGAGAGAAATCCAGTGTTGACCTGTGAAGGAACCGTTATCCCTATTCAAGACGAAATGGAACTCCTCGGCGTCACTGTCGATAACAAGCTTAAGTTTGAGGGACAGATTCGTAAAATCTGCCGTACAGTTAGTCAACAGGTTGCTGTTCTTAATCGTTTGAAGAAAATATTACCTTTTGAATTGCGGATAGATATATATCGTGCTTTCATTGCACCGCATTTCAATTACTGCTCAGAGTCGTGGCATCACTGTGGTAAAAGAGGTTGCGCCAAACTTGAAAAAATCAATGAACGAGCTACGTACGAGACGTTGCTAAAAAAACTAAACTTGCTGTCCCCACTTAATCAAAGAATTGTTAAAATGGCCACCGGTGTTTACAAAGCTATCCATGGGTATAAAGTCCCCGGAGGGATAGGAGAGCTACTGCACTTATAATCTTAGAGGAAAACACATCCTCGAGCTACCCAAAGTAAATACAACCACCTATAGACTTAAATCGTGGCGTTATACTGCAGCTAAGATTTGGAACGCTCTTCCGGATCAGTTTCGTGCTGCTAATAAAATCGGAAAATTTAAGAACTTAATGTCTAAGTTGGATTTTCCAAATTTTAAATTTTAATCGCCCAAATACATTTAAATACATTTGGCTTAGTTTTAACGTAATTATGTAATAATGTCGTGATCTACTCTTAGTTTTAATAATTTTTAACTGTATATATATTTTTTATATAGGTTTTCATGAGAAATCGTCTCTTTCTATTATTATTTCTAGTTTATTTATTTATTTTTTGTGGCATGTCTGTAAAGTAGCTGATTAGCTAAGAAAATTGACCACGTTAAATAAAGGGCATTGTATTGTATTGTATTGTACTCTGCTAACCTTTCGTGTTTGGCAATCGCCATGGCGGCATCACACGATCCTGCTTTCGCGGCAACTTCTAAACAAGTAAGACCTTGTTTATTCCTCAATGCTGAGGATGCACCATGGTCCAACAGTAACTTCACAATAGCTGGATGACCCTGACCACACGCTGCATGCAAAGCAGTATCACTACCGACATCCTGTAGGTCAACAGAAGCTTTGGAGTCAAGAAGAATCACCGCACATTTTGTGTGGTTTCCATGAGAAGCCCACATCAGAGGTGTTCGAAACTTGTTATCCCTGCTATCGACCTCAGCTCCCATGCTAAGAAGCACCTGACAGGATTTCCTATTGCATAGGGAAGCAATGCAGGTAGCTTGGTAAAACAATATGCGATACTTACATACACTGTTAAAAATGCATTGGATTCTCTTATTCGCCATTTGCAATCTCCCATAACACACCTTGTCCCCCCCTCCACGGCTTAAAAAATGCATATTGAATAAGCATTGTCTTCAATTGGGACGACCGCAATACGTTCATGCATTTTTTT
Organism: Porites lutea; assembly: GCF_958299795.1. NCBI lineage: Eukaryota > Metazoa > Cnidaria > Anthozoa > Scleractinia > Poritidae > Porites > Porites lutea. The sequence continues at coordinate 41,688,509 of NC_133201.1, forward strand.
GGCGGGGGGGGGGGGGGGCGCTAAGCAAAGTGTATAATGAGGGATATGCAAATGGTAAATAGAATTAAGTAACGGATGGAACTGAAATCGACTTACGGAATAGACCTTATGCACGATACCCGCCATCTTTTCAAGCGCTTTAGGATTGATGGAATAAAAGCAATGTTACGTGGTATTTCAGGGGGCAGTCAAAACATAACACTTGCCTATTCGGTAATCGCAGTCGATTTTATTTCTGTCTGGATTTGTAAAGAGGTACCTTCAGGACTTTTTAGCAACATTCTCATTTGAGGCTTCTTCAGTACTTGACATTTTTTTTTAAAATGATATTTTCACTACAAAAATCCCCTTACGAGCTGCAGTAGATGAAAAAACATGAGTCAAATATGCCTTTTACATCTTCCCTACCCCTCCCCCACCTCTCCCCTACCTACCATTTCCCATAATTCTCTACTTGTCATAAAACGCTATGACATTTGCCATCAGCGCCCGCGGTAGAAAGTGTTTTCCGTCGTCGGTTAATTTTCTAGATTTCTTTTTGGCCCCCTGCAACAAAGTTTTCCGGAAAGCATCATTAAGCCTTATGAAGAAACAACTCTCACGATTGGCAAAGTCTGCCGTCGTCCAACACGTTACCATATTTCGTCTCATTTTGGCTAAACGGGTGAAACACTGATCTCGGGCTTGAGACGGAAAGGCAGCATATTGCGAGCGTTGATTTGGCGGTGACGAGTCTCTGGCCTCAAAAAGTAGTTTGTTGGAGTCAAATCTATTCGGCGCGAGCAAAATTGAAGCTGATTTCTGACCAGGCCAGAGACTTAGTTAAAACTTGTTTTGAAGGCCGGCCTCTATATGTCCCTTTCAAAACGGCTGTTCTACTTCCGGGATCTTGAATAAATCGACTGTGTCAGCAGTGTTTCGATATAGTTTTTCAGAGGCCATACCGATATTTTTCAATCGCTTTAAAAGTGATTTTATCCTTGTCTGATCGCTATAAAATTTTCACCAATGACTGACTATAGATTGAAATATGTCAAAATGTAGGTTTTACTAAAATCGATATTACTATGACAACAATAAACAAGAAACTTTGAAATAGCTAAACGCCTAATTTTGCGCGATCTAGACCTGCTGCTGAAAATCCAACACTAGGAACTTAAAGTTGGGTGTTTAGCAAATAACCTCCGCAAGAAGTAAAAAATTCTGTATGTTTGAATTCGACTAAAACGAAAATATATTTCAAACCTTAAATTTTAAATAGCCGTGATAGATTATTTTTTAAAAAAACGTTATAAATGACTCAAATTATTCTTAAGTAGCGTCAAAATGCTGCTTAATATCATATTTTGATGCTAGGAAATTTTGGCGTATTTTCGTTCTTGCGATCTTAAAAACTAACCCGTTTTCTCACCACCTGTCTAAGTGCAACTTCTTTCAAAATATATCTCTGAAACGACTCGAACAAATTTTTTTTAAATCTCTTCACATAATCTCCATAATGTATATAATAATGTCTGAAACTTTCATTAAGATTGATTCACTGCAACACCTTGAAATTTCAAGACAAAACTATCCTACGAACCGGTCAAAAATCCGCGCTACAGCAGTCACTGTTTTGACGTTATGCTAATTTTTCTAAATTAATGCGGACAATACATATATCCATGACTAGTAAATTTCAGTGTGAGTATTGTCAATGTTTTACATTCAAAAGGTGCGATAAATTCAAACTAAAATGTACTAGTCATGGAGATATGTATAGTATGCATTCTTTTGGAAAAAATAGCTTAACGTCAAAACAGTGAATGTTGTAACGCAGATTTTTGACCGGTTCGTAGGATACGTTTGTCTTGAAATTTCATGGTGTTGCAGTGAATCAATCTTCATGAAAGTTTCAGACATTTTTATATACATTATGAAGATTACGTGAGGAGATTTTAAAAAAATTCGTTCGAGTCGTTTCAGAGATATACAAGAAAGCGCTAAAAGTCCAAATTCTGAATGAAGTTGCACTTATACAGGTGGTGAGAAAATGGGTTAGTTTTCAAGATCGCAAGAACGAAAATACACCAAAATTTCCTAGCATCGAAATATGATATTAAGCAGCATTCCGACGCTACATAAAAATAATTTGAGTCATTTATAACGTTTTTATTCAATAATCTATCACGGCTATTTAAAATTTAAGATTGGAAAAATATTTTCGTTTCAGTTGAATTTTTTTACGTCTTACGAAGATTGTTTGCTAAACACCAAACTTTAAGTTCCTAGTGTTGGATTTTCAGTAGCTGGTCTAGATCACACAAAATTCGGCTTTTATCAATTTAAAAGTTCTTTTGTTTCTTGTTGTCATAGTAATAGCGATTTTAATTAAAACTACATTTTCACAAATTTCAATCCATAGCCAATTACTGGTGAAAATTTTATAGCGATCAGACAAGGAAAAAAACACTTTTAAGGCGATTGAAAAATATCGGTATGGCCTCTGAAAAACTTTATCGAAACACCTTTTAAATATAATGATTCATGTGGAGAAAGCGAGAGTTATCGAGAGAGAGTAGTTTGATGATATTTCGCCAGTATTAAGTGTGGAAACATTGTCCCTGGTTGGTTGTGGATAGTTTTGGCAGTGCCGCGAACGTGGTTAATTGTGTGATTTCCTGAAGTTGTTGACAGACAGATTTCAGGTATGTCGTGGCGCTCGTGTTATAAGAACATTGTGTACAAGCATAAAAACGCTTTGTGAGTGTTTAGTTGAAATAATTTTGTCTAGACACCCGATTGTGGGGTCAGGAAAGATGGATTGTAGGTCTGTTACAAATCGGTTGCTTTTGCCAAGAGCAACTTTTCGTGTGTTTCCAGCGATTAATTTATTCGTTTTAAGCCCTAACTAGCGACTTTCAACTGCTTTTTATTCAGCTCAAGGGTCAAATTGTTAAAACGCACTTGAAATTTCTGTAGGTACCTTTTTTATTAATTCAGACACATTTATTCTTCCAAAACAAAGGACGATTTAATAGTCGTAAAAAATGTAACGTTCGAGTTTTGACGTTTTACGTCACTATAATTGCTTGCTTGTGAGGACATCTTTGATCTACGGTCGACTTTGTATCCAAACAAGTAGCAAAGATCGCTTTCACCCATAATGGAAAAACAGCGATACCTGTGAAGAAATAAAAGAATATTCTAGAATATATCTCTTGCCTCTGCCCTTTCATTGCAGCGCTGTGCAATGGTGTTCGGCCAAGTTCATCTCGCGCATTTATTTCAGACATGTGCTTTGCCAGAACTTCAACGTGTTTGGATGAGGCCTTTTTTGCTGCATGGTGAAGCGGTGTCTTCTGACTCTCATCGCTGAAGCCCAAGTGCTTCTGCTTGGATAAGACGAGCTCTAAAATCTACAAACATGAAACCGTATGCCAGAGTCAGTGTCATTTATTGATCTCCTACACTACAGCCGAATGTCTATTAAGCGGCCCCTCATTAATTCTTTAAGCTTCAATAGTGACCAGCTTCCAATTTCTCCCAACAACAGCACGCTACAGGTCACGAGAATGAACGAAATAATCACTACAGACAAAATACCTTGATGTTTGAACAAATGTTCTCGAGCAGGACCATAAGAATGTATAAAGAGAAGTGCAGAGATTACACATGCTGATACTGGGGCTTAAAGGGTCAAGCTGTCATCTATCGGTAAGTTCCTAGAGTATCGGCGAACAAACTTGTCAGTACACCACTTAACACAAAACACCTAATAGAGTGGACACTTGTTCCTTCTTCAAGGGAGGCCACTTGAAAGAGAGTAAGTTTGACTGTTTTCAAATACAGTAACTCTTCCTCAATGGACACCTTGAAGCTGTAAAGATGGTCCATGCCGTTATTCATTCCTAAGAATGTCCGTCTTAGAAAATAAATGATGTAGGCTCCCTATCACTTACATGGCATTCCCGTCAGTCACCACCAGTTGCAAACATGTGAGAGTCAGACGACCTACCGTGATGTCGAGAAGGTGTTCATATAACTTGCTGTATTCTAGACAGTCTGGGTTTCGTAGGATGTACAGTACCGAGACTGCTCTAATCAAGTTAGTTGACGAGCTTTTGTTCGGCCTAGACAATAATCATGTATGCGGCATGGTCCTGGTTGATTATCGAAAGGCTTTCGACATGGTGGACCATAAGCTATTGTTGCGCAAGTTGGAACTGTACGGTATAGCCAACCGGGAGCTTGCCTGGTGTCCCTCTTATTTGTTGGATAGGAAGCAAGTGGTCCGTGTAAATGGGGGTGAGTCAAGCGAAGCTTTGATGTTGCATGGAGTCCCTCAGGGCAGTATTTTAGGTCCTTTATTCTTCATTTTGTTTATCAACGATCTGCCCTTGTATACAAGTGCTCAGTTGGACCTTTACGCAGAGGATACGACTGTCACTGCTTTTGCGGATGTGAAAAACTTAGCCACCTTAAGTTCATCACTAAATAAGTCTGTCTCTGAAATTCAATTATGGGCTTCAGCGAATAAGCTCCCATTAAATGAAGACAAGACTAAAGTACTCACGATCACTGGGAAAAGATGTGTGGCTAACATAAATGGAAGTGACATAGATGTTTTCGTAAACGGAAAACAGCTCAGTAATGTGGATTGTGCTACCTTATTAGGCGTAGAAATTGACAGCAAATTGTCATTTGATGAACATATTGAGAAAGTACGTAAAAAGTTGGCCTCTAGAATCGCAATACTGCGTAAGATTCGAGCCTGTCTACCTCTTAAACAGCGACTTCAGTTTTATAATAGCATTATTCGCCCTGTTATGTCTTACGCTAACGTTGTTTGGGCAAATTGTGATAAAGAGTCGGTTTATAGGGTCTTAAGATTGCAAAAACGTGCGGCACGCGTTATTTCTTATGCCGATCGCATGACACCATCAGTTGCTTTGTTTAACAAGCTAGGTTGGATTCCGTTTTATGAGCAACATAAGATAGATAAATGCATAATAATGTATAAGCGAATTAATGGGTATTTGCCGAATTATCTTAATGAACACTTAATTTTGAATAATAAGCGGCACTCCCGCAACACTAGATATTCAAGCATTAATGCTGTTTGTCCTAAATATAGAAGAGAAACAGAAGGAGGACGCTCTTTCGTTGTTTCGGCAACAAGACTGTGGAATAGTACACCAATTGAAATTAGGAAACTAGGTTCTGTAGCATGTTTTAAAAAGAACATGTTTGCCAAGATTTTTAAGGAACAACAATGTTTGCATCATTATATCATTTAATAATTTTTTATTTTTATAAAATTCGAATCCTGTTTTATTTTAATTGTTTATATATTTTAGCTTACTATATTTATTAGATTGTAAATAGTTGTGTATTTTATGAGGGCCACAAGTTTATTAGCCTTTGGCTATTAAGTGCTACCCTCTTTAAATAAAGGCTTTACTTACTTACTTATTTGGGAGATAGCTGTGACTTGCGATTAACTAACCAGTGAGCCGGGAAAATAATTCTTTTGAACGAATATCGCGTTCTGCCTTTAACAAAGTACTTGAAGAAATAACAGGAGGCTGCTTTATAGGGATACTGTTTACAGTTATTTACTGAAACTTTTCTCCGCCCGGACTAAGGTAAATGGAGAGGAAAGAGATGGTGGTCGCTTATAGAATTCCCCTTTATAGAGGCTCGACTGTATTATAGTCACTTCTATGTAAAGGTGCCGTCATGTCAAGTTTTCTGCCCTTGATAAAACAAGTGCTGTTGAATTGCGTTCTAACAGTTCCGTTACAAATTTACCTTGATGTCTCTTGTCTTTGCCGCGTAGTGCACAGGAACTCTACCCTTCAAATCTCTTCTGTTTAAACAGCGTACCCCCGCACGACTTTCCAAAAGCATTGATAGCATCTCTAAGAGCTCGTTCTCTACCGCAATGTGAAGACAGTTTTTCATATGCAAGTCCGCTGCGCTCAAATCAGCTCCAAGTTTGAGAAGAACTCGGGCGCAGTCCACGTGCCCAGCAGCAACAGCATTCAGGAACGGAGAACGTCCTTCGCTGTCACGAGCATTAATTTTTGCCTCCTTTTTCACAAGAAATTCAATTACGTTTAACTGGTTAAACATAGCGGCCCTACATGGGAACGATAATCAACGGGTTAGTTAAGTGATTGTAGCTTAAAATTTAAGAAACGCTGCTTTTCTTCTTTTTCGCTCCCAGACTGGTAATTAAGAAGACAACATGGGGATACTTTTAAGGTCCTGCAAAACTAGGAACATTGATGAGCGAACCGACATGCATCTGGAAACAAGAATGTTCTTCACTGATTAAATAATCATTTTCTTGAGACCTAGAAGGGAAATTTGCGTTTGTATGTTTTGTTCCACATGCAACTACATGACAAACATTTAGGTCACCAACAACGTTACCAATATGTTTTAGCTTAGAATTTTCTAGACTGTGGGCAAAATTCTATGGAACGTCCATTCAACACTTAAAGTAATCAGCATTGCTTAGTCTTATTCAATGCAAATTAAATTAACCTGTGGAGAGGTGTTTTGGAGTCCCCGTCTTTCTTGTTCACATCAGCACCTCTTGAAATAAGCAAGTCCGCTACCTCAAGATTTCCCTTCGTTGCCGCCATGTGAAGGGCGGTGACCGAGCCACACTTAAGACAGTCGACATCAGCACCTTTCTCAAGGCATAACGCAGCAGCCTTGACGTCATTATTCCATGTGGCCATGTGTAAGACTGTGTTGTCCTGTAAGTCACGAATTCCCAAAAGTTCTTTCTCGTTAGTATCTACATCTCTGTCGGCAGCTGTAAAGTACAACAACAATGATAGCAAGTTAAGGGGAGAATTCACTTACATATTGCACTTTCGCCATACAATCACCCCATTATTACGACCAACGACGACCTTTAGGAGTCTAGTCCCCAGGCGCTGTCCTCTGCACAATCTCACTATATTTATACTAGCCTAGGAAGGTGGCGAGATTTATCTGCGCGACTGCTTCTTTCTATGAGTGCCATTGCTGCTTTTTTGGGGGGGTATAAAGCAGGGAGAGAAATGGGGACGAGTCAAACTGAGATCCCGCAGCATGCAGCCGAAAAACGTCGTGGCTAGCTATACAGTGTACGCGCGGCGGATAAAGCACTAACCGATTCTCATACCGCCACTTAAGCAGGTGGATACCATCAGGCAATTTGTACATAGTTGTTAGTAGTGCATAATTGAGCGTTTAAATGAAATGTGTGCCTTCCAGCAAATTAACCGTCGGTATTCATCTGTCGTCACCAGAATTTCACGGAGGACTTGTATCACAGTGAGACGCTTCCAGATTTATATGACTAACTCGTTAACAAGACCTAAATTTAATGACCCAGAGGGGATCGTTCAATAAATAATAGATAAAGAAGGCTCGGACTGTTTACACTCTGAAGGAGTTACTGCAATTACTGTTAAATCAATAACCTCTAACCTCGCTTCAAAATCACCCTGGCAACCTCTGAATGTCCATTCAAAATGGCACTATGAAGCGGAGTTGTCTTGTCCGCTGAAATCGCTGTTATGTCCGCTCCGAAGTTCAACAAGATTTGACAAACCTTTCTGTGGCCTTCGCTGCAGGCAAAATGCAGAGCAGTTTTTCCAGAATTATCTTTAGCGTCAACCTCAACGGAAGGTTGATCCAAAAGAACTTTAACGATCTCCTCATGTCCTCCACGCGCTGCTAAGTGAAGTGGGGTGTTCCCATTTTTCCCTCTCAGGGAGGGATCAGCGCCTCTTGGCAGGAGAACATCGACAACTGTGGAAAGACTGTTGAATCTAACACAAACAAGAGGACTTGGTTAAACTAGTAGCTTGCATACAACCACTCTATATAAAGTGCCTAAAGGAGCTAATAAAATAAAATATAGAACAATATAGACCATTATTTCCGACACATGTTCTTGGACACATGTCATTTTGTTGCGTTACATTATAGTTCTAGAGAAGTCACAATACTTGTTTTCTTTTGCTAGCGAGAGAAGTGCGTGACGATAAAATGTGGCGCAACTTTCGAAACAACTCCTCGCTCAAAGATGCTTGTTTGGTGGTTGTCCATCGTGTCCGAAGAAGACTGCGTGTTGTGGACTGCGTGTTGTGTGATCATCCACGGATTCTCTGGTGGCTCTGCAAACCCAATCTGGAAGCGCAGAGTCTGGAGCAGGTGGGACACTGGAACTCCGTTGTTGTGATATCAGCAGAGAATGTTCTTTGGCTTCGTTCATAGGCTGCTGCCATGAGCCTGTGACGCGGTCGTCCTCGAAACTGGTGGGAGCAGTGAGGGTCGGTGAGCACCATTGACTTCTGTCGCTGTCTGAAGCCTCAAGTTTTTTCAGTGTCCTTGTAACGCGCACAAGTTCTCCATACAGCAGTTGACGGGGCATGAGAGGATCGTCCATTCTGATGATTTGTCCCACCCATCGCAGCTGGGCCTTGATGAGTAAGGTTTCAATGCTGGTACACTCAGCACGGTCCAGGACCTCGAGGTTTGTGATGCGGTCTTGCCAGCACATGCCAAGTATGGAACGAAGGGCACGCATGTGAAAGGTCTCTAGCTGTTTGACACGCCTTCGGTACCGTGTCCAAGTCTCGCATTCACACTGCAGAGCGGTCAAGACTATAGCTCTGTAGACTTTCCCCTTCGTTTGTAGCCTCCCTAGGGCTTGGCTTGCTTTGCTGATCCTGGACGTGATTTCTTTATCAGGGATCCGTCGTTTAAGATGATGCTGTCCAGTCCAGGTACTTGAAGCTGTCGACATTTGCCAACGGCGTGTCATCGATGCTGATGTTTGGCTCCACGGATGTGGTTGTTTGGAACAGGCTGGTACAGTGCCTCGGTTTTGCTGAGGCTGATGGTCAGACTGAAGGCCTTCGACGACTCCAAGAATTTGTTGAGCATCAACAGAAATTCCATACTGATGACGTAACATCTGTCCGGTATCTGGTCAGGAGCTCTGATTGGTCGACACAGTATTTATATTGTTTTATCTATTGTTTACAAATGACAGACAAAAGAAAAAAACTCCACAAAGTCCAAATGTAAATGATAAGACGTGATGAATCTATTACAAAACAGTCAATATTCCTGGAAAAATGTTTTTCTTTTGGAAAAAGAATCTGAGTTTTGCTGGAGCTCATTCGCAGTAAAACACAAAACATTACCATAATCGACCAGGAGAAACATAAAGTCGAACAAATTTACATTTGGAACCCCATGATTACTTGATTTGTTATGCAAACAATTACCACTTCGACGATCATATCTTCATTTAAATTTGTATTTCCGCATTTCACATAATCTTCATGTTTTCTTCCTTTCACGTTTTTAGACGAGCTCGGCAAATTGGCCTGCTCTCAGTGTATGGGTCTTCATAGCTCAATTGGTAGAGCACTGCAGCGCTAACGTAGAGGCCATGGGTTGGAATCACGTTGAAGTCCCGAAATTTTTTTCGGGTTAATTTGCAATTCCTTAAATTGCAATTACCACTGCGACGATTATACCATCATTCAAATTTAAAAATTTATTTACGTCATCAGTATGAAATTTCAGTTGCCGAGGCGTAGACGTTCCTCCTGGCAAAACGTCTCTAGCGGCGAGGAACAAGGAGAGAACGGCTGCATTCGCAGGCTATATTATTGTTATTTTTACCATAAGTTTATTTTTTCATTAAAATATTATTCCTGACTAAGCGTATACAACGTTTATAATTTTGTTAATAACTTCCTTTTGCGATGGATTTCGAAGGCAGAAGTACTTTTATGACATCATATGTGACCCATATGTTTTACGTCCTACTTCGCATGCAGACTAGTTTTGTCGGCTTTGTTGGGCATATATCGTTAAGGGTGGTTTGTTTTGCCCGGTCAAAAGCTTGGTTATTTTTCTGAAACATATCTTTGAATACGCCGTTGCAGGAAAAAAACCGGAAGTTGCATGGAAGCGAGGCCTAAGGGCCCTTCGGCCTTCGTGGCGCCTGGCGGTAAAAACAAATGGTTGTCGAAAAAAGTTCAAGATGGAGCAAGTAAATTTTGAAGTTGTCAAATTGACACCCGAGGAAAGAACGGGACCTTTAAAATTTGCAGGTTAAAAGTAAACCAGGTAAAATTCTGGTAAAAATGTAGAAGAATAAACCAAGGCGGTAACAAGAAAGACCTTTACGAAAGTTAAGTTTAAGGTGAAATGATTTTATAACTTTACAAACCGACCGAAAGATACGATAAATTCATTTGTTTCCTGGCCCACAGAGTCAAATACCTTAATGTTATGTCAGAAAATAGAGATAAAGTTTATGATCTTGACCCAGGCAAAGGCTTCACCAGGCCCAACTCCAGTGTCAGTACTCAGAGTTGTTCCACTGACCGATACCCTAGATCACCTTAAGGATTGCAGCAAAATTACTGAAAAAACCTCTCTCTACGTATGCCATTGAGGAAATGTTGAACATGATCTTGATCATGAAGTATCAAAACCTGTTGATAACGACGTTGTTTACGTTAGGCCATGGCTTTTTGTTGTTCCTCCTACAAAAAATATTGTGTCAAATATAAAGCACATATGCTTGTTAACTCAGTTCGAAAACCCAAACTTCCAGGTAGACGAACAGTGAAACATTAGCGGTCAATCATGGCCTTAAAGATTATCAAGCCAAGGCATCATGCATACACACCAGGTCATAAGAGGAGGGGCGTGTTGTCTACTTTTTATAACCCCTGTCCTTTGAAATTGAGAAACTTAGACCCCTAGGCTATTGAAAAACTCAAAGGGAACATTGTCAGAGTTAACAAACGTCTTCCCTTTCAAAAGATGAATCCTAATGCTTCTGAGATAGTACTTGTGAATTCCCTAATTGAAATTGCTGCTAAAGGATTTTCTCTACAAATGCAAATGAAAGATTTTACTCACATCTGACTGTTCTTCTACAGACAGTAGTACATATACTTCTGTTTTCCAACCAAATCCATGTTTAACAATTACAGCAGTGTGTCAAGTCAATTTAACAATCACAGCCGACAATACAGACAATAGTTGATGTGACCACAAATCAGTTTCAAGATCTCATGTGTCAAAAAAAATACAATCTTGTCTCACTGAGCCAATCGAACACAGTCAACAATAAAGATACTGTAATTGACATGAACTTGAACACAAATCATTTGATAGATCAGCCCTTCAGCATGGATCAACAAGGAATTGTTTCAGCAACAGGTAACTTTTATTATGGCATCATAGAAGGAGAAATTAGTACACCTATAAAACTTTTTTGACCAAGCTCAAGTTTGGCCTGTGGTATGACCTCAAGTTACAGCTGATCTCATTGCAATGTATACACCCGGATTTTAAGACATGATTCGACCTGTCATGATTGGACACTAATCACGTGACGTATCGCTTTGCAGTACGTAAACGGTTGCAAAAATAATTTAGAGTTCTACCGTGGGATCCGAAACGGTGAGAGGAAAATCTGGCTGGCAAAGAAAGCTTAGCACTAAAGGACATAAGTGTAACGAAGCTAGAATCCCGACAAATGCGTTTTACCTGAAGAGGAAAGCTTATGTTGCCTGGAAAGCGGCGACATGAAACAGAAATTATGATAACATGTGATACCTGGAGTTCGACTGCCGAGTTTTAATGTATTTCTGTAGGCGACTTCAAAATGGACGAAATATTATCAATACGACGAACAGCGAAATAGTCCGATGGTTTATCGTTTAGTCTTCTTCCGTATGTCAAGGTTTCGGTATTTTGCCGTTGGTGAATACCACCCGTAATTAATTTACATGTAACAGTGATGCAAATTTAGTTAACAGGGGAGGAAATTTGTATTTCTTCAAGTTGGTACTTTTTCGTCCTTTTTTCGTAGCTTCTGCATTGTTAAAAAATAACAGGAAAACTTGACGTTTTGCAGAAGAAATCAACAGATAAATTGAATTGAAAAGAATTTGCTTGAGAGTTTGAAAGTTTTTGTTTTGTCGACCATTGAAAAATATAGCAATGCGCGGTCCTCGACCTATGACCCTAGTGAGCACAAATAAAGAAAACCATACATAAAAGAAAGCAACATTTGTTTTTATTGAAAAAGGGTAAAATATGATATTTCTTTAAAGATCAAGGTAGAAGCCCAAAAAAAAGTTGAGAAAAGAGCCGAAGAACTTATTGATCGAGACGTCCACACGCCCGATCGATAACGTGTATTGCGAGTAGATTGCGTGACTTGTATGAGAGGCTGTTGTCTGAAAAGGAGAACAAATTATAGATCACAGTCCTCTTCTTCTGAATTACAAGACAAACATTCAAGCTATCATTAAAGTAACTTTCAGATTGTGTGCTTTGATTCCTGTAGGATATTCAAGGTAAAATACTGTACTGCTTGGTAACCTCTTCGTCGAATCATGTCTAAAAATCAGGGTGTATTCCAGGGGCAGATCCAGGATTTTTTTAGGAGGGGGTGCACTCGTCTCTGTACGTCAACAGCAATAAACCATATAGTTTTTTTTTTTTGCAGAATACAAGTTGTATTAGAAAACCGCAGGTCATCTCGGGGAGGGGGGGGGGGGGGCGCACCCCCTGCACCCTCCCCCTAGATCCGCCCCTGTATACACAACACTGAAATCAGCTGTAAATCAAGCAAGTCGGCATGGGTTATTGTTAGCACAGGTCTTTTATTCACTCTGATCCTACATGTGAAGAATTCCTCATTATAATCTATCATGTCACAACCTGTAGCAAATTTAATGTATTAACACACTAACTACATGTATTAATTGTGTGTGATATTATACACTTAATGTCAGATCCCGAGGGAAACAGTTAGTTTTGTTTTCCCAAGAGTCCTGATGTTTCCCGAGACGAAGTCGAGGGAAACATCAGGACTCGAGGGAAAACAAAACTAACTGGTTTCCCGAGGGACCTGTTTTCACATGAGTGACATCTCTCACACTGATATAATAAGTTAGACGGGAAACGCTTGATTCTATAATACTTCCAAAACGCTAAACGTAAAGTAAAGTTGCATCTCTCAAAAGGCGTTCCAGACCAAACGTGAAAACTTAATCCTTCTTCCTTGCTTTAGGAAGTTATTTTTTAAGGATTTCCACTTCTAAACGTGTCGCTTCAGCAAATTGTTCGATCCCTGGAAGACCAATAAGTTAACAGCTTGTACTTTATCGCTCAATGACGATTCTACTGACCTCTTTTTTTCTCATGGGATACTTTTCCTTATGTCCCCATTATTCTTTAACATTTAATTTGGCTGAAGACGAAGCAGAAACAGCAAGGGATGCCTCCTGTTTTTAAGTCGACCTTTCTATGTCCGGCGAGACTAATTCTGTAGTCGTTTGGTACGAAATGCTTTGAACAACAAGATTCCTTTTTCCCATTTTCTCCTTGATTCAGGATCTGATGAAACTTTTTTGGTATATAGGTGAGATCCGGCCGATTTTCACTTCGATTATTTTATGTGGGTGCAGCACTTGTTAGTCGAGCTTGCTTGAGCAGAGCGAGACTCTTAAAATGCAGTCGTTTTTTTTCGTCGGTGGGACCTAGTTTGTAGGTCCCACGTTCCTAGCGAAGACCGTGGAAACTGGGGATAAGAATCGTGACGACTTTCATTGTATGGAAATGAGTCTCGTGATGAGAATGCAGTTTATTTTCGGCGATGACTGAAATGACGCATGTAAGTTTGGCAATGACGTAATTTTCCTCGAATGGAGGCCCTTGATTTTCGTGTAATTACGCACGACATGCAGGCACTTTAAAAAGGAAATATCCCCAAGCAGGATGAGAAAATATTATAGCGGGGAAATCCTCAGGATTTTGTGGCTTTTTAAGGCATTACGTTTCTCAGAGTATTGTCACAATTACAGGAAATGTACGGTTAAATAGATTGTTTTATATATTTAATTGATAGATTTTCGCAGTTGTTACGATGTGAAGTCGTGTTGCACTTCATAAATACTTGAGATATGAAGTATCCACTGTCACGTAATTTTTACGTGCGGACGTGCGTAAAATTTGCGTTCGCAAATAAAATAAAGGCAATGTATGAAAGGCCGCACGTACAAAGGTAGAAACTCGCTTAATTTGATGTTTAATCTCAATACTTTATGTCTTACCTCTATTTGATTTACGTGATTAAAATTTACGTGCGTTAACGTGCGGAGCCAAAAACGCATCAGTGGAAATCCACCCCAACGTGTCACGGATGTGTTTATACGGGTAGCTTTGAACTTGATTAACCGCACACTCTACTTGCAGCACTTCATGTCCATAGTTAATAGAAATCCCATATCGAGCTTTTCCGGAACAGGTTGGTCCAAGAATTCTATGGCTTGAAAGCGTTGATTATTTTGGAACAACTGATCACTTCAGTGGTCAAAAAAAAAAGAATAATCTTAATGAGCAAAACTTCGAGGTTTTACTGGAAAATCAGGATAGAGGATCGAGAAATCAGGGATAGAGGATCGTTTAAAAAGAACTTGAAAATAAAATAAATAAATAAATAAATCGTGGATCAGTGGTGGACCACAGACTGTAGATAAATTTCACAGAACATAACCCCGTTCGCTGTACTGAACACTAAATTCAAGTTAACTAATCCGAGTCTGTCTGAGTCAGTGATTGTTTTGACGAGAAAGTGGAATTTTCCGGAAAAATGAAACGCTTTATCCCGGTGATACTGTAATACAAGAAAAAATTTAACAGTTTTGAATTTTTAAGTGTACATTTGCTTTCAGTACTCCTTATTTTTCTTGTAATTGTTGTATGCACGACCCCACCAGCAATGCTGATCTTTTTATCGTACCGTAAACTAAGTTTCTTACCTACCCACCTACCTACCTACCTACCTACCTACCTACTTATCTATCTATCTATCTATCTATCTATCTATCTATCTATCTATCTATCTATCTATCTGTCTATCTATCTATCTATCTATCTATCTATCTATCTATCTATCTATCTATCTATCTATCTATCCAGCTATCTATCTATCTATCTATCTATCTATCTATCTATCTATCTATCTATCTATCTATCTAAAATGCATGCTGTGTAAAACTCTAAACATTGTACTTTGAGACTGTACGGAGATATTAAAAGTAGATACTAAGCAGCTATGGAAAATGTCATTACTTTCATACGATATTGATATCTTATAAAACGGACAACAAATTCAGCAGGAATACGCGCGAACTGAATTGACTGTGGGTTGTTTAAGGTTCTGTTAAACTTACACTTTTTTCCTGTACTGAACATATACTGTACCGAGCCGTATCTTGGTCCGGTACAAAGAAGCTATGTATATTTATACTGACAGAGTCATGGGCTCCTGATACCGATAAAAATCATCGTTCAATTTTTCGAGTGTAAAATCCCTGAAAGAGTACTCCTCAATGGAGCAATATCAATATGTAGAAGGTTTTCAAAGGTTTCACACCGATTTGAGGCTAAGATGTGCGGCCTGTCTCTCCTTGCAATTTTTACTTTTTGAGTATATACATTATGACATACAACACTCGTTTTGTATTCCAAACGAAAAAGTAGTATAACAGCACCGGGGCCTTTGACAACAAAACTCATCTCCAAGCAAGCGAGACTCAACGCTACTAAGAGCGTTCTTGTCTTTTTTTGCTTACAAGAATCTTGTCGTTACGTCGCCTTTTTGAGTATGAGGGCCCTTAGGCCTCGCTTCCATGCAACTTCCGGTTTTTCCCTGAAGCGGCGTATTCGTGTTTAATACGAGACGATCAGCGTTAAACTTAGCTTAAAGGAGAAAGTTCTACGGGAAAATACTTGAAAAACAATACTTACAATACAATACCGTCAATACGTGAAAACCTATACGTCAAACAATACGTCAAATCCATTT
The DNA here is from genome assembly GCF_958299795.1 of Porites lutea. NCBI lineage: Eukaryota > Metazoa > Cnidaria > Anthozoa > Scleractinia > Poritidae > Porites > Porites lutea. The sequence continues at coordinate 41,704,416 of NC_133201.1, forward strand.
CGTCACGTAGCGTTGTGGTGAGAAATATTTCTCGCAGACAGTGTGCCGGGTTAGATTCTTGCAAAAGCTTGTTTTTTCTTTCTTGTCGTTTTTTTTTTTTTTTCATATATTTTCTTTTCCCGATTGGCGTCTTGCTAAGCGCTGACTCGAAATGGTTAGCTTTCATTTACTGTTACGTTTGTCACTAAATATAAAAATGTAAAACAAAATTTAAGTTTCAGTCAAATAGTGGTATAGGCGATGGATTTCACCGGTTTCTAGGGCCGCGAATGTGAATCCCACTTACGCCACATTTTTTAAAAAAAAAACTTTCACACACTTTATTATTATTAACAATCTACATTTACATAAAGTCCATTTCCGCCCGCAAATAGCAGGTGGTTAGTTGAAATTGGTGACAAAATTACGTACAGCAATCAGTAATAAATAACAAATAAATTGATGAATAAATAAATAAATAAATAAATAAATAACTAGATATATATAAATAAGTGAAATAAAGCTTACATATAAATTGATAACATTTACAAAATCAACTACTTGAAACACGTAAAATTAACTGCGACACTAAATTACGATATCTATACTTTATAAATTAAACTCTGTATTTGCCCGATAGTTAGCTATTTTTTTGAAGCAGAATCGGCGATTCAACATAATCGTCCTTGGCCTCTAATAAGGAAAATAACATGTCATTGATATGTTTTTCGTAAGCTCTCTTGGGGAGGTGACGAAGGTCATCGCAAATGGAGTTATAAAACTTAGCTCCGAACCTAGCAAAAGAACCATGGTTTTGATTCAGTCTCGATCGTTTAAAATAAAAATTGCGGGAGGAGAACAACCTGGTCTTGCGATTATGCTTTTCATTAGCTTTAATGAATAGATTAATAACGTTAGTGGGACCAGTTAGACATGAGATGTCGAACATGATTGAGGAAACTGTTTCAACGTATAACATATTTAAAGGAAGCATTTTTGAGGAGGTAAATAAAGGCACCGCATGTGCTCTGGGTTCAGAAAAATACATCAACCGAAGTACACGTTTTTGTAGCACGAGGATTTTTTGTAAATGGGATTTAGCAGCTTGGCCCCAAGCAGCCTAGCCATAGGATAGGTAGAGTAGTGTCAAAGAGCGATAAATACTTAATAGAGTGGTAAAAGGGACGAGGTGCTGAAGACGGGCAATAACTCCAATAATTCTACTTATTTTTAGTGATACATTGTCAATGTGGTATTTCCAGCTCAAATGACTATCCAGTAAGACACCTACATATTTTACATGATCCTTACACTCAAGGGAAGTAAGAATGTGATTACTGTTATCAAACATTAGAATATTGACCGAATGGTCCATCTTACGTAGGTGAGGACGAAAGATAACTAAGTTTGACTATTTAGCATTTAATGTTAGCTTATTTGCATTGAGCCAATCCGAGACTCTGACCAGTTCGTTATTGACCGTTTTTTCAAGAGATTTAAGATTTTTGTCGCCATACAACAAATTTCGCTGAAGCGTTATGAAAATCATTAATATAAATTAGGAATAACAAAGGACCAAGAACAGAGCCTGGTGGGACACCACATGAGATCTTATTAATGGTCCATAAATTAGAATCTATTTCAGTCACTTGTGAACGGCCAAGAAGGTACGAAGAAAACCAGTCGTTAAATGATGCCCGTGATACCATAGTGATTAAGTTTTTTCAGTAAGATTGAATGATTGACGGTATCAAAGGCCTTATTTAGAGTAACAATTTGAAGAGACTTAGAGATTTTAAGTAAGTTCAGGTAAAAGGGAAAAGTGGTTTTGGAGGATGGAATCTAATGCTGACCGGTCAACGACGTATTTCCAGAACTTTCCAATACCACCTTGCACGCTTACTGAACTGAATTACCCAAGACCACTTCCCGCGCATGCTGAAAAATTAACTGGGACCACCTTACGCGCCTAGTTTCTTCAAATCGAGAAGATTTGACATTTTACCAATACAATGAAAAAAAAAACGATACTTCTCTACGCGGGGGATTTTAGGGTCCGGAACCCTGAGGGGGCAATAATTTCCCCGGGCCTTTAAGACAAAACACGCGCGAAATTATTTCCTGCAAATTTCATTCGTTACCATTTCAGTACCCATACTAATACTATAATTAGAACAGGTATTAGGTAATAACATGATTTCTAGTGATATTTGACATAAATACCACGAGTGCGGATATTTCAAACTTGTTACACTTAATTTCACGAGCCGATAGGCGGGTGAAATTTGAGACAATTTTGAAATATCACGTACAAATCATGCTATTATTTGTTTATACTACTACCCGGAAAGGTTTTGTAATTTTCAAATGTAGGTATTTCAAATTAAGCTGAAATACCACTGCTCTAAGCCAATCAAATTGCAGAAATTTTTCATGTAGTAGTATAATGAAAGTAAATTATAATTATCATAGAAAATCTCCCAGAATCCTTTGAGGCATTTTTTTCAAAAAGGCTTTATAACTTTGACAATTTTACACGTAGAAGACTGTCAGACCACAACAAGATTAGGGACCTTACGTTGATCCGGGGGGGGGGGGGGGTGTACTTCCCTATATAAGACATATAGCAGTAAACTTTCACAGCGAACATTTTATCGACCCGACTAACTGTCCCTAGGTCTCCGAGGATGGTGCTTCTCCAAAGAGTAGGGATTTTGCGCAGTTTTGGTCTGAAAACGGGTATAGACTTTGCTCATTTTGGTCTGGAATCGGGTTTGGTTTTCTAGGGAACTACGGGACTGTAATTGTTTCAATTCCAAATAAAGATAAATATGCAAGTTCGAAATGGATTTTAAGAAATCTTTTTTGTTGCTGTTCTAATCTAAGTAATGATGACATAATTTCATAAAGGCCAGGTCTGAGAATAGGTATGGATTTTAGAGGTGGGGTCTGAAAACGGATGTGAAAAAGACATTTTTTGGTATGAAATAGGGTCAGGAATTGGAGAACATGGCGGCACTGCCCAACCAAGAATTCCCAGGTGTACCCCCCCCCCCCCCCCCCGGGGGGCTGACTTTGTTTTAAGGAACGCTAGAGTTCGATTCATCTTCGCCGTCTTTTTTTCTTTTTCAGTTAGGCATTCTAAAGTTTTACCCCCAAAGGTGAAATTATCCATGAAACTGGGTACTTAAATGAAAACTATAAACCACAGCCTCATAGTCACGCCCTGATCACACATTTCTTCTACATCGTAAAAGCTTTCCTCCTTTCTCCAAATTTTGATTTAAATTATCATGGATCTTATGTGAGCAAGAACAGTCAAAACTCAATCGCGGAGACTTCCTTTCCATCAAACTTTTGCAAATCAATAATCCAAAAAAAGCCCTTGGGAGTGTACTTGTTAACTAAAGATAGAAGCCACGTAATTGATCTGAGAAAGAGAGGATTGAAAATGATCTGTTTCAATTAATATCGAGATGCTTTTAATTTTGAGGTTTAAAAGCCAATGTATCGCTAAAAGATACGGAAATTGTTACTGAACAGTATAGGACGTGATGACTTTCCTTTTAATACCTGATTTGTCAAATACAACATACAATATGTAAAGTTTCATATGATAGTAGACAGGGCGGAATATTGGATTGTTCTACTTCAGCCTCAAAAGAAAGCAATAAAAGTTAGTTTCCTCAAAATAACAAATGCAATAAAGAATGAAATTAGTCAAAGGAAACAGACGTTTGCATGTTTTAAGGTCTCTTAGAAGGGAGCAATACTCTCAAGTAGAGATAGAACATTTATTTAAGTTAGTTCTACCGAATTTTACATATTGCCTTTCTGTGTATGGAGCGTCTGGATCACATTTGAATATTATACAACTGTTTGTTGGATCGCTGCCACAAGCACCGCTTTGTTTCTTCTCCAGTTTCTATTAAGGATCTTTTATATAGACAGGACTGCAAGATTTTAAAGGCTATTATCTCTGTAGATAAGCATCCGCTAGGCTCGTACTTACCACCAACAAAGGAGAATAAATATAATCTGCATAAAAAACAGTATGCCCTCCCCAAGGTTAATACTGAAAGATTTATGACATCTTATGTAAGTAGACTGATTTTTAAACGCAAGATAAGGTAGTTTCTACGTAACATTTTATTTGTGGTGTAACTAGTTTAATTTTTACGGTAAATTTTTATTGAGTGTATACTAGAATGTAACAAAAGATGTGTACTTTTATCTTTTAGCAATAAAGACTATTATTATTATTATTATAAACAAATTCTTACACGATTTAACAAACGATCTGTTGTACACATCCGCTTGCGCAAGCTAGCGATAATTTCAGTGATTTGTGTAAATAATATGGCAATTTCAAGGGTCGATTCTGAGACGTTAGAATAGATAATGTAGAATATAATAATTTAAATCTTTAAACACACCTGGCTGCTAAATGAAGAGGCGTCCATCGATAGTCACTCGTCCCCACGTTGATATTCGCTCCACAACCTAGCAGTTTTGTCACTGATCTGCTGAAATTATACCGAGCAGCGACATGGATAAGGGCAAACCCCTGTCCGACTACTTTATCAATTTCGCACTTATCTGTTAGGGTAGAAAGCTCGGCTTCGACCAGATCCATTTCATCTTCTCGGATAGCTTCAAACAAATTTAAAGCATGATCTGATATCGGAGTTACGACCTCACTACTTTCCAGAGCTGAATCATAAACAAATGAGTGTCGTTGGTTCGCGGCTTTGGGTTCGAAACCTACCAAAGGTACCTCGCATTTTTCACTGGCATCTTTTTCATATCTGCTCTTAAAAGGGTTACAGCCGACTCCCCGCTGTTTTGGCTTGCTTTTTGCCATATCACCCTCCTCTGAAATGCTATGTTCCTGTTTTCCGTTCTCCATATTCTACACGATCGAAGTGAAAACATTCAGACACGAGGAGCCGCAAGGGGTGATATTTTTGCACGGCATCTGGCGGTACATCAAAGAATTTGGAATTGAAGGGCAAATTCCTAGAATATCTTCGCCAGTTAAGCTAGAGAAAAGGTGTTAAAAAACCTCAGGATCCAAAACAACACGTCAATCAAAATATCACTTGGACCTTTTCGCTAATGAAGAGCTATCACGCGGCTAAGCTTGAATTAGACGTATATTGAAATAGGAACTCGTGTCAATAAAGTATCAGAAGTGAGTGGGAATCGCTCCTGGTTAAAAAACTGGTTCACAGGGATATGCATCTCTTCTAGTTAAGAGAAGGGAATCAGAACTGCTTTTCATGCAGGAACAGGTTTTCTTCGGGCTAACTACAAAACTTCAGCTTATTTCACTCTTGACATTGTCAAAGCGCATTTTGTAAAGATAACTTTTTCCGCTTTATAAGCTTTTTTTTATATTCTATTCCATTAATATTTAACCTCCCTCAAAAAGCCAGATAATATAAATGCTATTGTTAAAAAAAGCGTTTAAGCTGTTTTCGTGAATTCGCTACCCAAAGATCACTATGCTCAAAGGACAGAGCAAAATTTCTAGGAGAGAGGCATTAATTTTTTTTCCCACGAGGTTACAAAGAGAAAATGCAATGATTATTATTAATGTAACCACTAGGTATACTCTACCCACGAGTTTACGGACAGCAAATGCAGTGATTATTATCAATGTAACCATCAGGTATGTTCTACCCACGAAGTTACAGAGAGCAAATGCAGTGATTATTATTAAACGTAACCGTCAGGTATATTCTACCCACGAGGTTACGGAGAGCAAATGCAATTATTATTATTAACGTAACCGTCAGGTATATTCTACCCACGAGGTTACAAAGAGAAAATGCAATGATTATTATTAACGTAAACTTCAGGTATGTTCTACCCACGAGGTTACAGAGAGCAAATGCAGTGATTATTATTAAATGTAACGTCAGGTATATTCTACCCACGAGGTTACGGAGAGAAAATGCAATGATTATTATTAAGGTAACCTTCAGGTATGTTCTACCCACGAGGTTACAGAGAGCAAATGCAGTGATTATTATTAATGTACCCATCAGGTATGTTCTACCCACGAGGTTACAAAGAGAAAATGCAATGATTATTGTTAACGTAACCTTCAGGTATGTTCTACCCACGAGGTTACAGAGAGCAAATGCAGTGATTATTATTAAATGTAACGTCAGGTATGTTCTACCCACGAGTTTACAAAGAGAAAATGCAATGATTATTATTAACGTAACCTTCAGGTATGTTCTACCCACGAGGTCACAGAGAGCAAATGCAGTGATTATTATTAATGTAACAATCAGGTATGTTCTACCCACGAGGTAACAAAGAGAAAATGCAATGATTATTATTAACGTAACCTTCAGGTATGTTCTACCCACGAGGTTACAGAGAGCAAATGCAGTGATCATTATTAATGTAACCATCGGGTATGTTCTACCCACGAGGTTACAGAGAGCATGCAAATGCAGTAACACTTATTAGATTTTGGTGCAACTATCAGGTTGAGTTCCTCCATTAAAAGAGGTTTTTGCTAGGGTTAAACAAGTTTGGCTTTCATGAGTTTCAAGGTGCAAGAAATTATCAGTATAATTATAGCACACAAACATTGTCATCTAATTTTTCGCACGTAGCCGGAATAAGTCAAGAAATGAAGCATATATAACGAAAAATCGTCCTCAGATGATCTCCATATTAAGTAAATTATACTAAACGTTGCGAAAGAAATTATTGTTTGTATCCGTTATATCCATCGTAAAAGCGAGGGGTCATCGCATGACATCCGGTATATTAAACAGAGGTAATACTCACGGGTTTCACGAGTTGTATGCACTATTTTTCGCCGAGAAACAAATTCAATTCTTACCTTACAGTAGTCCGTTCTTTTACCTTGCATTCGACAAATCTGTTTAAGGCGAACAAAGCGATTCCGGCACTCTTCTTTAAGATGAGTAGCAAGCCGCAGGAACTGAAGCCACTTGACTGAAGTAAAATCCACCGATATGCACGGCATTCTCACTACAAATATAAACAAACGTCGCGGGGAAAAAAAGACAAGGAGGAAAAACTGCCAGATCTTCGCCTCGGCAATGTATTCCAGCTACCATGCCGGCGTATCTCCAGAAGGTGGACTCGAAGTGGGACAAACCTTATGATTTTTTTAGAAGCCCTTTGCGCGCAAACTAATTTATTCTGGCGCGAAATGAAGATTAACAATATGTATACTGAAATCTAATCCACGACAAGAAGATTTTCGCACTGTAGCGCGACATATTAAATAGCTATTTTTACAAGTACGCGGAGAAAGTGGTCCACTAGTTTAACTTTTTTAAGATGGATTTACTCCACAAAAGCAAAATGAAATGTTTTATCTCTATGTTGTTTACGTGCCTGATTAGAAGGCAGAGGTAAATTCATCGTACAGACCCCATCAAAATGAAAGTACACGAATGAAACGGAATAAGTCTGGGACGCTTTAGTTTCTACTCAGCAGCTTCTTTGCTTCTATAACAAAAATTTAATGTTGCAGTCTGTTTTAAACGTTGGCATATCAACGCACACAGTCACTGAATGAAAACAACAGTCACGATCACGTTCTTCGAAACCGACCAGACGCGCGCGACCTACTACTGTTATGGTAAGCAATTATCCTGAAGGTGTTAATGTTCCCGTGACAGTCTTCGCACTGAAGGTGTAAATGGTAAACCGAACGGTCGCTTTGATCATCAGGAAGACCTGTCAACTTTGATGATTTAACTGATTAAATTACGGGACAGAAATTTTACTGCATGCGGCTCCTCGTGAGTGAAACCCTTAATTATAAAAGCAACTCAACTCACGTACACTTGCATTCGTTTTGCCAAGTATGAATAAGTATGTGAGTAAAATTCAGAGCAAATACTGAGAATCACCTGTAGTCCATGAGACAAATCCTGAAATGATGTCAAAAAATGGTTTTCGTAGCACCCCCTATGGGACCAAGCTATTTTGGTACCAAATTAAAGCTTATTGACTACATTTTATGAATTCACTTATTGCCCGGCTGGCAACTTGCACGTTAAGGAGATACGGCGGCGTTTTTAACGGGGGGAGGGTGGGGAGCATTTTTTGTCTGTATTATTAAAAAACAAATAACACAAAATAACACAGAAGTTCATAAGACAAAAAATGCTCCCCACCCTCCCCGCGTTAAAAACGCTCCCTTATCTCCTTAAAGTGCAAGTTGCCAGCCGGGCAACAAGTGAATTCATCAAATATAGTCAATAAGCTTTAATTTGGTACCAGAATTACTTGGTCCCAAAGAGAATGCTACGAAAATCACTTTTGGGGGCCTTGGCTCATGGACTACTGGCTGCCTTTTCCGTTTAAAATAGAAACCTGACTTGAACAAAAATTTTTGGCAAGATTTCCGTATATATGACCCCATAAATTAATTATGCATTCTGTCATTGTTTAAAGAAAACAAAAGACAGACCAATAGGCTATTTGGCCTGGTTTTGGCCAGACGTAGTTAATCGATAGATATCAATATTGGAAATTAATGGATATCATCGATGTCAATCGATTTAATCTGCTGATTGACATTGATTGATATCGGAAATCGATAGAAATCGAAGTCACAGAAAATGGCAGCTAAGGCTACAGAATTGAGCTGTTAATTCAACAGCAATCACTGCTACATACTCTTCATCTTCAGATTCACACTCAAAACCAGGCCAAAATAGCCTAAATCAGGCCAAAATAGCCAAAGCTAGGCCCAAAGGGACAGAAGGAGACAAACGGGCCATTTTTACCCACGTGTCTTCGTTTTGTTTTTCTCATGCACACGTGTGGGTGTCTCCCGTCCTTAGTCACGCAATAGCTCTCAATATTGGAATCATCATCATCTTTATCAAGTGCCTAATTAAAAAGTTTATATCTCTCTTTAGTAACTGCTACTTCTTGTGGGCGGGCCGCCTAGAGAATTTCCCAAAGATACATAGACTGAAGATATGGCAAGGAAGAGAAAGTATTACGAAACTTGGCCCGATAGTCCTTTTTG
>NC_133201.1:41718437-41723437 GCF_958299795.1 Porites lutea
CTGGAAGATATAATAAAACTTCCCGCAACGATAGATTCTGCCCTATTTGTAACTTTGGTATAATTGAAGACGAATTTCATTTTCTCTTCCATTGTCCAAAATACTCAATCCCAAGGGAGAAATTCTACAATCAAATCCAACAAAATTTTGTCGTAATCAGCTATCTTACACAGAATTAATAATTAAATTGATGAATTCACAGAATTTTTCCGTAAATTCACATTTGCTGAAATTTGTCTCATTATGTAATGATTTACGTAATAATTTGTTATCAAATCATGCTGATGACACTTGATTGACTATAGTAATCATTGCATTGCATTATCTTTGTTATGATTTGTTTGTTTGTTTGTTTTTTTATGTTAAAGCTTTTGCAATACTGTAACTACATAATTATAGTCATGCAAATAAAGCTTATGTTGTTGTTGTTGTTGGTAGAAATAGGTAGAAAGAGATAAAAGAAGACAGAAATTGAAATCCTCTTTTATTAACGCAGTAAGTATTCATTACCGATGTATATTTGCAATACTCCAGGGAATTCGCGATTGTCTTAGAAGACAATAAGGCGGATACTTAGGACATTTTTCCCAATTTTTTTACGTTGCAGTTTTAGAGGTTCCCTTGGATGTGAGTGTAAAATTGGCTGGAAGTGAGACATTAAGCTTTCACGGAATTTCATGTTTGCCACTTAATTCCAAAGACGATAAGAGTAAGAGTAAGTTTATCGTACACTCCCCTGCGGGGCTTTTCAATGATACAAGACAAAGCTACAATTCATTATCAAGCATATATACGCTCGTGGGATCAAGAAATTTATGTGACAATATTTGCCTCAGTTTCTGTTTAAAATCCCTATGATTCTTACTTAATTTGAGGTCTTTATCTAGGCTGTTCCACAAACTGACAACTCTGTACTGGAATGATCGGTGACCAGCAGCTGTTTTAAATAAAGGGATATTTAATTGTTGTGAATTGCGTGTCACGCGGCCAGAAACTTGGCCTCTGGTAACTAGCTTGTATGTGAGGTAATCCCGGCTGGGATACAGCCCGTCATACATTTAAACGCAAAAACAGCGTCCCCTAGATATAATTGCTGTCTTACAGGTAACCAGCACAATTCTGGGAGAACAGGAGAAATATGATCCAATTTTCTCGCTCCATTCAGGAGGCAAAGTTCTGTATGTGTTGCAGTTTCAGCTGCAGTTTACATATATTTCTGTTAGAAGTGTTAGACCAGACCGCCGAGCAGTAAAATAATTTACGGAAAACAAGCGCTTTGATTAAAATCGCTAGAAGGTCTACGTTGTAGGTCATCACTGATTTTATCCGCGGCGGCATGAGATTCCTCTACTGTGAAGGAGAGAATTAGTTTCATGTCGTTAACGTAACATGCACCTGAGCACGTCTCATTGACTGCTGGCAGGTCGTTTACGTAGATACTAAATAACAGGGCTCCGAGAACGCTTCCTTGTGGTACTACACACACCACTGGTAGAGCGTCAGACAGTGCAGCATCAGTATGCAAACCACGTGAGATCTTTGGGATAAGTAGCTGTTAAACCAGGAGACCGCTGATGGAGCCAGTCCAATGGCTTTTAGTTTTCGCAATAAAATGCTGTGTGGTTAATACTATCGAACGCTTTGCTCATATCTAGAAAGACAATAGCTGTTAGCTTTCTCTTGTTGATCGCCTCGAGTATAGTGTCGGTAGAGGCAATAAGAGAAGTTTCAGCGGAGTGCCACTTTTTGTTTCCACTCAGGCTTTTCCACCGCCAGTCTTTTGTTTGTTGTCAGTTTACTCTTAACCTTAAGTTGATGTTAAAACTCACAGGAAACGTCTCCCTGTTTGCAAGGAATCATCAAATTCTTCCAAGCAATCTCCTATTCTTTCTTTCAAATTTAAGCAACTAAAGGATTGTCGGAATTTCTTGTCCCGAGAGCTAGGTTCCCCATAGAAAACGGGCAAGGATTCTAACTTTTTGATCCTCAAGGAACACAGACGACAATTCATAAGTAAATGTCATCCCTTACAAAAAAACAGGAGAGCATCCAGAATTGCTGATCTCCCAAACAACACACGAGTGGATTCAGAATTTCTGATCCCCAAGAACACAAGAGATGATTCACAATTTCTGGTCCCCCAAACAACACATGCCAGGAGAGGATTCAGAATTTTTTTTTTTTGGGGGGGGGGGGGAATTTATGAGCATTAGCCTGTGCAATAACAACAACAACAGAAACATCGACTACTTATAAATGTTGCCTTTTTAAAACCGGCGATTTTTTGTGCTCAAAAGCCCCGCTTGTTTTGCGATCTCGTTTAGAGGCTTGGTATTGTCTCGCACAAGGTTTTTTTCTCTTTTTACCGGAGATCATCATTTGCTCTTTTAACAACAATGAGGTCAGAAATGCACCAATGGCAAAGCTTTTTATATCATACATAATAATCTAAGAACACCTGGTAGTTTTGGGACGTTTTTTCATTTGTTCGTTGCAATGGCAAAAACAGCCCCATTAGCCGATATAAGGTTCAAATATATTGAACTGACATGTATTTGGCAAGATTTCTACCGAATTTCGCGGGATTTAGCGGATTTACCTGAATTTCGCGGCTCTGCGACCGCGCTAAATTTCAGAAGCCCTGCGCGGCGGGGCGGTAACAGTGGTTTTTCATTTTCCGGGAGTTGCGAGTTACTCATTGCTTTGTCCTCTATGAAGTCGTCACCACAAATTCAGGAGTAGCGTTTGTAGTGTTGTAAAGTATTTTTATAATAGTCCGCACGTATTTTACTGTAAAGTGCAATCAGATAATTCTAGATGAAAGGCATTTGTCCGGCCAAAAACGGGCTGTGTCGTAGCAAAAATGGGTTTGACCGGACAACGTGACCGGCGCCAGCCGGGAAATTATTTCAAGCCCTGTCCAGCTGACCTTAGCATCACTGCAGACTCGACTTTCTCTTTCAGAATTAGCATATATACATACACTTTATTTAGACAACATGAAACTGATCTGTATGAGCAATAACCACATGTATAAAACCTAGACAGGGCTGTAATTAAGAGCCGGGGGCCAGGGCTTTCCCCCGGCTGATATGAACGTGGCCCCTGGCTAGGGCGAAGAAAAATAGAAGAAAAATAGAACTAAAAGAAATCCCTAGCTGTTTGATTCTCTGCTTATTTGTTGTATTTACACGGGAACTTGAAATTTATTGACATCCGACATGAATAACCATCCACAACACATGAATATAGTGTAAAGTAACCTATATCTGGTCATGATTGGAAAAGAATATGAAACATACCCTGATGGTTGAATCTCTAGATAATGTTCGCTCATAATCCAAAAAATGACAAGATCAGCTGAAATATTCTCCATTTTGTGATATATTGAAGTCAACATACACATCACCTCATACGTAAGGTCCCTACTTACCAGCGCATGCGAGTACGCAGGCTAAGCCAATCAGCGCCCGCTTCATGATTGCTGATTGCTTTAGTTGAAATACAACAATAATAATAATAATAATAATAATAATAATAATAATAATAATAATAATAATAATAATAATAATACTCAGAAACGCATATAGAGTGTAATACATTTATAGCTCTAGCTTCCAAACATCCGTCCCACGCTTGTGAGCCCCATTCGTTGCAGATAAATCAACGTTGGAGATAACAGGTTATTTCAAGAGCCATAACTTGTTATTTTTTATCATAATTTTTACCTGCCTTATGACAACAATAGTGCAATTGGTGGACAGCCTATAGGGAGATTTAAAACGTACCTAGCCTGCCGGCGGTGTTACACTCCCGATGCGCACAGGTACTCGCTACTGGTGTATTTGGTACTTGTACTACACTCGTCTAAAAACAGTTTTCCATATTTGCACGCTGTAAATATCTTCGTACAGTAGCGAGTAGACGTTTACTAGCGTAGACCGAGAGTGCACTATCAAAAAATGGTGTCGCAAGCGCAAGATCAGACGATAGAAGGATTTTCTAACTCGTGCTCTGTTACATGTAATTATAAGCTCTTTGCACAAGACAGACTGCGAGCAGTCTCTCTTTTGCTCAAAAATCTGTAAGCAAGACTATTTGAGCAGCCAAGTCGAGCGAGTTGCGAGGGCGTGAGTTGTGACGGCGCGAATACAAGCGTATTTTAAAATGGGGACTACTCGTAGTCTATATGTTGTCCAGAGTTTTGAAAGCATATTTTGAAAGCTTAGAGATTGCTTTTTAATGGCATAAAATATTCTAGTTGCCATCAGTTCAAGAACATGACCACAAAATATGTGTATTAAAGTCCTTTCAATACGATAAGAAGCTATGCATATGCTCGTGTTTCGATGTTACAGTTGACTCCCGATAACTAGCCTGTGTGGTAGGCGTTCGAAAGGGAAGGGGAAGGGAATTAGGGCGCGAGCGGGGGAACGCCTGCAAGCAAGCCATTGTTTTCTGCATCCCGCCTACTGATTAAAAAATAACAAATATAAGGCAACTGTGAATGACTAGCTGTCAAATAAGTATTCTAGTCGTATTTCTCGCACTGTTTTTCTTTTGTTCTCCTGAAACAAGAAATCTAAAGTGAAGGTAAAGTTGCAACGACGCGTGCCGAGTTACATAAAATCCAGCATAAATCTATTCACGTTGTTGCTGAAGGAATCGAGCTGGAAAACTATGTGACAAGAAATGTAGCACATAGGCAGCATGATTTTTTCCTTTCTTTCTGCTAGTGAGTAAAACCGACAAGCCGTTGTAATAATAATAATAATAATAATAATAATAATAATAATAATAATAATAATAATGACTGTTTATTAAGACTCATTGCAGCAATATACAGAATGGCTGAATTAAAGAGCTATTTACAAAACATATAATACTAAAATATAATACAATAAATCCAATAAATACTAGAAATTATATTTGTACAAGCCACTAGGTATACTTATGCGTGACAAACTCTTGCGTGCGCTTGGTCCTACAGGTAGAACGCT
>NC_133201.1:41728437-41730937 GCF_958299795.1 Porites lutea
AGAACTGGGAGGAGATCCTCACATTTGCTAACCAGTGTGGATGGCATGGGGTCAAGAGGGCAGGATTTAAGGGCGGAGTTCTGGATAAGCTGTTTAACATCTCGAACTGATAGCATCGTAAAAGCAGGGAATGATGGCAGAGTCTCATCAAAAACAGCAGACAGAGTGCCATCATCTGATTCTGACCAATCACTATTTTCACACTCAGAATCTGAGCGTGAAAAATGGAGAAAACAATGGTCACCTTGCAGGCGTCCCTTTCCTTTCTTCCTCGCGCGCCCTTCTAATTCCCTTCCCCTTTTAACGCCAGTGCCACGCAGGCTACCCGATAACTCGAGCCCTTGCTAACTCAGACCTCGGGCTATAAACTTGAACCAAAATCGATTTCCCCTGAACTTTCTTCATACATTTACTGTAATCCTACCGACGGTACGGTACGGTAACTCGAACATCTTGCTAACTCAAAGTATTCTTTGTTTCGCTTCAAATAATTTCTACATTATATTTTGAGTGCATGACAAGTCGATACAGTGTACGCATAGTACTGCAATCCGAAACATTGGATTTTCCCCTTTTCAGAGATACATATAGTTTGTTTGTGGAGGCTGACGAATGCTCTACCTTAGGCTCTGTTTTGTTACGTTACGAAGCAAATGCTAAGGATTTCCCCACAAAAGAGGTTGGGGGTGCATTAGGACTATTCCTCTGGACAACTTCCCTATTAGTACGTACTTAATATCAAAAGTGTGACGTGTAAAAAGGTCCACGTTTTCTACTTAGTTGTAACGATACAGTGCGCTGTGAACGAATTCAGCGCTTTTTTTTTTTTTCAAAAAATAAACTGAATAAAAAGGTTGAACTAATCCTTTTACTAGTTTTCATTCTATGATGACGGTCTCAGTTTCATTTCAGTAAATTTAAGTGAAAGAGAACCTCTGAACGTTAACCACCGGGCTCCGCGGTCACCCTGTTTGTTTCCAAGGTATTTTCCATTTAAATTTGAATTGTGGCAATTACTGTACCACCAGGCACCAGTCCAACCCACAGCACATGAGGAGTGAGATTCAATGTCATGATCTCGGTCTTTTGTGCTAAACGCCATCCTATTATGACCGCTTACTAGGGAATCGCCCGCCGTCCCTGAATATGAACCCACTTCCAGTCGATACTTCGCCTGCTCATCACCAATGTTAAACTTGCCATATTTGGCATACACTCTTGCTCCATTCCAGTCCTCTAGCTCTACTCGTAGTGTGTTGAGTCTAGCTGTCGTCAGCCTGTGGATCTTGTCGTTTCCTAACCAGAACTCAGCCGTCAGCTGACCAAAGCCTGATTTGTAATCGTTCCATCCGCGATAGAAGTCCACCGAGCCATCCTGTCTTCTCTGAAACACGGTCCATCCTCCACCATCAGTGCGCATGTCACAATATACATTGAATGATCCTTTTCCGTCTGGGTTCACAGAGTACACTCCACTCTGAGTATGGCCTGACTTAAACAGATCAGAGCAGCCTAACGAGAGCAACAAAAAAACGATTCAAGAAGAAATAAAAAATCCGCCAAAGCAGATGCACAAGACTGCTTATTATTACCGTTCGAAAGAAGGACAGAAACGAAACTTATGAAGTCAGTTCCTTAAGAGCCAATGTCTGTAATTTTCGAAAATCGGCTGACAGTCGTGAAGTTTTGACTTTCTTCAAATTTTGCTCAAATAATCTCTATAGTATACTTATTTAAAAAATCACATTAAAACTTGTAACGGCTTTTTATATTTTCAGAAATAGGGCAAAGTTTGAAAAACGCTAAATCGGCGCTCTTTCGAGTATGAAATTAGCGAAAATTGAGCATTTTCATCCGCGCTCCGGCGTACACGAAAAATGACTGTCAGAATTTCTCTAAATGAAATACCGTCACAAAACAAACACAGACTTGTTAAAATGCAGTGTGCCGGCCGCAGGAAGAAACACGGTTTCAGCACTTTTCAATCAAAAGGTGCCTCTGGCTAACTAGCCCGTGGATTAAGTATTTTAGAAATGAAAGCTGATAATCAACTTGCAATAAAAACATATAAGATAAGGCTTGGACTTGTTCCATCATTCCAGGGAACATATGTTACAGTAGGTGCCTATACGAAGGTAGAGCGTCCTTGCATTGCAGAGCACCATTGTTTACTTACCGTAGTATTGAGTTTTCCTGTCTTAAGACAAAGGCCCGTCCCCACTTTCCTGTCTAGTCACTTTCATCATTGTTATGATGTCTTCACTTAATTCTATTTCATTAAGAAATATTTTACCTATACGCGCACGCTGTTCGATTTGTTTAGAAATGTCACGAATTAACGTAATTTACGAAAAATAGTTTGAACTCAATTCGATTGCATAAGCAAAAATTACCTTGAAAATAGTGAACCAAACTGTTCTACTACATAAAGAATTAATTTCAAATAGCATATTTTTCGAGATATTGAAGTTCGTTATTTTGTCCGAAGTTGCGAACGGGT
>NC_133201.1:41735937-41805937 GCF_958299795.1 Porites lutea
TATTAAAAAGAAGACTGTACAGTATAAACTTTACAATTCATCGAGTGGGTGCTAGTTACTACCAGTATGACGATTGACGGCGTTAAGGTGGGGGGGGGGGGGGGGTAAATAATCAGACAAATTATTTCGGTGAAAGAACCGCGAAACATAAATTCAAAGCTCAAAGAACGCGTATACACGCATCTAAGCCTTGAGTAGATGAATAATATCAAATATCTTCCTTGACATCATTAAGGGACGGGCTAGAAATAAATTAACTATTGTTTCTCCACCAAATATCTAACTGTGATGACTAATTATCAGCAGACGATACCTAAAATGAGTGATATATAACAGCTCCGCAATGGGAATCAGCTTAATTAAATCATGTCTCTAATGGTCCATTAATTAGTTAGTTAATTAAATTTGTTGCTTACGATGACATTTCAAATACAATAGATTACTTTTGGAAATCAACCTTTTCCGGGGGTTTTCGTTAAGCTTTTTTTAAAGATTCGATTCGTTCGTTGGCAACTTAAGACTTATTTCAGTTCATGGAACTGAAGTTCACCGAATCCTCTCGTTCAGGTCCGTCAATAACACTGAAAAATCCGGCCCAATAAAAGGTTGCGACAAAATAACAAGGAGTAGTTGCAAAGATTAAAGTTCTTGAGTTTGACAAAATCGTGTTAACCCGAAGCTCATAATGTGACCTGCTTTACATATAGCTTTGATGCGAAGTACCTCATCCTTCTGTAAAAACTACGGTGGCTCCACCGTAAAAAAAAAAAAGAAAAAGAAAAGGAAAAAAAAAAACTTCACAACAACACATGCACAAAGTCGCAAAGACGTCTGTGTAGATACGCAATGATAAGAGAAATCAGTGTTATTCAAGCGCCCGGAATGGAGTCAAAATTACTAGTCGTAGCCGTTGGCTAGGAAATGTGGGCGAAACCACTTTGATATGAAGGTGAATGCCGTTCAGTTAGTGTTAACAAAAGATATCACTGCGGTTCATGAAGACCATGAAAACTGGATTGAACGACAGAGTAAACAAGACTCATATAATTGTTTAATTTAACGATTTTATTCGCAGTTGCTTAGATACAATTAGCCTGCGAATGGTAAGAAGCGATGAGAGACGTGCGTATTATACTAGCCGGCAAAGATACATTGAAACAGTAATGCGTGACACAAGTAATGCGGGTATGCAGTCATGCACGAAGTCTTGTTATTCAATTGAATATTCAATCCGTGTTCAATGACCAAAGTCCGTTAATATGCAATACAAAATAATGAAACAGCTTAAATTAACACTGGAGTTTACAGCTTATTATTTTGGGTCTGCTCTAACCGGGGCTGGGAAAAGTCATGACTTTCAAGTTGGCCGTTCGTACTTTTAAGTTCCCTCTGGACAGGCCTGTCTCTAGAAAAGCTGGTAAAACTAAGTTTTAGTTTAAGTTTTTTTTTTTCAGTTTTACCAGCTTTTCTAGACACAGGCCTGCCCAGAGGGAATGGGCACGAACGGCCAACTGGGGACGAGTCTTCAGAGCGGAAAAACGTAATGAGCATGCGTGAACTTTTTTACCCAGATCCCCTGGCCGGGTTTGAAAAAATGGCGGGATTTCAAATATTTTATTGCCTAAAAATAAAATGTTTCCACTAGTAACCTAGAAAGAACAGGCAATTTTTCTTCAAAAGTTGCAAGCTGTGGTTATCACCTTGTCGTTACTTAATTTTCACGAAGAATACCTCATAGTAAAACGGACTTTAACGACATCAATTTCTTTGCGTTGTACTGGAAATGTGCATGCGTAGGTCCGATTTTTTTCAAGATGCATTCACAAAATGTGTTCATATAAGGACGTTCCTGGATATATAAGGTCGGGAGCTCCACTGTGGACACAAAAACAACATATCTTTGGACAGTGATTTGCCCCAAAAAATTAACGCTTGCCCACAATATGTTTGAAGGCAATGAACTTTGTCGCACTCGAGCTGATATTTTAAAACCCTCGCTCGATCGGACACTCGTAGTTTCGCAGATCGCTAAAATATAAACAAAATCCTCAATGTGGAAGTTATTGCGTTGATATGCGGGCAGAAAAAAGGTCAATCTTTATCTAGTAAAATCTTCCCAAAAATCGGTTTCAAATCAACCATAGTTTTTTAAACTTGCTCGTTTCGCGCAGATATATAAATTTTGCTTTGTGTTGTCAAGTTGAACACGCATAACATGTGTCAAAAACCTACGCGTAAGTAGGATTTCCTTCAAACAAAGTTAAAGTTACATTATTTCAAAAACTTCTTGCTGTCAATTAAGTAATGAATTTTCTGTGCGAAAACAACCTATACCTAAAGATCTTAAAAGCAAAAGATCAGTTGCAACTTTGCAGCCAAGCCATGATTCACCATTTAGCTATTTTCAATAAGCTTAACTGGTCCATGCGAGGGTCTTCGTTTAAGCAAATTAAACTCCGCCGATCGTTAGAAAATACAGAAAATTGGACATAAGGGTTTGTTTTGCTCGCCTCAGTTGCAGCAATTGTTTACGGGAAAAGAGTCAATTGTTTTGAAGTCACTGCCGGCAGTTCTCGTTCTCTACTTCACAGCGAGTGAAAAGGACAATTTGCGTACAGAAAGTTATTCTTATAAAGAACAGAAACTTTCACAGTGCACTGGAAAACAAAACTATGTAATGAAAAATGAAAAAAAACTCGATCTGCCTATCATTACTTAAGCAACAGAAAAATGATCTTGAGTAAGCTTGCTGGCCTTCTATTTCAAAGAAAGTTAATAAGCGCACAAATTTGCTCACTCTGATGCGTTATAAGTCAGCAATATCGTTGTTTGACTGAAGACAAAGATAAATCTCGTTCTGCAAGGGTAATAAATCTGGGCATGTAAAAAACGTAACCGTAACTACTAATAACAGAATACGACCGGTTTTAATTCAACCCGGCGAAATCAACAACTCATAAATTGATCGGATACAGAATCAGAAAAATACTCGCCTCTTAAGAAATGTTCAAAACCTTTTATTCCACCTCAGACTGACGGAATGATCCGTTTTTCCTTTAACATTGGTTGTTCTGAATCCAAAGTAATTTTCAAGCGACCAAAAAAAAGCAAACATGTCAAATAAAAATGCTTTACAGGGAGCAAACGTTCGCACCTCGTGCATTTCACTCAGAACTCCAGCAACAAACAAACACAGTCAACACACAGAAAAGCCCGCCTTGAGCCTGCGATAAGGGATGCGCAGAAGCTTGCGCAGAACGTTTTTCCGCCCTGAAGGACGAGTCAGCGCAGTGAGCACTGGGGATTTTTAACTCATCTTAAGAACTGGCGATCTGAAAGCAAAGTTGATGCAGGATGATGTACGTTCGTCGATGTTTTGAACTGATGGCTCTTAAAAAGGCAAAAACTTCGACTAACGAAAAGATGGGAAATCGAGGTCGCAGTTTTTACTTAACTCGAACATAAAGCATTTACATTACAACCCTTAAGTGATAATCCTAGATCTGTGTACTTTGTTGCCTTACGTTAAACATAAAATCCCCAAAACGGAAAAACTTACCAGAAAGCGAATGCTGTGTCTTCACAGGGTTTGGTTCCATTGATATCTGCAGCTTTGACTCTGCGTTGTTTTCAAGAGCGTTAATCCTCTTCTTCTGCTCATGTAACTCAAGTTCAACTCTCAAAAACCCGGCAAAGTAAAACACAAAAGTAAGAATGCTTACAAAGGAGGGCATACGCTGCTTTTGAGCTGCCATGTTCGTCTACTTCGATGGTAAAGACGGTTGTCTTTCGCTCCGTCACAATAATTCTTTATCTGGTTATATACTGCCGAGATCACGTATTTGGGTAATTTGCCAAGAGATGTTTTTTATTTATAATCATTTTTGTCATTATGCAAGTCAAAGATCAAGATCAAAGCTCCTCTCGTATCATGTTCAGTCGCGTCGCAGACGCAAAATTGTTTCCCTGAGGTAGGGAACACTTTATTCACCAGCCAATACAACAACGAAACAGTCACAGGAGCACGGCGCGATAGAACTTTATTTCCAAAACTCAACAAGAAATACAGGTAGAGATAGAAACAGGAAGCAAAATTTATCCCTCTGCCACCTCACCAGAAGTCGTGATAGAGACGGGTGCAGGAGGGGGGGTGGGGGAGGGGAGGTCGGTGGGTAAAATAAAACTAAATGAAACATAATGCTATGACAAATAAAAGAAATTACAAACAAGACTTTGATAACCAGCTGGCAATGTTCTACCCTGGGTTCCAGAGGTTATCTTTTTCTTATCTACAGTTCCCACTGCAAGTACGGTTTAATATTTTATCCCAGGTATTTTGAGAATGGATCTCTGGAGCCCGGGTAGTACTCTCGGGAAATGAGCGGCCCATTACACTCCTCTCCCCCCGAATAGTCTCTACTCGGAGAGGACCCAGAGAGAGGAAATTTATTATAAGAAAAGCGTTTTGGAGCCCGTTACAAGCGTTCAAAAGGTTGACCGCGGGGGACAAATAGAGCGAGCGAAAAACAAGGCTGAAAAAAGCGATAATTTGCTCTCCTTTTTACTTCGCGCCTCTCCTCATCTGAACGCCTGAAATTTTGCGATTCATTTTATTACAGACTAATTCACACTAGACACGTCTCATATTTTCAGTAATTACAATGGAACCTCGAAATAACAAAGGAAAAAGAGACTGGTAAAATCTGTTCCTTGTAACTGACGAGGTTTCGTTACATCGAGGTTCTTTCAATAAATTTTACTATACTGGGGCAAAAGAAAATCGTTTGTTACACCCAAGACTTTGCTATATAGAGGTTCCACTGTATCAGTGCTTAAATCAAAGATCAAATTCATTTCGGCTGGCATGTGGTCAATGGGCACTAAAAATGTTGAGCTCAACTTGTGGGCAAGTCGATCACGCAGCAACGGCCGAAAGTAGTCACCCTCGGAAGTTACAATATTGATGGCAATATTTAGTACAAGATAACACAGCACGCATCTGTAAACTTAGTGAGCAGAATTTGTGCGGCTGTTACTGCGTAAACAATGAAATACTTGGTCTGGTGCAAGGACTCATTGAACCATAGTTTTATCAGTTCAGCAAAAGACTTTGAGCATCCTCACAGCCCCTTAATTGTCTTGTGCATTGAAAAAGGTCATCCGCTAAAAAGTTCGGGATGTCAAGTTCAACCCGACCCCTCCCCTCCCCCCCCCCCCACCCTCTCCTTCGGCCGACCCCATCTTCGAAGAAGTTGCATGATCTCTTGCAGCAGTGTTACCTTAGGCCGAGTATCAGGCGTTTCTAAGGGAAAGGAGGAAGAGAGGAGAGAAAAAGGGACAGGGTAAAAATACCCTCTCCCTTTGCCCTTTCACAGAAGGCTTGATACTCAGGCTCATGTTACCTGTTAACTTTATCAGGCCTTCCGTAGGAAATGATGCTTTGGCTACGATCCATCAGCAGCGTCGCAATAACAATGTTCATTATATTTTATTTCGCGTGTCGCCTTCCAGCATAATTTAATTCGGTAAACGTTGTTTGCTTGAGCAGACAGGAAGTACGCGTGATAAGATTCAAGAACACGCACTCCACTTACTTTATGATCAGAACTGAGAGCAGCATGAAGGATTATCTAGGAGTGGTGGAAGGAATTAAATAGCACTCTAAGATGATATTGACCCTCAAAAATCTTCGCGGTATGGTTATCTCCAGAACAATCCTTGTTTAATACAGTAAAAGAAGTATGATTCTTTCGAAAGCAGATGAAAGCTATTTAATTAAATAATGTTGAAAGATTAGCGGTAAAGTCTTCCAAATATTGACCTACATCGGACGGGAGAGGCCAAATGAACAGTACCGCAATACCCTGAAGGATCTTCTTTTACCGAATACCGTTAGCCCGAAAGGATGAAAGACCGCATACCGCAGGGCTGGATGATACCGCAATACCGCCCATTAAAATCAAAATTACCGAAATATACCGCTTGAAAGAAAGCTCAATACCGCAATACCGTCAACCCCCATGTCCCCCTCGGTTAGAGAAAAGTGTGTCGAATTCTGGGACTCTAGTAACCTGAAAACAGCTTTATATCATACTCTCGCTTATAGAGCGTTTTCACTCACGTGGGCCAGCATCTATGCTAATTTATTGGAACAAAAGAAAGTTTTTACATAAGAAAAGAGTTCAACTCCCACAGGATTGGTTAGGAACACCAACATGGCCGCCGTTTCATTGTTTTGGAACACCAATATGGCCGCCGTGACGTCATGTGAAAACGCTTTATCATCAGAAAATTCCCGGCTTTAATAAAGGCGCGATAAGAACATCTTAATGAAACTCCCAAACAGAATTTAAGCTGGGGAATGTGCACAGTGGAAAGAGAATACAGCAAAGTGAGATCAGGTAGATGTATTTTTCTACTCGCACATAAAAATTACCAAGATCAAAATTGCGGCTTCCCCCATCCCCCTCCCCCCCGTACAGGGTGCTACCTCCTTATACCTTCTTACACCCTTAAACGCATCAAATTAAAGTTTGAAAAGAACTGAAGAGGTGGTTGCCATGGAACCCTTTAATAGACGATAAGTTACAATGAAGCCAAACGCGGTGTTTACAACTTGTAAGTGGTTTTATTTACTTTTTCTTCCCTGCTTTTTTGTGGTTTATCAGTTTAAAACGAGTATATCTAAAATTATGTATCATAAAAGAAAAAAATGATTCAATTAGATTTCATGTTCGATGTTTTATATGGAAATACAATGTCGATACAACGCTAAAATCAAGTTGTCCTCTTTCTGTACGATATCAGCACTATGGCAAACCGCCTAGCTTTCTGAGCTCTTATCTGCATCAATATAATTTTGCCGTTTTAGATTATTACATTGTTAGCAGTTTTTTCGCCTTGCGTTTACCAACTTTCGCCTTTGCAATTACTGTACAACAAAGAGAAAGTAAAAAGGCAAAGAAAGAAAGATTTGCGAGATCGAATTTTCATAAAACGGCGCTCTTTAACTTCGTGTCCACCTGTCCAACAAAATTGGTAACGAAAAGCTTACAAACAAAGATAAGAAGCGTGCATGTCAAATATTCTTTTTCCTCTTTGCTCCAGTTTTCCAGTTCTAAAATCAATACCGTTATCCTAAATGTCAAGCTGATTGAAGGTTTCGTTGAATAATATTTATCTAATCACTATGAATCAATGCCTTAGAAAATCTTAGCGACTAACACGCTTAAAGGCTGTTTATTAGTCTTAAGTACAACGCACCACACAAACATTCCAACAAAAGCTGCCCGTGCATCTCCTGTAGCAAATTCGGAAACACCAGGCACGTTTTGTTCCTGCAAAATAACGAAAAAATTATGTTAGTTTAGACCGTGATGCTGATAGTAAACTGATAGTCGCACAGGCTTTAACCCAGTTAACTGGGCGGGAACTAAAAACGACTCAAAAAAAGTGACTGAGCCTTGTTTATGGTAGTAGCTGGTCGTTTTAGCTGGTAGCTTTTGTTTTTGTTTTGTTTTTGCTGTTTATTAGTCTTAAGTACAACGCACCACACAAACATTCCAACAAAAGCTGCCCGTGCATCTCCTGTAGCAAATTCGGAAACACCAGGCACGTTTTGTTCCTGCAAAATAACGAAAAAATTATGTTAGTTTAGACCGTGATGCTGATAGTAAACTGATAGTCGCACAGGCTTTAACCCAGTTAACTGGGCGGGAACTAAAAACGACTCAAAAAAAGTGACTGAGCCTTGTTTATGGTAGTAGCTGGTCGTTTTAGCTGGTAGCTTTTGTTTTTGTTTTTCCCACTGCTCCTGCTGTTAATTGTTGTAAGACAGACTTAAAAATTTTATCTCCATGTATCTTTTTTATTGAAGCATTATTTAACTCACGCTGGACTGGGAGGTTTCTCTGCTTGATGCGATAAATCGGCAACTTAGCACACATGGCAGCCATTTCATCACTCAGGAACGAGCGGTCATTGACAGTACCAACAACGGCATATTCAGTCTCCCCTTGTGTCTCTGCCTGGCTGCTATCTTGGTTCGATTGCTGAAGGGAAAAAAAGCAAAATTCTTTACGAGTCTTTACGGAACGTCTACCGTCAACGCCCAAATGTATGAGACAAATCTCTGATCGCGATTAATGATGAAAGCTTCATATGGGAGTATGAGTTCATTCTCCAAATGGAACCCTTTTCTTCAAAGGCTCCTTGTCTATTCCTAAGGGGGCCGACCATTTGACTTTTGAGTGGGTGGGGGGAGAGGTGGCTATGGGTAATTTGGTTTGTGTAAGAGTTTGTTTTTTTTCCAAACTTCTAGTGATAGATTTTTTTCCTGACATACAATGGATTAAGATTTTTTTTCCAACATTATACGCCATAAAAGATATTTTTTCCAGTGTAGGAGTTTTTATTAGCAAGGTATTTCCTTGCAAGAATTTTTTCCCCTCCAAATCAGTCTGCAAGATATATATTTTTTTGAAATCACCCTTTCCCATCCACTCCCCTCAAAAGTTAAGTGGTCGCCCCCCTAATAAGGGTTGCATAATTTTGTAGCTCGTTACGAACTTTTCCCCTTTACTTAACCTTTAGTGTTAATCACACTGCACAAAAATAAGTAGTTTGCAGTAAAAGTGATTATAAATCTCCAAATGAACGATGCCAAAACCTAAAAGTTAGATCTTGCTCAACATTAGCTAACATTTAAAAGTATTTTTTAAAGCTAAAATGTCAGGTTTTTGCACTTTTGTGAAACATCTTACAAAACAGTACCGAATGCTGCAAAAGGCTGAAATACTATACACAAATCAATTAGCCCTCGGAAATACAAAATAAACAAAAAAGAGGACCTTCGATGTGATCAAAATCTAATAAGCTGTCCCAATATCGTTAGATGTAGAATTGCATGAATGAATGAATTAACTATATTTGCAGTGAATAAAGTTCATTCATTCATTCAAGGTGGGGGGGGGGGGGGGGAGAAATATGTAAGAAACAATGGTAAAACTGGTCGTATTGATCAATACTAATGAATCCAAAAAACCCTAGAGCCCAGCAAGTGTTCTATTTCTCTTCTATTACGTGAATGTCATCAGCTTCAGAGGTACTAAACAAACAACTTCTGAGAATGTACTTACCGTTTCAAGTAATTTCTTGAGGTCAGCTGGTTTTGGTAGATTGTCAGTAGAGTCGCTCAGAAAACAAGCTTTCTGATTGGACATTCGGTGCATTGCCATTTTCTACAGCAAAAGGCAAAAGGAAAACAGTCACATATGTACTTGGCAGTAACCATTTAAAAAATATTATTACACGCGCAAGGGGCCGGTGCATTGTCAATAAACAAGACTAATGCGCGAAATCAGAGAGAAAGAGGGCAGTAAAAGTAGGCCATTCTGAAAAGACGACGCAGAATAAAGAATAAAGAAAAGAAGGAAGGAAGGAAGGACGAAAGAAAAGGAAAGAGAGAATGTAAAAGAAGCAAAAGGAAGGGAATATGCCATATTTCTATTCTGACCTACAAACTCACCTGTTTGAAATCGTAAACAACATCGACCTGTCCAGGGGCATCGGGGCTGGTGTCGCCATTACTTGCGATGTGAAAGGTTTCTGTTTCCTTTTTGGTGTCAATTTTTATAGTTTCGTCTAAATCTTTGTCTCCATCCTTGACTTTAACTTTATACTCGGAAACCTTATCGTTCAAGGTAAAAAAAGTAAGCAAACATAATCACTGAGTGTTAACCATTCCACCTATTTGGAACGCTACGAGGCCTTGCAAGAATTTTTACATAAAGAATTTCAAATAATTGCAAACGAGAACATCACAGTTAACTTTGAAATGTATCTTCACTGATGAAGAACTCGAACTCGTTAGAAATCCGGCGCCTTGTTTAGAATCACAGAGGCTATCATAGGATTATTAAACGGCTATTATTTTCGAAATAGCCATTCCGAAGATTTTTGTCAGACACCGGTTAATAATGCGTGGAGGAGCGTCGATATAGATGGAAAATTGAGATGCTGGATTTCTCTTAACAACATTTTAAAATTAGCACAAGTAACTCCTTTGTTTTTCAAGTGACTAATGCAGAAAACTTAGCCTGCTGTAGAATATCATTGGTTTTGAACGCCAATACACCATCACGGGAATGAAATTCGAAAAGCAATCAACGTACATCATAATGTATCGGTTTGCCTCCTTACCTTTTTCTCATGTTCTCCGCTTTTATAAACTGTCGCTCCTGAAGCGACGACAACAAAGACAGCGAAGGAAAGGATCAAAACTCTGAACTCCTGGTGAAAGAAAACGAAAAGAAAAAAAAATAAGATGAATTAATGTTGCAAATCCTTCATCCCAGTTTAAATTGATAACATGATACCACTAGTACTAGTAAGTAGCTCATTTTTATAAGATGAAATGCACAATATACAGTAACTAACCATTGTAGAACTCCTGTTGTGAAAACAACTCTTGTTTTCTTCTTGCTCTTGATGCACAGACTTTCAAATTTGAAATTGATTGCAAGATAGTGCGAATCAGCCATTTTTTATACCATCTGCGGGCCTGATTCATGTTCCTGGTTTTTAACGCGATATCCAGGCTCTCAACGGGAACAAGCACTCCCTTCAGCGTGTATTGTTCCAAAAGTGCAACGATTTTTACAGCAAAAACCATGAATTGACGCGAAGGAGTGTTATTAGCGATTTTGTTTTACGAAATTATAAATACTTGTTATTCGATTGAAGTAGTAATCAAGTTTTCTTTGTTCAAGACAGGCATTAATTCACCTATTTCCACCGCACTTTTGCTACCCAACTTGGCTATTAACAACTTAAGCTGGAGAATAAAGTTTCTACAACAAAAGCAAATGATTTATTAAGAGTTCTTCAGTTTACACACTGATGAAGTTTTCTGAATAGTTGTATATACATGGGCAGCTGTGCTACGAAGTACAACCTTTGGTGTACCCTTCCCATATTAATATGACTCAAACCCTGGTTCTGTTGGGCCTCGTTGTAGATCAGAGAACTTGGGACAGCATGTGATCTTTCATCGTTTGAGAGACGGGTTAAAGCAATGAATGCTTGAAAGGAAATTTAGCTAGTGTGGTTCTTTTCACCTGCAGTCTCCGCTTTTCAAAACAACACAGAACAAAGACTCCCAATTCCTTGTTCTATAGCTGTCAATTGAGAGGAGGAGTCGCGTCTCCCAATTCTTAAGCTTGTTACAGAACAATGAAAAGGTCTGTAGGACATTCAGTATGGCGATAAGTCAATTAACAAAATGCTTTATGCTCCATGTTCCTTTAGATAGTACTATTGAATCAGTTATTGCTGTTGGTGGAGTCTTGCTTTGGGTGAGCTCTGTTTGCTGGGATACCCAATAATGACATATCCAGTTTGGGATAAATTTGGCCACAAGAGTGGCCGTTTATTTCATTTAAGCATATCAAGCTAGGAAAGTCCAGATACACAAGAAGATTAATCCCAGCAAAGGTGAGGGCACACCCGCCATCCGGGAGATGAAAGTGGAGCAAAACGGGAGGGAAGGGAGGGAAAAATGTTTTCCAACTTTCTTGTTGCCGTGAGCAGAGAGGCCATGTGCCTAGCTTTCATGTCTTAAAAACACAATATATAATGTCCCGGATGGCAGGAACGCCCCCTCCCCAGTAACTGGAGAAATGACACATTAATCAGTCACATTAAGCATAAAACCATTTATTTCTTTCAGAAATAAATCTCCTTTATGTTCCATGTTCCTTTAGATAGTACTATTGAATCAGTTATTGCTGTTGGTGGAGTCTTGCTTTGGGTGAGCTCTGTTTGCTGGGATACCCAATAATGACATATCCAGTTTGGGATAAATTTGGCCACAAGAGTGGCCGTTTATTTCATTTAAGCATATCAAGCTAGGAAAGTCCAGATACACAAGAAGATTAATCCCAGCAAAGGTGAGGGCACACCCGCCACAGCCCGGAGCAAGAAACGAGTGACAGGGCAGCCCCACCCGAGGCCAAAGCAAGAGAACCACCGACAAAAACCTTAGTAATCTAGAAGCAAAATGTACAAGTGTAGCTATAAATATGGAGCAATTATGTCATAGGAAAGGTGAAAGCTTAAATGAATGAGATTGCTTAATTGACCCTATCAAAGTCTGAAATAGCTCACACACAGAATTATTCTTATCAAAGTCTGAAATAGCTCCCAGACATAAAATAGCTGATTAAAATGAAATCTGGGGGGATGGCTGTATGGCCCTTGCACACACAGTCACACAGAATTATTCTAATCAAAGTCTGAAACAGGCCACAGACATAAAATAACTGATTAAAATGAAATCTGGGGGATGGCTGTATGGCCCTTGCACACACAGTCACACAGAATTATTCTTATCAAAGTCTGAAATAGCTCACAGACATAAAATAACTGATTAAAATGAAATCTGGGGGATGGCTGTATGGCCCTTGCACACACAGTCACACAGAATTATACTTATCAAAAGTTTGAAAGAGATCACTGATGTAAGTGATTAAAATGAAATCTGTGGGATGGTTGTATGGCCCCTTGCACACACAGTCACACAGAATTATACTTATCAAAAGTCTGTAATAGCTGACCGATGTAAGTGATTAAAATGAAATCTGTGGGATGGCTGTATGGTCCTTGGATTAGGTGTGCACTACCTGATACGAAAACCCAAAAAACCACATGGGAAAAGTTGGGAACGTATCCCCCAACCAATGTAGCCACACAAAACCTCTGGGGTTAAAGGTTAAAAATAATTAACATACTAATACTAAACCTTTTCTTAACCATTCTTAAATACTCTATATGATGAACCATCCGAAGCAAGAGCCGCCCATGCAAGCTAATGCTCCGAAGGACAATAATAAACCATTAGGCCTTTAAATAGACTTGTTGACGGAAACCTAGATAGTGCTGATTCCAAGCAAGAGCCGCACCACAGTCACACAGAATTATTCTTATCAAAGTCGGATTATTCTCATCAAAGTCTGCAATAGCTCACTGACATAAAATAACTGATTAAAATGAAATATGTGGGATGGCTGTATGGCCCTTGCACACACAGATGCCCAATAATGTTAGTCTTATCAAAAGCCTAAAATATGTAGCTCCCTGATGTACAGTAACTGATTAAAATGAAATCTGTGAGATGGCTGTATGGCCCCTGCACACACAGTCACCCTGAACTAGACTAATAACAATACTGAAATAACTAGTAAAATTGAAAATCTGCGAGATGGCTGTATGGCCCGTGCTCACACAATCATCTTGAAATCATCCTGAATTACGTGAATAACTTTATGTAATAAAATGGGCCGGATGGCCCTGACTCAGGCAGTGAGAATTCTATATATGACCATGTCACTGTCCATCTGTCTTCGTTGTGTAAACGCAAGTACCATATGGCATACTACACTCTTGCGCCAGAATTATGTGAGGCAGCCCAGAGGGGACAAGCAAGGAAACAGAAACCAGACAGTTCATACCCAACTGCAGTGTATCAATATCCAGCATTAAGCCAAGGTTGCCTGTGCTGCCTAATTAGCTGTAGATGCCATATACTGAGGGAAGCAGCAGCTGGTCTTGTGTAGCCACGTACTATTAGATGCAACTCCTGGATAACTGATCAGCAGAACATGTACCACTACATGTATGTTGAATTGAATTGATGAGCTACAGAGAATGCAAAGTTACGTGTGTTGACTCTCTCAAGAGAGAACTCTGCCCAAGATTCGCTTCATTGAAAACGCGTCCGTGAAAGGGAACTGCCTGCATATACCTGAGCACCTGCAATAAAATGAAAACAATAAAAACAACTTCTGTAAACACGCTAGAATGTGCTACCATTAATAAACAATGCATAAACCATCAGTCAATCCATTAGGATCTCCAAAACAAACTGAATTAACAGTAAATTCCTCAAAGGAACCACAAAGTTAAAGTAATGATGTGATGTGGTGAGGGAAGCGTAAGCCTTTCGTCCCCTAACAACCAACATGGGACTATAATGTCCACACAAATCAAAACTTGGAAGCCAACAAAAACCAGAGAAAAAATTAATCTAGCTGCATGTACTTCTAAACCAAAATAGTGGATTACACAACTAAAGAATAAAAAGTTGGCATCGACGGCAAAAAATGAGAATGGTAAATTCAAACCAAATAATATTTGCATCAGTTTCCCTAGACACAAATACAAATGGAAATGAATCACACGTGTACATATCCTGCAAACAAATCACATATGCAGTAAAAACAAGAGCAACCTGTGTCTACCACAACGAGGACCAAAGCCCCAAACTGAGGAACATAGCCTCAATAATATTACATAACACTGATGCAGAGGAAGCCTTAAGCTAAAATCCAAAGACAAAGTTTCAAAATAACCTATGAGGACAAAGCCTCAAAATAAATTATGAAGACAAAGCCCCAAAATAAAATAGGAGGATGAAGCCTCAATGTAAAAATATGAGGACACAGCTTCACTAAAAATCTGAAGATGAAGCGTCAAAATAGAATAATTTATGAGGAGGACCTTATAATAATTATTGTTCGAAACCTGCAACGAATTAAATAGTATTGCAGTGCCCCAAACATTGATCACCCCTGAGGGAAGGAATATTACAGAGGCTCTACTAGTTAGCACCATCAAAAGGGGGGTGGCTGATGCTCACACAACAAGTAAAAACATGGAGGCTTGAACACACTATTGGATAAAAACATGTGAAAATGCTGTGAAAAACCTGTGAATTAAACTGTGAAAAAACATGTGAACTGTTCAATTTCACATGTTTTCTCACATGTTTTTCACACCTTTTTCACAGGGTGTGAAACTGTTGAGACCCTGTGAAAAGGGCAGTTTTCACAGGGTCAGAACCCATGCAAAACCCTGTGAAAAACCCTGTGAATTTTTACCCTGTGAAAAAACCTGTGAAAGACCCTGTGAAAAACCTGTTAAAAACCTGTGAACTTTCACAGTGTTTTTCACATGGTAGAAAATGTCAAAACCTGTGAAAAGGGCATTTTTCACAGGGTCAGAACCCATGCAAAACCCTGTGAAAAACCCTGTGAATTTTTACCCTGTTAAAAACCTGTGAAAGACCCTGTGAAAAACCTGTGAACTTTTACAGTGTTTTTTACCGGGTATAAAATGTCAAAACCCGTGAACAGGGCATTTTTCACAGGGTCAGAACCTGTGAAAAACCCTCTGAAATGGGAGGAGTTAACCTGGCAGCTGCATGTTGCCAGAGATCTCCCCTCCACTCCCCAAACAAAAAATTAATGTTGAAGTCTGATTTCTGTCCCCAAGTCACACTGGAACCTGAACACATGCATTTAAGCTGTATTAGCTAATAAAATAAGATTTATTTACCTGTGTTCCTGTGTTTGTACATATATGTCATTTTAAATTAGAAGGGATTTGAATCCAATCAGGAGATGGTTAACATTGTCGGTATCAAATGTTTGCTTGTCTGGGATTTCAATTTAACGGCCACAAGAAGAGAAAAGAGACAAAGGATGAAACTCAACTGTAGCCGGGTATTTGTACGATATATATATGACTCCCGTTGACTTGACCAGTCTCACCCTTTGAAATGCGCATGGAAACTTGATCTGGCGACCAGCAGCCTTTGACTGTAATCTCACGGACACTTGACATTATATGAATCAATCTCCTGTACGTTCGTGGTAATATTGAAATGTTGTTTTAAAATTTTATTACTTGTGAGTCCAATTATATTTTTCAGGTATTGTCCTCAAATGCTGTCCAGATATAAGAGAACAGAAATTATTATTACGATCATAGCATATTTTTACCAAGAGATTGCTATCAAGTGGTCCTTGTCACAGTATTATAATTGGACATTTTTTCTTTTCATCAGTGACAAATTGGTTTAAAACATTAGAATTTACTACATGAGTGTTAAAATGTATCTCGCGCATTCCGTGTGGTATAGTCTGTTTTTCTACTTCTGACACACATCAAGTTGTCAAATCAAGACAAAAGTGACTGTGACGAGAACAATAGAATCATCCTGACAAAGCACATGTTTATGACAAATTTGCTTCTGGTCAAGTCAAGTGTAGTCACAGCACGGACGAAAAGTAGCCTCTAAAACAACACAATTCTAAGCAGAAAAATGGGCATCAAAACAAACAATACAATCAACAGTGGATAATTTAACCTTTAATCAATGGAGGTGTGGGATACTAGCCGATTTTGTTGAGTAACAAGAGAATTATGTCTCAAAATAAAATTACCCTTATTTAGGTTTCATCCCTTAATAATGTATTGTCTCTTTTCTCTCTTCTTCTCTTTACCATGGAGAGTTAATATTAGTTAACAGTATTGGAAACTTGATACGTAACTGTTGCATCCTATTTATGAAGCACCAGACAAACAACCATTTGATACCAGCAAAAGCTAGCAATGTTTGCCGTCTCCGATCGCATTCAAATCCCTTCCACAACAACTCATAAAGAAACAAGAACACAGGTAAATACATCTTATTATTTTACTAGCTAATACAGCATAAATACGTCTAATTATTTTATTGCCTAATATATAAAACTACACAAAATAAATTGGATCCTGATTGATGATGGTCTTCTTAACTTAAAAAAATGTAGAGATACTCACATTGGCAGTCTTCAAAAAACCACAAACTTTTTGTCAGATGAACTGGCATGATATGCATGAATGCTATATATACTGAGTGCTTGATTCAGCTTGGCCATCAAGACACAGGCATTTTTACAGAAGTCTTTGTTACTGTTTATAAAAAAGTATTTAACTTCATTAGTTAAGTAGTTTTCATAGTCAGGTAGGTGATAAAAAGAAGTAGCTATTTAGTTTCACAAGAATTTGAAATAAAAATCTGAAATAAAGAACAGATGAGAGGTGTGCTTGTTACAAGCTAAAGCAGAAAAGAAATTAAAGTCCTAAACTGTAAGAAATACTGTTACTGTTAGATAAAAAGGTGTTTAAGGATTAAGTTTTAATACCATGAGGGCATGCATCCAAAACAATGAATTATTTTAGTAAATCACTAAGTTATTAAAAAATCGCCCCTTGTAAGGGAATCTGGAATCCTTGGCCTTACAATCCCGAAAATACAGCGCATTAGGACTGAAATCCAGTACTTGGAATCCAGAATCCAGATCAGATACTCCAAACAACATGTACGGCAGTTAAATACACAAAAAGGCTTGTTTTATCAATCCTGTATTATGGACCATATATAAACTGAAAGTGTTCATTACAAGAACTTTGCTGCACAGTTGTTGTTTAATACAATTCACTAGCTTAATAGCTCAACTTCGATTTCAAATAAACGTAGGACCTGTTTATAGTAAAAAAAAATTAGAAGAAGCAGAGAAGAAGCTATACAGCTATGTACATATGTAGTTCCTTTCTAAAACTCACCAGTATCAACATGTTTCTACAAAAGGCTCATTTATCAAAATTAAAGGAAGGATAGCACTTACCTTTTCAGCCAGTCTTTGATTATTTTAAAAATGAAAACTTCATCAAAGAAAAGGCTATGATTACAAATCGATTTTAGGGAAAAATAAAGTCTTGTTTTTGTCTTTTCAGCTTTTACACGTCATCTCTATCTTTGTTGTGATTGAACGAATGAAGAGAGTTTGGAAGCCGCGTTCAGAAATTCGCGCCAAAACAGCCAAAACACGGGTGCTAGGATCCAGTCTTTCTCGTCCGAGTGCAGCCATCTTGGTTTCTGAACGTTCGGATCGATCTAGATCGTCTTTGTGCATATTCTTTTTGTTTGACCGGTTAAATTAAAGAAAAATATGTGAGGGACCAGCATGAGATCCAAACTGAGGTCGGAGCAAAAGAGTTGAGTTCACAAGTGAAGTCAGTCTCCGTTTATGATATTTTTACCTGTTGTTATACAGAAGCAGAAGCTCAATGATGTGCCGAATGGAAGAAAAAAAGTTCTTTAAGGTGAGTGCTTACGGCTGTATTTTTGGTCATTTTAATTACACAACACAGTTTTTTCTTGCTTTCTTTGATTTAAGCTTTAATGCGTGAACGAATCTTCAGCGGATGCGGCTTTATTAATTCCATATCTGAAAGCTTTTCCCTTTTCCTGTACAAATTTATCACACATTTAAATCTAATAAATTCTCGTCATTCTTTACCAGTTCTTCAATTAGGGTGGACAGACTTGCTTGAAGATGCTGCTTATGATAGGGTCATCCAGTGAATGAACTTACTCTTACAGCGGGCTGGAGATTTAGCCACTTGAATTAGGGAAAACAGATAAGCATATAAATTTGAACTTTTACAGTAAGCTAAAGTTTTGTTTTTCTCTGACTAAGATGCTTCCTTCTTTTAAATTATTTGATTCTTTAAGTTGTTATTCTTGTGATCAAAAACTCTCCTTTCTTTTTTGACATGAATTTCATTTAGAAATGCACAACCTCACTTTGATAAATTGAATATGATGAAAAAAAAGTCCTTTCCTGTCTCATTTTTTCTTAGCACCTTTAATTTGGTTCTCGAAGTTAAGAGTGAAAGTTATATTGAGTTTCACATATTCTATTTGCATTCAGTTTGGAGTCACTATCTTGCGAAGAATTATGTGGATCGAGCCCCCTTGATAGCTGCATAATGATTGTTTTTAAAACAATTATTATTCATTCAAAATTATTTCCAAGTTAAAAACTTATGTAAGTTGCTGCCTCAATGTTCATAATACATGTATTTGCATGTTCTTTGGCAGTGGATGTTTAGTTTTGATAGTAGATATTCTTCAAATAGCAGTTGTCATCCTTGATTCCTACTTGCTTTAGGCAGTAGTTTACAGTAAAACCTCAGATAACTCGAATTCCCTAGTAACTCAAACTAAATTTCCCTGCCCTTAGCTTTCTAAATTTCAATGAAATTTACCCTGATAACTCAAATTCCTTACTAACTCAAACAGTTTTTCGTTTCCCTTCAGAGTTTGAGTTACTGAGGCTGTACAACTGAAGTTATTTTTTCTTCATAACACTTAAGACTGAATCTCCACCAAAGCAGTTGAACTACTGTGCTCCTGCTGTCCCTTTTCCTTGATTATCAGTACAATATGGGAAACTGTACTGATATTAGCATTATGTCTTCCTAAACTGGTCAATGGTAGCTGGTCATGGAGAATTATCTGGGAGATTTTAGCCAATCAGAAATAGACAAATACTTTGAATGAACAATAAACAGATATACATTTAACAACATTTCACGGCTCCATTATTTTAACTAGCTCTAGGTTTGACCTTTTTTTTTGACAGCTTGACCAAAACTATCCTTTCAATGATCAAAAATACAAACTAGTACATCATTTATCACCGAATATGATTGACCTCCCTTGCAAAAAGTATACTACTACTTGAAGCCAAATTTTTCCCTTGATCATTTGCTTTATTCAATTTTGTTCTGGGCAAGAATCTGTCTGAAATCCATTTCCCCTCTCAGACTGACGGTCATGGTGTCGCTTGTTACAATGGTAGAACAAGTATTAGCTAAACATGTTCTATTTCCAAAAAAAGTGTCACACAAGTCAGTCCATCTCCCCTTACTGGACATTTAATAAAAGATTATTGCAGTTATGTTCACAACTTCAAAGCAGGTTTCCTTTACAACAAATGCTTATTGAGTTAACATATATGATTTTCAAATTATCACTTTCATTTATTCATCACTGACAAGTTTATTTATTTATGAACTAACAAAAACACATCACCGAGGGTCATGGGCTCACATCCAATGCAAGGCTGATTTTTATGACACAGCCTACTACATAATTATTTGAATGCACATGGCTGCTGATGTGATATATGATGTTGCATATTGTGCGAACAACCAAGAAAATTTTACAATATACCTTGTCAGTGACTCAGTTTTAGACCTGAATTGCTCTTGGCTATCACATCAAGCAACTCTGATCTTATGCTTCATTTGTGCTTAGCAACCAACCACAAGCATCCATAACTTGATGCTTGCAAGATAAGCATTTACCATTTTTGTTAAATTCAGTGCTGGTTTCAACATGTGGTCACCTTTGCAATGTCATGGTGTGCATTTAATTATGCTGGTAAATAATAAATGAGAAATATTTAATGTGCCTTTCTCATTTAGAACAATAATTATACTTGTCTAACATGATCCAGCATTAAACCAAATGGTGAGAACAGAGATAACTCGTCATGCTTTAACACAAACATCCTTGAGAACAAAGATGTTGACACAATGTCGAATGAAATTTAACAACATTTAGATTTCTTTCAACACTTTCTCAACTAGGTTTCAACATTTAGGTCCAAAAATGCTCAAACTTAAACATCATTTTTGTGGAAGTGGAAGATATCACATATGTCATTAAGTTGCACTATTAGCATGCAGCAGATATATGGCCAGCATTGGTTTTCTGTAAAGTCCTTCTTAGCTGAGAAAAAGTCCTTTCAAGTGACAAGTGAAAGGGTTCTTATCTGAATACAATTTTTGCCTGGAAATTATATTGATTGTTGTACTTGCCGCTTTCTCAAGAAACCAAAAGTATAATTATTCTTGTTACACATGACTGTGTCATAGGGACTTGATAATCACATGGGAGCGTAAGGGGGTAGGGACACTGTACAGAAATTTGTGTAAACACCGAACAGAAAAACATAAGAAAAATGCAAATTGCATTGAAATTACCTGAATATTCCTAAATACCACAAACTGCTTGGTTTTGTAAAACTGTAATATAACAACGTAAATTAAAAATTTTTGCAAAACCACATTCAACGTAAACCCTTATGCCATTGTTCTTTATTTTCTATACCAGTCTTTGGTTGTAACCGTTACTTTTGGCAGCATGAAACTCTGAGTAGCAAAACAAATGTTTTGCATCAAACCATCCAGCTTTTTATTTTAATTAATTATGAATGTGTTTATATTTATAGACATATATATGTGTAAAATAATTTATAAAAGCACACATATGGTTCATTCCTTCATTATTCACAGGGATTTTCAGTGCATCTTTACAAATTTCTGTTATCGATTTCAACCATTTTTTGGTTCACAGGTATTTTCACAGGGTTTTTCAGAGGTGTCTGTTGAGCAATTTTCTCAAACTTTGTTCATAGGTTTTTTCACAGGGTTTTTCAGAGGTGTTTGTTGAGCAATTTTCTCAAAATTTGTTCACAGGTTTTTTCACAGGGTTTTTCACAGGCTTATTTTAGTCACAGGTTTTTTCACAGGGTCCTAAATTTTGAAATTTTCTCAAAATTTAGGCTGTGCAAAATTCACAGGGTTTTTCACAGGCTGTTTTCTTGTCACAGGGTATTTCACATAGTTTTCACAGCATTTTCACAGGTTTTCATCCAATAGTGACAGTTAGCACCGTTCTAAACAGGGTGGCTAAAACAGTTAACACCCGTGAAAAAGCTAAGAACATGGTGGCTTGAACAGTTAGCACCGTAGAAAATAGGGTGGCTAAAACAGTTAACACCCATGACAGAACTAAAAATCTAAACAGGGTGGCTAAAACAGTTAACACCCGTGAAAAAGCTTAGGGTGGCTAAAACAGTTAACACCCGTGAAAAAGCTTAGGGTGGCTAAAACAGTTAACACCCATGAACAAGCTTAGGGTGGCTAAAACAGTTAACACCCATGACAGAACTAAAAATCTAAACAGGGTGGCTAAAACAGTTAACACCCATGAAAAAGCTGAGGGTGGCTAAAACAGTTAACACCCGTGAACAAGCTTAGGGTGGCTAAAACAGTTAACACCCATGACAGAACTAAAAATCTAAACAGGGTGGCTAAAACAGTTAACACCCGT
Organism: Porites lutea; assembly: GCF_958299795.1. Classification (NCBI taxonomy): domain Eukaryota; kingdom Metazoa; phylum Cnidaria; class Anthozoa; order Scleractinia; family Poritidae; genus Porites; species Porites lutea. Next base: position 41,757,791 of record NC_133201.1, read on the forward strand.
GAAAAAGCTTAGGGTGGCTAAAACAGTTAACACCCATGAACAAGCTTAGGGTGGCTAAAACAGTTAACACCCATGACAGAACTAAAAATCTAAACAGGGTGGCTAAAACAGTTAACACCCATGAAAAAGCTTAGGGTGGCTAAAACAGTTAACACCCGTGAACAAGCTTAGGGTGGCTAAAACAGTTAACACCCATGACAGAACTAAAAATCTAAACAGGGTGGCTAAAACAGTTAACACCCATGGAAAAGCTTAGGGTGGCTAAAACAGTTAACACCCGTGAACAAGCTTAGGGTGGCTAAAACAGTTAACACCCATGACAGAACTAAAAATCTAAACAGGGTGGCTAAAACAGTTAACACCCGTGAAAAAGCTTAGGGTGGCTAAAACAGTTAACACCCATGAACAAGCTTAGGGTGGCTAAAACAGTTAACACCCATGACAGAACTAAAAATAATGGTGGCTTGAACAGTAGCACCATAGACAATAGGGTGGCTCAAACCGTTAACACCTGTGAAAAAGGTAACAGCATGGTGGCTTGAACAGTTAGCACTGTAGAAAAAATTGGGTGGCTCAAACAATTAACACCCGTGAGAAAGCTACTAATATGGTGGCTTGAAGAGTTGGTGGCTTGAATATTTAGCACCATAGAAAATAGGGTGGCTCCAACAGTTAACACCCGTGAAATAACTACTCCCGTAGAGGAACAAATCCTCACAATGAAAAACACTGGCAACAGAATGTCGCCGACAGTGAGTAAAGAAAAACAACAGAACATGACGATACAACACGTGACGTGACATTGACCAGCACACAATAACCCAAATAAAATTATGCTCATACCTCCGAGATTTTAAGAACTTTTAAGAATGGTTGCTATGTAATTTCTAAAACCTTGCAAATGCGTTGAGGGAATGGAACATAAAGTTTTAGCCGGTAGGGTTGGATAATGTATCTTTTTCTTTTTTTTTTTTTTTTTTTTTTTTTTTTTTTGATAATAATTAAAGGTTACAAGTAAGCTGAGTCCAAAGGTCAAAAAGGCTCAAACGTGCAAAATTGTAACTTCAGAATATCAATAAAATAAATTGCCTTTACATTATCATAACACAACTAAGATTATGAATAAAGGGATCCATTACTGGGCTGGTAGAAACACATATTTCAAACTGAATATCGATCGATTGATATTTTGCGCTAGTTGGCACCAGCGATACAACTAGCTGAAGTAGGAACACGAGGTACCACGAAGTATGAACAACGAACGGAATAGCATACACGCCAGTGTAACTACCAACATTTAACTGGCCGATTGAACGAAGAATTCGATTTTATATGCGCATAAACGACCGTAACGTGTATCAATTCTTGCAATCAACAAGACGATCGTGTGCACGCACATCATATCAGATCTGTGCACATCAATACAGCACCGAGAGTAAGCGGTAAGCCATCTGGCAATAATCTAGTACTTATCTCAAAGAAGAGGTGATGCTCGGTAGATAAAACCCCAAGAAGATCAAAGGAGACTGATAAATCACCAGCATCCTACATCCAAACCTGCCCACCGCTAAAAATGTTTTCCAACTTTCTTGTTGCCGTGAGCAGAGAGGCCATGTGCCTAGCTTTCATGTCTTAAAAACACAATATATAATGTCCCGGATGGCAGGAACGCCCCCTCCCCAGTAACTGGAGAAATGACACATTAATCAGTCACATTAAGCATAAAACCATTTATTTCTTTCAGAAATAAATCTCCTTTAAGCAATTAGCTATAAAAAAAATTGCACAAAAACTTTTTTTAAAAACATTTAAAGAAATTTTATAAAAAATATAAATATACAACGTTTCGATGTTCTTAAAATGTTTTTAAGAATAGTTTTAACACAATTTTTATAGCTAAATGTTTTAATAAGTCGCTTCTTTTTAATCTGCTTGCAATGCTACTGTAAAGGAACATTTTTAGGACACTGCGCGCTGTTTCGATTCCTACCGGAATTGTTTAGTGATGATTTCATTGGTTATGTTTAAAACTTTTATTATTTCTGTTCAGGGTTAATTCTCTGTTTGATAATTGAGGCCATAAGTACCACGCGACATTACATTTAATTTGGGCTTTAAATAATAAAGAGTTTGATGAAAGGAGGAACTTCTACTAGAGCTGTGACCAGGTCGCAAGGTCAATTAATGACGTAAGCACAACTGCGTCAAGAGCTGAAACATATATATCTAAATATTGTTGCAAAAACATCACTTTATTCTTTTAGCGTAAGATTAAATGGAGATATTTCAACATTGAGTGCGGTTTTTCAATAACAGCAAATAAATAGCGTGTATGGAGTTCCAAATTATTCGCTTGGCCAAAATAAGAGAAAGACGTTAAATATCCCCTGCTGCGCCCTCACTCCCCCCGCCCGAGTTCCCCCCTTTGCAAACCAAAAATATAATATACTTGATATAGCCACCACTGCTACACGAAGGAAAACAATCAGTCAGTCGGTAAATTTCATTATGCAGTACTTCTGAAGGAGACAAACGACGTACGTAGGACGTTGAGTCTTCGTGTAGCGGCACCCTTCATACTGCTAAATATAAGCAGCGATACTACAAAATGGTCGACTTAACCAGAAAAAAAAATGCTAAAATATTAAAGAGGGAAAAAAAACAAGGTTCCCTTTGAAAAGATGGAAGCCGGTTATTAAAAAGCAAATGGAAAAGAAATTAATTAAAGTGCACACCCTGCATAAGCGAGATACAAGGAAATAGCTCATTTGTAGAATTAAACTTTATAGCATGACAAAGATACTTAGCGTGAGATCAAGCATGTGACGCGACAAGAAGCTTATTAGAAAGGTTAACTGTTTGACTGAACCAAGTCATAGTGACTGAGACCTCCCTGCTTATACACGTGACTAAGGACACTGCTCAGCGTGTTGTAACGTAAGCATTAAAAGTTTCGTAGCAGTCACTCGAATAGAGCGATGGAACATTAGAACAACGTAGACCGCGGCATATGATGAAAAGAAATTATGAAATTGTGTTTCGTTTCAGTCCTTTGGCGCAATCACTGCATCAGGGAAAGTGCGTGCTGATTTTGGTTTGTGACAGGAACTAGTCGTGTAGCCGTTTGTAATCGAATCTTTACCAGATCATCGTGGCTTGTTTCAGGTTCTAAGTTTGCCGCAAAAGGCGGAAGAAGAAAGAAGAGAAGGACAAAATTGAGAGAAGCTGAGGGGAAATATTTGAGACACCCGCTCCACTCCTTTCCTGGCTTAATGAATTCAATTGTTTACTCATTCCACTGTAACGCTGGATAACATCGACCTGCAAGGGGGAGGGGGGGGGGGGGGGGGTAGGGGGATTATTCCAGTGATAAAACGATACCTTTTATATGTATCTTAATAAAATATTCTGCTTATAGTTTTTCCGAGTTGGACGTTTTTAATTAGTGTTGTTAGTTTTGATCAATGTGATTTATAACAGTCAACATACCCAGAAATTTTTGCTAACAATAGCATTTGAATAGCCTACCTTTTTAGTTCACTAATTGCAAGTGAGAGTGTGGAGATTGCCTCCACACATCAATTCCCATGTGCAGTACATCTTCTATGTGGTGTTTCATGATCAGGGATGGCTATGGGGGCTATTTGGTATCGGTTTGACTGGACTCTTTTAAAAGAACCACATTTACGTGATGTTGAAATTGCATAGTTTTCGTTCAGTTCTGAGACTTTTTTGAATCTTTACCGTTTATTATTTTCAGAAAGGAAATGTACGCAGCCTCGTCAGAAGAAGGAGATTGGCCGGGGAAAGAGGGGGGGGGGGGGGGCAATTGCTGATGTCAAATAAACTTAGCGTCCTTTTTGTTTCATTGAAGCTGTCTCACGCATTTTTTTTTTTTTTTTGAAATCGAATCTGTACATGACGGCTATTTCCTCGGTTCGTAAAAAAAACGTAATTACTGTCTTTTCGCAAAAAGGCTGAATTAAGTTATTTTGGGGAACTTTAATTCGAATTAGATGTTTCAGCTCTGAGAAACTCCACCTGTCACTAAAACTGTGGGCTTGTAACCTGGTCTTTAAGCACCAGTTGTTCTTCCTCTCGTCAGACTACAAATTATGATTAATAAGCACAATAAGCAATTCTCAAGCTCTTTGTTAACTCATTTATAGCAATTACCCTTTTCTGACCTCTTTACCGTTTAAAATGAGAATTAGAAGAGTCAACCCTGTGTCTTGATTAAAATAAAGGACTGTAAGGTATTACTAAATTTGCTATTGAACGTTGTTCTAGAAACAAATGGGAATTCATACCCGGAAATTCATAGTGATAACAGGAACATTGATCACCTATGCTGTACCCACTGGGCAAGGTGAGCAGCAAAAGAAAAATTAGGGAACAATAGCAACACGTATATTAGCGCATTAGATCATATTCAAATGTTATTTTGTGCTTTGTAAATAATAAATTATTACTATTATATTATAATAATTATTATTTGGTCCCCCGGGGGGTACTCCCTTATACATTGTATAAGCCATATATTTGCCGCTTCATGGTTTGTGATAGAATTTTCCCATTTTGGTCTGGAATCGGGTGTGGTTTTCGAGCGAACAACGGGAGTGTATGAACGTATGTGCCGTTTCAATTCCAAATGAATAAGAAAAAAAGTAGTAATGCGAATTCGAATTTAAGATACATGTATCTTTTTGTAGGCCCTTATCGATTGTGCTAGTAAAAGTAGCATATTTTACAAATTGCCCGATGTTTTTTTTCAAAATTATGCTCATTTGAGCAAAATAATGCTGAATTGTGCCTTCTCTTTTCACTTTAATTTTGGTAAAAACACGTCAATAACTATGCATCAAACGAGTAAATGGCAAACTCATTTACTATAATTACATCTAGAAACTTTGGGAGCCGTGCTTAATTCATATATGTAGTATGGGTATATGCAGTGATAGATGAACGTAAAAGGGTATAAACTACTGAAACAACAAAACTGTCTGACGTCTGACAACTATAAAACTCAAACAATTAACGATCAGCACGCGGTCGTCACCTTGGGTAACCGAGCTAGTTATGAGCATGCGTTGAGTTCTCTGAAAAGAATCCTAAAGGACTTCCTGTGGGACCTTTAACGCTGATCTCGGGCCAAAAAAAGATTGGTTGCATGATTAATAAATGACACTTTTCTCCTTCAAAACTAGCCCAAGGTGCAAATTATTCTATCATATGCCTTTTTGCAGAAAGTAAATGAAAATTATACTTGTAACGGACGAATTATGCCAAAAATTACGCTAGCATCGAAAAGAGCCAATCTTTTTCTTGGCGTTCTAATCAAATTAATGATGACATAATTTCTTAAAGGGTAGATATGGAAAAGCGTATGGAATTTAGAGGCTAAGTCTAAAGACGGGTGCAGAAAAGTGACATTTTTAAGTCTGAAACAGGGTCAGGGTTTGAAGAATCGGGCGACATACCCCCACTAAGAATTCGCAAGAGTTCCCTTCGGGTTTCTTAAATTATAAAGTAATTTTTTTTTTTTTGAGAAATGTCAGAGTATTTGTCTAACCATATCTGTGTGCATTTTTTGTTCGATTGAGATCCTCCAAATGCTCATGTAAGCTATGATTACTTTATTACGTAAATTCATCTGGATTCCGCGGTGAACGCGTGTCCCCGCACGTCTTAAAAAGGTATGTACGTGCTTAGGGAAGTGCTATATTCCTTTAAGAATGTGGCTAATAAGTCTTGAACCAGACACATGAAACAGGCCAACAGAGAATATAAAAGTGATCATTCACCTTCAGTCAAACAGTTGGAAAGTTTGTGGTGAAAAAAAGAAGATAAGAACCACAGATAGTGCTAAAGAGGAGCAATTAGCTAGAATGGTAACTAATGCTGTACAAGTTGTCTCTGAATGACCTTCTTAGTATTTATGGCAATATTAATTTTAGTTTCCTCATATGCACCCGCAGTTAGTACTCTTAAGCTGTGGTGAATTTGCAACTTTATTGACCTTATTTTGGATTTTCCTTTTCTTCACCAGGAGTTCAAGACTTTCATTCTGTACTTTGCTGTCTTTGTTCTTGTCACGCCACGAGCAACAGTTTGTAAATGCAGAACAGACGAAAAAAAGGTAAGGAGGAGATCTCTTCTATTTTCATGAAAATATACACGTTGCTTTTAGGATTTCTACTGGTGTCCAGTTCTTGCAAGGCACGGTAGGTTATTCAAAAGTGCAAAACAGAAAAAGCCAAATCTCTAACGGAAACTTACGACTGATAAGACTTCCATTTACATCTTCCTTGAAGGATACAGCATCGAAGTACAAATGTAAATTGAAGGATGAAGACAAAGATCTCGACGAAACTATTAAAATTGGCTCTAAAAGGGAAACAGAAAGCTTTCAGACGGCCAGTAATGGCGGCACCAGCCCTGATGTCCCTGGAGACGTCGAGGTTATTTATGATTTCAAACAGGTGAGTGAGAGGGGAGGAGTGGGAGGGTTAGGAAATTGAAATAAACTGCCGCTTCTTCACGATGATTGTTAAATATCGGTCAAGAAAAAATAGTTTGAAACTTATCTTTAAAGAGTTGTTCTCAAATATGGGCGAAACCACAGGTAACCCAAGCTCACTATGAGAGCCCTTATTCTTCTTTTCTATAATTGATCGAAATGTCATTAATTTTTTTACCCTCCTATGCTTATCTTTAGATTGTTAAGTACTCTGCAAGAAATTCACATAACTTGAAGTTTTTTATGACATCGTTAACGTTTTCGTGCTTGATATGTGCCCTAAACCTATATTTTGCTCAAAAGTTACTAAGAAAGGCAAAACTTGCTCGAGGGTCCTAGAACCGCAAAAAGTTGCTCCCAACGCCAAAGGTTGCTGAAAAGTCACCGAGCACAATCGGGACAGGCCTACAGTTATATTGAAAAGAATTTGCTTTATTTTGACTTTTTGAAGCTTTATTAAAAATCAGTTTGTCTGTTGGCATAGAACATGACCATGCACCGAATGTCAATTCAGAAAGCTTGTTTTCTGAGCGAATCCACTGATAATTTACCAAAGCCGGCTGAACTCAAGAGGCTGCTTGAAAGGGTGAGTACATTTAATTTCAGTCCAAAAGTCATTCAGTTACTTCAGCTAATGCATATGTCTTAATCCTTCGTTGAAAAGGAGAAATAAAAATATGATTTTTTGTTCAAAAAGTTGAGTTTCGGATATCAACATGTCAAAGTCTCATGTGCTATCAGTTTTTCACTTTTTATTCAGAAAGGGGACTACTCTCGGTTTCTAGTTTTATACAATGCTGTGATGTTGTCATTCTCAATTTCTTATCAAAATGAAAACCCTGATACAGTACCTTTAAACGTCTTTCTATCTTCCCTACAGCAGTCGAATCAGGATAGCAGCCAGGTACAGAGACAAGAGGAAAATGAATATGCGTTTGTTGGTACTCTCGATGATCGTTCGTTCCTAAGTGATGAAATGGCCGCCGTGTGCGCTAACCTGCCCATTCACCTCATCAAACAGAAAAACCTTTAGGTCTAAAGTAAGTAGAACTGTAATGGTGTCAAGAAGGAGGTTAGATCAGTAAGAATTTTCTGAAGACCATTTGACAACATTATCAATAAAAGTACTGGAAACAGCAACATCAAGAAAAACTGGCACAACAACTCAACCGAAGGAAATTATGAATGCACTAAACAGTGGCGGATCCAGGGGAGGGCCCCGCCCCCCCCCCCCTCCCACCCCCTTTCGCCTTATATCTAGACGAAACTGAGGCCCGAAGGACCGAAAACAAATTTTTTTGAGACCCCCCCCCCCCTCCCCCCCAATCTGAAGGTCTGGATCCACCACTGTAAAACACCACTTGTTTCTGACACTTCACTGCACTTCAGACCGAAACTGAATTCAAACGGATTTCACTTGAAAATAATGTGACTAACAACATCATGACGGCAATACTAACAGACCTTTTTATTGCGTTATTTTACAGGAACAAAATGTGCCTGGTGTTTCCGAATTTGCTATAGAAGCTGTTCGGGCAGATTTTGCTGGAATATTAGTGTGTTTCGTTGTACTTAACGCTAACAGCATTTAAACTTAAGTGCCGCTATTTAGTAGGATCTTCAATTTACTACAAGCTCTATCTGATCATGAGTAACGATACTTTTAAAGTACTTGCCCTCACCAGCTCCCAGAGAAAAACAAGAAAATTAACAGTGAATTACATGGTCACAACTTCAAGTGCTTCAATACGATATTTGACCTAAGTTGTAAATTAAATTTGTGTTTTTAAATTTGAATTGCTCTCCGCAAGTTTCGATAGAAACGATTTGATTGACAACGCCAGTGGGTTTTTAAAACGCATCGCCCGAAAAATTAGAAGACCAGCAGTTGAAGCTTAGTATCCTGGCCTTTGAGTGAACGCGAGGCTGAGGTTGACCTTATTTTGATACAAACCTCTTTCCCTTTTTGGGGAAAATTATGCTTGAAAAATAATAGCATAAGAACAACATGATTTACATGATAAAGCAGGAAGGGTTGTCCAGCCTCGTTTCTACCTGTAACTGTAAAATGGTCTATTCTAGAACAGAAGAGTTGATTTACTGTCAACCTAAACTTAAGGAAGGGCTTTTTGTACCAAAAACCTCTGAAGTTGTTAGCTTACAAAACATTTGACTTTGTATTCTCGAAAAACACGGAACTAAAATTTAGTATTTTTTTGTACTTGACGTTGCTTAGTTAAAATTGTGCAAATTAACAAAGAATGAGTGTAAATAAAGCCCCTTAATAGACGTTAACAACCATGTCCTTTTCATATAATCTCTGAGTAGGCTAAGAAGTATTACAAGGGTGCTTACCATTTACACAAACCACCCGGGTGGAAATCTTGTGTATAAACATATATAAAGCTATAGAATTTGACGTGGCGGGAGAACGTCCTACTACAAGGTATATCCAATTCAGCTCAACAGACCAAAAAGAGCAGGAAAATTGCATCGCCACAAATCACAGCCCATATTTTCTGAAGCTTCCCAAAAGGATATAGCGCGAACAACCTGTTTTTCAAACTGGAATTTCCGGTTTTTCCATGTAAATGGTAGGTACCCAGGTGTGTAACTATTTCCTACAAACTAAACAGAAAAGTTGATCCCTCTATTGAAAATGATTTCTAGTAATACGGACGTTTTTCGTCACGTCGGAGCCACATTTAAAGTAGTTGTAATTATCTTATATCAGTAGTTGACAAGTTTTCTTATAAAGGACGAAATTTCTTAGTTACTGTTGCTTAACGGCTTTACACCCCAGAGGAGAGAAAAACATGTCGAAAAAACATTTTAATTTCGCTATGATTTAGCGATGGTCATATTTCGTGATTTCCTCCAATACAGTCGAAACTCCACTTACGGCCACCTCTCTACAACTGCCATTTTTTCTCGTCCAGGGGGACAAAAAAATCCATACATTGACTCTTGTTTAAAACCTCTCTACAACGGCCATTTTCAACTGTCTCCAAGGTGGCCGTTGTAGAGCTGAGGTTCAACCGTAGATACTGATTAAACAAGGAACTTTTACTCGGAGCAAAAAAAAGAAAGAAAGAAATCAGAGTAAAGTACATCAATTATTTTTTATCCCTTACGCTCGTAATCACTGTTAAGGTCTATCTTCTGAGAGATTTCACAACTGAAACAAAACGGCAACTTGGGCCAAGTAAAGGAGCAGTACTCTGAACTTCAGTTCCCAGGTCGTAAGCTAGCACATGACGCGATGAATGGATATCATGCAAACTGTCCTTTAGTACCTAAAACGTCGACGCCTACGTTCCATAGGCGGACTGAAGAACAAAATAAACCCTTGCTAGAAACAACACCTTTGATTCCCGCTTTCTCTTTTTCCTTGTGAATGGATATCCTTCCTTGATGAACAGAGACTTTGACGGTGAGCGGTCGGAAAACAAATTAAACAATGCACTGACAGAAGAGAGAGACACTTCATTTTCGGTGTATAAGATTTTCGTGATCTTCTGAAAACCACGAAATTCCTGTAAAGAATCATCTCAAAGTAAAGTGCAGAAAGGAAGCTTCTTCAATCCTCCAATCAAATTGACATAAACATCACTGATGCCTATGCTTGTGCTTTGATGTTACACGCTTGGTAACGGTACGGTATAAACTCAAACCTCCCGCTAACTCGAAGTTTTCTTTGTTTCCCTTGAGATCATTTCTCCGTTATATTACCCTCGATAACTCGAGCTGTTTTGAGCGCGAGAAAAGTCGAAACAGTGTACGTACTGCAATAAAAAAAATTGAATTCCACGGTTTCAGAGTCACATAGTTTGTTTGTGGAGGCTAACGAATGCTCTGCTTTAGGCTCAGTTTTGCTAAGTTACGTTACGAAGCAAATGCAAAGGATTTCTCCAAAAAATAAGTTGGGAATACATTCTATTCCTCTGGACAATTTCTCGTTTAGTGCGTACTTAATCAAAAGGGGCCGGTAAAACATTGCTTTTCCTCTTAGTTGTAACGATACAGTGCCCTGTGAACAAATTCAGTTTTTAAAATAAAAATGAACGCTCTGTGGTTGAACTAGTCCTGTGATTGATTTTCATTCTAAGATGACGGTCTCAGTTTCATTTCAGCAAATTTAAGGGAAAGAGTATCTCTGAAGTGATACCACCTGGCTCCGCGGTTATCATGTATGTTTCCCAGGTATTTTCCATTTAGATTAGACTGGTAGCAGGCACTGTACCACCAGGCACCGGTGTAGTCCACAGCGCAGTTGCTAGAGTAAATGTCATGATCTCGGTCTTTGGTGCTAAACGCCATCTTATTATGATATGCTAGCGAATCGCCCGCCGTCCCTGAATATGAACCCACTTCAAGTCGATACTTCGCCTGCTCATCACCAATGTTAAACTTGCCATATTTAGCATACGCTCTTACTCCATTCCAGTCCTCTAGCTCCACTCGTAGAGTGTTGGGTCTAGCTGCCGTCAACCTGTGGATCTTGTCGTTTGCTAACCAGAACTCAGCCGTCAGCTGACCAAAGCCTGATTTGTAATCGTTCCAGCCGCGATAGAAGTCTACCGAGCCATCTTGTCTTCTCTGGAACACCGTCCATCCTCCACCATCAGTGCGCATGTCACAGTATACACTGAAGGATCCTTTTCCGTCTGGGTTGACAGAGAACACTCCACTCTGAGTATGGCCTGACTTTAACAGATCAGAGCAGTCTAACGAGAGCAACAAAAAACGATTCAAGAAGAAATCAAAAATCCCCCAAAGCAGATGCACAAGACTGCCTACATCGGCGAATTTATTATTACCGTTCGAAAGAAGGACAGAAACGAAACTTATGAAGTCAGTTCCTTAAGAGCCAATGTCTGCAATTTTCGAAAATCGGTTGACAGTCGTGAAGTTTTGACTTTCTTCATACTTTGCCCAAATAATCTCTATAGTATAATTATTTAAATAATCACATTAAAACTTGTAACGGCTTTTTATATTTTCAGAAATTTATTTTTATTTTGAAAAACGCTAAATCGGCGCTCTTTCGAGTATGAAATTAGCGAAAACTGAGCATTTTCACCCGCACTCCGGCGCCATGAAAAATGACTATCAGAATTTCTCTAAATGAAATACGGTCACAAAACAAACACAGACTTGTTATAATGCACTTTGCCGGCCGCAAGAAGAAACACGGTTCAGCACTTTTCAATCAAAAGGCGCCTCTGGCTAACTAGCTCGTGGATTAAGTATTTCAGAAATGATAGCTGATAATCAACTTTCAATAAAAACATATGAGAAGGGGCTTAGACTTGTCTGGCTATTCCATCATTCCAGGGAACATATGTTACAGTAGGTGCCTATATGAAGCTAGAGCCTCCTTGGAGAGCACTATTGTTTACTCGCTGTAGTATTGAGTTTTCCTGTCTTAAGACAGTGGTTCTTCCCCACTTCCCTGTCTAGTCATTTTCATTATTGTTATACTTTCACTTAATTCTATTTCTTTAGCAAAGGTTTTACCTATACATGCGCGCTGTTCAGTTTGTTTAGAAATGTCATGAATTACCGTAATTTACGAAAAATAGTTTGAACTCAATTCGATTGCATAAGCAAAAATTACCTTGAAAATAGTGAACTTAACTGTTCTACTACGTTAAGAATTTGAAAAAGCATATTTTTCGAGATACTGAAGTTCGTTTTTTTGTCCGAAGTTGCGAGCAGGTCATCTTGCGAGCAGTTCGTCTTCGCGAGGCTGCTCGTTGGCAATTAACTCAAGGACTTAAATCTTTTGCTAAGCTCGTCCTCTAATTCTGGAACAGGTTAACGAAAAAGGACAACTACCAGAGTAAAGATCAATAAACTAAACACTTCTTCGCGAGGTTACTATTTAAGTTATTTAGATCTTTTCAGACTAATCAAGCATGTAGAAACTAGATAAATAGATAGACGGCAAGGTTTCCTACTCTAAATTAATGTGTTCCCAAAACAAAAAGCTTAAGTAAACATAAGATTAATAATAAACCTTAAGTTTCCTAATATTAATTGCCAAAAGGTAAAAGTGGCCATTATAAAGATAATTAGTATTTTCTGCTAAGGAACGTCAAGTTTGGAACCCAATATGCCCAACTCTCAAAAAGCTACTTTTAATATTTATTCTTCTAAATACAAAGCTTATCAGTAAAGTGACTATTTATCATCTTCGTTCTTAATACTGAGTAATTACTTGGATTTTCCCAGAAACCTAAAAGCTTAAACCGAGAACAGAGATTCATCGGACTTTTCTCAAAGTGTTATGTATTTTTTAAATCGAGGAGATCAGTTGACTCAGAGTGATTAAAAGTAAAAGGCAGATCTAGGTACTTTTCACCACCGCCTAGTTAGCTCAATTGGGAGAGCGCGGGTTCAAACCCCTGCTGGACCAACACTCAGGGTCTTTAACCAACTGAGAAGAAAGTGCTGCCTTTGTAAAGACATCTGCAAAAGAGTTAGACTTTCTAGACTTCAGGGATAAGGACGAAACTTGTTGGACGTAAAAAAAAAAACCTACACCACTGTTCAGAAACTGATTAGAGGACGTAGACCCCGTTGGTGTGGCCACCCCTTTCCTGGGCTGGGTGGGTTAGCTGAAAGGTAGATCTCTTTATAGTATAACTTCATGATCCTCCTTCAGATGCCGTAATAGCTACCTGCACAACAGTGCATGTATGTATTTACTTATTTAGCAAACAAATACTTCATAGTTGGCTTGCCTGTGAGATACTTGCCCTGCTCATCTCTACATGTACGACGCCTGATCGCAGGTTAAACGAGAGTGATAACAGCGATCGAAAAACTTTACAATTCTTCTCAGTTCGTGGATGAAAATCGTACCCGCTAAGCAACAATGAAGTAATCTATAAAAAAGCTGATAATCCCAGGATGATCGTCTTTATAGGTATAAACCTTTGGCTATCAAATACTTTGGCAGTCCATCCCAGTGGTACATTTACCACTTTTAGCGCCTTAATCCGTAAATTATGTTTCGGTGCAGTAAGGGATAAATAAAATACACCGTACCTGGTCAATAGCAGGAAAAAAAAAATATATTTTTACTCGAATCGTTTATTTTTGATTTTGGTGACCCACTAGACGACTGACTAGCATTATAAAATTTCTTTCGAACTCAGTGTCATCTGAGTCAAAAAGTTATCAAAAGAGTATATTAAGGCACTATGTAGCTACTAAAATGATTTTTTATTTACCTCTAGCTTTAACCTCAATCACGATGGTTGTTTCCACGTAGAAAAACCCTGCACTTGTTGCAGTACAAATGTAACTCCCTACATCTTCCTCTTTGGTGTCCCTAATAACTAACGCACCATTGATATGCTGGCTTCGTCCAACTGGAAGTTGTTGTCCTGGTTTTTTCCAGCTTATGACTGGCTGAGGATCCCCAGTAGCAGAGCAGTTTAAAGTTAACGTTTGGCCAATCGACACAGTAAGGTTTGCCGGTGGCTGTACAGTGAATTGAGGGAGGGAGACTACATTTAACTGAGTTCTTTTTACTATACTTCCTAACAGGTTCGTTGCAGTGCAGAGGTAGTTATCAGAATCAATTTTACGGGCACCAACAATTTTGATGACGCTGTTGTTACTCTGTATCCTTCCTTGGGGAAGCTGACCAAATGATCTGCTCCACGTGACCACTGGTGTGGGATGCCCAGTCACGTGACATACAGGAAGAATGGCGTTACTTCCTTCAACAACATAATGAGGTCCCGGATCAAGAGATATGGATGGACGAACTGCAAACAGAGAAGATGAATTTTTCTGCTAACTTGCAAAAGACTAAATCGACTTCCTGGACTAACAACTCCAGCGGATTCGGACGCTCTATTTGAACCGGAGAGGTGTTGCGTAACTAATAATTGCACCTGCTCAAACAATATTTTGCCTTTTTGTTAAAACGCTGCTTCTCCAGACAGCGAGCGGTACCAATCCGTTCCAGATGGTAGTTCCTACAATTAGCCCTTTATTAACACAGCTTATTATCTATTCAAAATATTTCCCCAATTCTTATTGGCTAAAAGGACACGCATAATTCACCATAACCAGCTAGTGATGACCAAATTTGGAAGAATTTTGCGATTAATGAACCGATGACGTCAAACCTGTTTTTTCCTTGCAGGTTAATGCACCGTTAACCGAGAAGACCTGGGGTCGAGCTTGAGTTGTTTTGGTTGTAAAAACAAAAATGGCGGACATTTTACTCGTTTCAAGAGTAAGAACTAGGCGAAATAGTAGCTAAAAACATGGCAAGAACAGCAAGAAGACAACTCGAAGGGCGACATCTGCTATTTGGAGAATATTTGCGGAGCTGAACAACCCTAAACGTGCGGTATCGAAGATAAGACAAACTTAAAGCAAGGGGCACACACACACCAACCCAAGGCCTGGCCAGTTCCGTCATGCGCACAGCCATATCACCCGGGAAGTGGCAGCCATGGACAGCTGTTTCGCCCTTATTGGGGCTCATCAGCATAGCATAGCTGTCGGATCAATGAACGGGGGAAATCCACTGCCCGGGTGATATGGCTGTGCGCATGCGTGAGGTACTGGCCAGGCCGTGGGTTGGTGTATATGTGGCCCTTGCTTTAAGTTTGTCTTTACTATCGAAGATGAACTTAACATCGATGGAGGTAAGAATGTTTTAGCTATGTTTTCAAACTAGGAATTATTTTGAATGAATGATAAAATTAAAAAAATATTGAATTCGGTTTTCGCATCATAATTCCATAATTCTTCATAAGAAACTCAGCGTCATTCATTAATTGTTAATTTAAATCTACCTTGCGTTTCACGAAAAATTTAATCAGCAGCTAAATAGTGCAAGAACTGCAACAAACGAGAATTTTTTCTGTCGTTAGACATTTGATCAGGAAACAAAAATCAAGGATGTTACATATGAAATAAAAATGTAAAATCTTTCTTCCGGATAAAATTTACTTTTTCCTCCCATATCTTAAGCTAAGTCCATGCAATAAGATAATAACAAATAAATTCTCTAAAACATATATTAACTTACCATTCACCGCAAGCTGACCCACTGCGTACGCCTGCCCCAAGATGTTTATCGCTGAACATTTATACACACCCGCATCACTCCCCTTCAAGTTCTGTAAACGCAAAGTCTCTCCTGAAACCAATGACTGGCTAATATTTGTTTGACTGTTCAATTTACTCCAAACTACTGTAGGTTTAGGATTACCAATAACTGAACACTTAAACGTGGCTGATCCAGTTTCGTTTATAGTCGACCTTGCAGGAGAAACAGCAACAGAAGGTGCTGAAATTGATTCACCAGGCTCTCCTTTAGATCCCGGCATGCCCGCGGGCCCCATGTCTCCTTTTTGTCCTTTCGGACCTGTTACGCCAGGTGGTCCAATAGGTCCCATGATGCCTTGCTTGCCACTTTTTCCTGGTGATCCCATAATTCCTTGATCTCCTTTGTTTCCTTGTTTCCCTCTCTGTCCTCTTCGTCCCCGGGTTCCTTTCTCTCCTCTCGGTCCGGGTGGACCTGGAGGGCCTGGTGAACACATAACAACCTTTGACTGACAGATGTGCGGTTTTAACTCTGATATAAGTTTGTTTATTTTAAGCGTCGCATTCACTTTATCAACCTGACGTTTGTTTCTGTGCAGCTCAAGGGACTCAAGCTCTAAAAAGAAGAGAAACAGCCTTTATTGTCATGTTCAACCCTCATAGTAAAAAGAAGACTGTACAGTATAAACTTTACAATTCATCGAGTGGGAGCTAGTTACTACCAGTATGACGATTGACGGCATTACGGGGTAAATAATCCGACAAATGATTTAAGTGAAAGAACCGCGAAACATAAATTCAAAGCTCAAAGAACAAGTATTCACGCAACTAAGCCTTGGGTAGATAAATACTATCAAATATCTTCCTTGACATCATTAAGGGGCGGGCTAAAAATGAATTAATTAATGTTTCTCCACCAAATATCTAACTGTGATAACTAATTATCGGTAGACGGTGCCTAAAACGAGTGATAACAGCTCCGCAATTGGAATCAGCTTAATTAAATGATGTCTCTATGGTACCATTAATTAGTTAGTTAATTAAATTTGTTGCTTATGATGACATTTCAAATATAATAGACTACTTTTGAAAATCAACCTTTTCTGGGGTTCTACGTCAAGATTTTTTAAAAGATTCGATTCCTTAGTTGGCAACTTAAGACTTATTTCAGTTCATGGAACTGAAGTTCACGGAATCCTCTGGTTCAGGTCCGTCAATAACACTGAGAAATCTGGCCCAGTAAAAGGTAGTGACAAAATAACTAGGAGTAGTTGCAAAGATTAAAGTTCTTGAGTTTGACAAAATCGTGTTATGCTGTGAGAAAACCCGAAGCTCATTATGTGACCTGCTTTACATATACCTTTGATGCGAAGTACCTCATCCTTCTGTAAAAACTACGGTGGCTCCACCGTAAAAAAAAACAAAAACAAAAACTTATAACAACACATGTACAAAGCCGCAAAGACGTCTGTGTAGATACTCAATGATAAGAGAAATCAGTGTTATTTAAGGGACCGGAATAGAGTCAAAATTAGTAAATCTAGCCGTAGCCGTTGGCTAGGAAATGCGAGCGAAACCACTTTCATGTGAAGGTGAATGCCGTTCAGTTAGTGTTAACAAAAGATATCACTGCGGATCATGAAGACCGCCGCCGCAAAGATACATTGAAACAGTAATGCGTGACACAAGTAATGTGGGTATGCAGTCATGCACGAAGTCTTGTTATTCAATTGAATATTCAATCCGTGTTCAATGACTAAAGGCCGCTAATATGCAATACAAAATAATGAAACAGCTTAAATTACCACTGGAGTTTAAAGCTTATTATTTTGGGTCTGCTCTAACGGGGGCCGGGAAGAGTCTGACTTTCAAGCTGGCCGTTCGTACTTATTCCCTATGGGCAGGCCTGTGTCCAGAAAAGCTGGTAAAACTAAATAAAACTAAAACTAATTATTTACTAGGGAAGTTTTAGTTTTAGTTTTTTTCAGTTTTAACAACTTTTCTGGACAAAGTCCTGCCAAGAGGGAATGGGCACGAACGGCCAGCTTTAAAAAATGAGTAAAGAAAACTTGGAGACAACTGGGGACGAGTCAGCGCAGTGAGCACTGAGGATTTTTAACTCATCTTAAGAATTGGCGATGTGAAAGCAAAGTTGGTGCCGGTTAATGCCGAGGTACGATCGACGATGTTTTGAACTGATAGCTCTTAAAAAGGCAAAAATTTCGACTAACTAAAAGATGGGAAATCGAAGTCGCAGTTTTTACTTAACTTGAACATAAAGCATTCACATTACAACCCTTACGTGATAATCCTAAATCTGTGTACTTTTTTGCCTTACGTTAAACATAAAATCCCGAAAACGGAACAACTTACCAGAAAGCGAATGTTGCGTCTTCACAGGGTTTGGTTCCATTGATGGCTGCAGCTTTGACGCTGCGTTGTTTTCAAGAGCGTTAATCCTCTTCTTCTGCTCATGTAACTCCAGTTCAACTCTCAAAAACCCGGCACAGTAAAACACAAAAGAGCCAACACAAAGAATGCTTACAAAGGAGGGCATACGCTGCTTTTGAGCTGCCATGTTCGTCTACTTCGATGGTAAAGACGGCTGTCTTTCGCTGCGTCACAATAGGTCGTCATCTGGTTATATACTGCCGAGGTCACGTATTTGGGTAATTTGCCAAGAGATGTTTTTATTTATAATCATTTTTGTCATTATGCAAGTCAAAGATCAAGATCAAAGCTCCTCTCGTATCATGTTCAGTCGCGTCGCAGACGGAAAATTGTTTCCCTGAGGTAGGGAACACTTTATTCCCCAGTCAATACAACAACGACACAGTCTCGGGAGAACGGCGCGATAGAACTTTATTTCCAAAAATCAACAAGAAATAAAGGTAAAGATAGAAAGAGAAAGCAAAATTTATTTCCCTGCTACCTCACCAGAAGTCGTGATAGGAGGGAGGGGGGAAGACGGTGGGTAAAATACCTACATTACTACCAGAAACTGTACGCCTATCTGGAAAAAACGTAACTGCAGGAAAAACAAAACTAAACGAAACCTAATGCTATGACAAATAAAGGAAATTACAAACAAGACTTTGATAACCAGCTGGCAATGTTCTACCCTGGGTTCCAGAGGTTATCTTTTTCTTATCTACAGCTCCTACTGGAAGTACGGTTTAATATTTTATCCCAGGTATTTTGAGAATGGATCTCTGGAGCCAGGGTAGTACTCTCGGGAAATGAGCAGCCCAATGCACTCCTCTCCCCCTAACAGTCTCTACTCGGAGAGGACCGAGAGAGAGGAAATTTGTTATAAGAAAAGCGTTTTGGAGCCCGTTACAGGCGTTCAAAAGGTTGACCGCAGCGGACAAATAAAGCGAGCGAAAAAACAAGGCTGAAAAAAGGGATTTTTTGCTCCCCTTTCTACTTCGCCCCCCTCCTTATCTGAACGTCTGGAACTTTGCTATTTATTTTATTCCAGACTAGTTCACACTAGACACGTCTTATATTTTCAGTAATTACAGTGGAACCTCGAAATAACGAAGGAAAAGGGGACTAGTAAAATCTGTTTGTTGTAACTGACGAGGTTTCGTTACATTGAGGTTCTTTCAATAAATTTTACTATACTGGGGCAAAAGAAAATCGTTTGTTACACCCAAGACTTTGTTATATAGAGGTTCCACTGTATCAGTGCTTAAGTCAAAGATCAAATTCATTTCGGCTGGCATGTGGTCAATGGGCACTAGGATTAAGAACATAAAAAATTTCTAGCTCACGCTTTGTGCTTGAAAAAAATGCTGAGCTCGACTTGTGGGCAAGTCGACCACGCAGCAACTTCCGAAAGTAGTCACCCTCGGAAGTTAGAATATTGATGGCAATATTTAGGACAAGATAACACAGCACACATCTGTAAACTTAGTGAGCAGAATTTGTGCGGCTGTTACTACGCAAACAATGAAATACTTGGTCTGGTGCAAGGACTCATTGAATCATAGTTTTATCAGTTCAGCAAAAAACTTTGAGCATCCTCACAGCCCCTTAATTGTCTTGCGCATGGAAAAAGGTAATCCGGTAAAAAATTCGGGATGTTCCGTTCAACCCAACCCCTCCCCCCCCCCCCCCCCACCCTCTCCTTCGCCCGATCCCATCTTCGAATAAGTTCCATGATCTCTTGTAGCAGTGTTACCTTAGGCTAAGTATCAGGCGTTTCTAAGGGGAAGGAGGAAGAGAGAAGAGAAAAGGGAGAGGATAAAAATACCCTCTCCCTTGGCCCCTTCACAGAAGGCCTGATACTCAGGATAATGTTACCGGTTAACTTTATCAGACCCTCAGTAGGAGATGATGCTTTGCCTGCGAAGAACAAAGTTCATTATATTTTATTTCGCGTGTCGCTTTCCAGCGTAATTTAATTCGGTGAAAGTTGTTTGCTTGAGCAGACAGGAAGTACGCGTGATAAGATTCAAGAACACGCACTCCATTTACTTTATGATCAGAACTGAGAGCAGAATGAAGGTTTATCTCGGAGTGGTGAAATTAATTAAATACCACTCTAAGTTGATATTGACCCTTAAAAATCTTCGAATGTTGAAAGACTAGCCGTAAAATTAATTTGATGCCTACCATGCAGTGTTCGTATAGGTAACACCACTCGCAAGTTTAATCTTTTTTTAAGCCCAAGGTTTTACTGTCAGGTTAGCAGTGGGACATTATTGGGGGATACCCAATACCGCAATACCATAAGAAAAATTGGCAAATACCGCAATACCTAGCCTGCGAAAACTGCCGTTTCCGCTCGCTCCTAGACGCTAAGGACGTTTCCGCGCGAAATGTCCCCAGCGTCGAAGAGTAAGAAGAAACGGCTGTTTTCGCAGGCTACGCAATACCGAACGGAAAACCGACGATTGAAATACCGATACCGAATTTACGATCGGTCACGCTCACTTTAAGTTATATCAAGAGAGAATAAAGGGGACAGAGAAGGGATCCCCCATACACACCCTATTCCAATAGCCCTTCCTCTCTTGTATAGAGCTAACAGTACAGCAGGGAAGTCCTTAACACACTGAATATTCTCTCAGGATCATTTACAATTTACAGTTTGAAGAGAGCAATTTCTGGTTTAATATTTATTCTTTTGTTAGTGTTTTATTTTTAAGACCACAAATCCCAAGGGGGATTAGACAACAGCCAATCACATAGCGCGAATGTGTTCCGCGTGGATGACCCACGCTCAGAGCCACGCGTCCTTCACGAATTGATGCAGAACAAAATGGTGGAAGACGCGGAGAGCGATATTGCTATTCGTTTTGTCGACGAAAATGACTACAGAGAGATTTCTGCTAAAGCTGTGTCAGTGAAACGGAAATTAAAAAAGAATCGCCCTTCCTCTCTTGTATAGAGCTAACAGTACAGCAGGGAAATCCTTAACACACTGAATATTCTCTCAGGATCATTTACAATTTACAGGTTTGAAGAGAGCAATTTCTGGTTTGATATTTATTCTTTTGTTAGTCTTTTATTATTCACAAAAATAACGCTTGGCGTCCTACTTGCTTTATTGAAAAACGACCGGTTTCAATAGACCAGCAAAATTTCTCATTTTATTAAAGCACTGAGGTTACGACAACTTCGAGTTACACTGATTTCACGGGTTGTCAAAGAGTCCAGCGATTCCCTTTTCCCAGATGAGCGCCGACTCATTTCGCTTCAATATTCAGGAATGCTCTCGATCTCTTTACGCTTTCATTGCCTTTCGCCCGACATGTTTTGCTCGGCGTTTAGTCATGCGAAACCTCCACGAAACAACCATGCAGCGCGCGAGGTAACTTTATCCCGATTCTAAAAATAACTCGAGACGAATTACCTATGGAATAGGGTGTGAATGAGGGATGCCTTCTCTGTCGCCTTTATCCTCTCTTGGTTATATCCATCTCGCGTGTTTGTTTATCTCAAGCATGTATACAACAGAAATCAACCTCAGCCATCGCGAGAAAACGAGAGAAGACCTCGCACTGATAGATACAGCGATCGAAAAGCCCAGTCGTTGGATGTCCAACAATTTCATCATAGAGTAACTGTCGGAAATTGTGTAATCATTTACCATTATGTCTAAAGTCTTCCAAATATTGACCGATATCGGACAGGAGAGGCCAAATGAACCGTACCGCAATACCGTGAAGGATCTTCTTTTACCGAATACCGTTAGCCAGAAGGATAAAAAACCGCATACCGCACGGCTGGATGATACCGCAATACCGCACATTAAAATCAAAATTACCGAAAAATACCGCTTGAAAGAAAGCTCAATACCGCAATACCGTAAACCCCCATGTCCCCCTCGGTAAGAGAAAAATATGTCGAATTCTGTGGTACTAGTAACCTGAAAACAGCTTTATATAATACTCTCGCTTATAGAGCGTTTTCACTCACGTGGGCCAGCATCTATGCTAATTTATTGGAACAAAAGAAAGTTTTTACATAAGAAAAGCGTTCAAGTCCACAAGATTGGTTTGGAACACCAACATGGCCACCGTTTCATTGTTTTAGAACATTAATATGGCAGCCGTGACGTCATGTGAAAACGCTTTATCTTCAGAAAATTCCCGACTTTAATAGAGGCGCGATAACAACATCTTAATGGAACTCCCAAACACAATTTAAGCTTGGAAATGTGTACAGTGGAAACAGAATACAGCAAGGTGAGATCAAGTAGATGTATTCTTCTACTCGCACAAAAAAATTACCTAGATCAAAATTGCGGCTTCCTCCCTCCCCCTCCTCCCCGTACAGGGTGCTACCTCCTTATACCCTTATACGCATCAAATTAGAGTTTGAAAAGAACTGAAGAAGTGGTTACCATGGAACCCTTTTATAGACGATAAGTTACAATTAACCCAAACGCGGTGTTTATAACTTGTAAGTGGCTTTATTTACTATTTCTTCCATGCTTTTTTGTGGTTTATCAGTTTAAAACGAGTATCTAAAATTATAATTAATTAATTATATAATTAAATTTAAAATTAAATTAATTAAAAATTTAATTAATTATATAATTAATTAAAGAAAAAACTGATTAATTAGATTTCATGTTCGATGTTTTATATAGAACTACAACGTCGATACAACGCTAAAATCAAGTTGTCCGCTTTATGTACGATATCAGCACTATGGCAAACTGCCTAACTTTTTTTAGCACTTATCTTCATCAATATAATTTTGCCGTTTTAGATTGTTACATTGCTAGTAGTTTTTTCGCCTTGCGTTTACCAGCCTTCGCCTTTGCCATTACTGTATAAAAAAGAGAACGCAAAAAGGCAAAGAAAGAAAGATTTGAGATCGAATTTCCATAAAACAGCTCTGGTAACGCTCTTTAACTTCGTGTCCGCCATTTGTCCGACAAAATTTGTAACGAAAAGCTTACAAACAAAAATAGATAGCGTGCGTGTCTTATATTCTTTTTCCTTTTTGCTCAAGTTTTCTAGCTCTAAAATCAATACCGTTGTCCTAAATGTCGAGCTGATTTAAGGTTTTGTTGGATAATATTTATCTAATCACTATGAATTGAATCAATGCCTTAGCAAATCGTAGCCACTAATATCCTTAACTGGGGCTGTTTATTCGCCTTAAGTACAACGCACCATACAAATATTCCAACAAAAACTACCCGAGCATCTCCTGTTGCAAATTCGGAAACACCAGGCACGTTTTGTTCCTGCAAAATAACGAAACAAATTATATTAGCCGAGTTAGACCGTGATTCTGATAGTGGCACAGGCTTTAACCCAACGGCACGGGAACGAAAAACGACTCAAAAAAACGACTAACGCTTGTGTATGGTAGTTAGCTGGTTGTTTTATCTGTAGCTTTTGTTTTTGTTGTTCCCACTGCTCCTGCTGTTAATTGTTGTAAGACAGACTTCTACTCTTAAAAATTTTAGCTACATGTATCTTCTTTATTGAAGCATTATTTAACTTACGCTGGACTGGGAGGTTTCTCTGCCTGATGCGATAAATGGGCAACTTAGCATACATGGCGGCCATTTCATCACTCAGGAACGAGCGATCATTGACAGTACCAACAACAGCATATTCAGTCTCCCCTTGTGTCTCTGCTTGGCTGCTATCCTGGTTCGATGGCTGAAGGGAAAAAAAAGCAAAATTCTCACGAGTCTTTAATGATGGTCTACCGTCGACGCCAACATGATGTATGACACAATCTCTGATCGCGATTAAATTAGTGCTTCATATCCGAGTATGAGTTCATTCTCCAAAAGGAACCCTTTTCTTTAATGGCTCCTTGTCTATTCCTAAGGGGCCGACCATTTGACTTTTAAGTGAGTGGGAGGAGGGGGAGGGGCTATAGGTAATTTGGTTTGTGAAAGAATTTGTTTTTTCCCAAACTTCAAGTGATAGATTTTGTTCCTGACGTACAATGGTGTAAGATTTTTTTCCAGCATTATACGCCATGAAAGACATTTTTTCAAGTGTAGGAGTTTTCATTAGCTAGGTGTTTCTTTATCTGCCTGCAAGATATATAATTTTTTGAAATCACCCTTTCCCACCCACCCCCCTCAAAAGTTAGTAAATGGTCGCCCCAGTAATAAGGGCTGCGTAATTTTGTAGCACGTGACCAACTGTTCCCCTTTACTTAACATTTACTGTTAATCATACTGCATAAAAATAAGTAGTTTGCAGTAAACGTGATTATAAATCTCATAATGAACGATCCCAGAATTTAAAAGTTAGATCTTGCTCAACATTTAAAAGTATTTTTTGAGCCTAAAATGTCAGGTTTTTTGCACTTTTGTTAAAAATCTTACAAAACAGTACCGAATGCTACAAAAGGCTGAAGTACTATACACAAATTAATTAGCCCTTGAAAATGCAAAATAAACAAAAAAAGAGAACCTTCGATGTGATCAAAATCTAATAAGCTGCCCCAATATCGTTAAATGTAGAATTGCACGAATGAATAAATTAACTTTATTTGCGGTGAATAAAGTTCACTCATTCATCCATCCATTCATTCATTTATTCCTTCCGTCCTTCCTTCCTTCCTTCCTTCCTTCATTCATTCATTCATTCATTCATTCATTCAATAATATGTGAAAAAACAATAGTAAAACTGGTAGTATTGATGAATACTAATGAATCTAAAAAACCCTAGACCCCAGCACGTGTTTTATTTCTCTTTACGTGAATGTCATCAGCTTCAGATGTACTAAACAAATAACGTCTGAGAATGTACTTACCGTTTCAAGTAATTTCTTGAGGTCAGCTGGTTTTGGTAGATTGCCAGTAGAGTCGCTCAGAAAACAAGCTTTCTGATTGGACATTCGGTGCATTAGTAGTTCAGGGGGTCTAGTCAGGTACAAAACGGAGCACATTTTTTTCGGACACCGCGGACATCACACGTGATGACCGCGTGAGAGTTACACGTGAGTTTCATGTTTAGGGTTAAATCTGTCGAGTGAGTTTTCCAAAACCTAGCTAAATTAAACTTCCTGAACTAACGCAAATGTTTACTTTTATGTTTAGGGTTAAATTAGTGGGGCGCAGTGTTTAGGGTTAAATCTGTCGAGTGAATGTCCTAACCTAACTAAATTTCCTAACCTAACTAAATGTCCTAACCCAATGTTTACTTTTATGTTTAGGGTTAAATCAGTCGGGCGCAGTGTTTAGGGTTAAATATTTGTCCTAACCTAACTAAATTTCCTAACCTTACTAAATGTCCTAACCTAACTAAATGTCCTAACCCAATGTTTACTTTTATGTTTAGGGTTAAATTAGTGCGGCGCAGTGTTTAGGGTTAAATCAGTCGGACGCAGTGTTTAGGGTTAAATCAGTCGGGCGCAGTGTTTAGGGTTAAATCAGTCAAGAAAAATTTCCTAACCTAACTAAATTTCCAAAACCTAACTAAATTTCCTAACCTAACTAAATGTCCTAACCTATCTAAATTTCCTAACCCAATGTTTATTTTTATGTTTAGGGTTCAGGTCACACTTGAGTGATTATGGGCAAGTTTGAGCAAGCCCATTGACGTCACACTTTGTTTTTGCTGACTCAGTTTTAGTTTTGTAACTAAGTTTTCCAAAACCTAACTAAATGTCCTAACCCTAACCCTTTTCCTAAGCTAACCTAATGTTTAATGTCGAGTGTTAAACAAGTTAATTCCATCACGGTTTATGTTTGTGATGTGTACTAAATTTCACAAGGTCACGGTTGAGTGATTACGGGCATGTTTAGGCAAGCCCATTGACGTCACGTACATTTTGTTGACTCAGCAGAATTTGTTTCTATTTTTAGAACTTGACATCATTTTATAATAACACAAGGTATAAAAGCCGGATATCTATAACCATACTCATTTTATTACGATACGTTGTAGTGAACGGAGCTCTCATCATGGTAATTACTTACCCACGTCCCTGTCCGACCTGTGGAACCAAAATTAACAATCGAAGTAATTTCTCAAGACATTGTGAGAAGAAAGTAGATCCTGTTCCATGTCCACACTGTCAGTCCACATTTACAAGAAAAGATGATATGTTAAGACATGTGAAGAAGTTCCACTCCGAAGCAGCCAAGCGGAAAGCAAAGGAGTCTGCTGAACTCTTACGTCTAGAGTTATTGCATGCAGACAAAGTCACACGTCTATCGGAAGATTCTCAGACTGGTGGCACAGTTACTCGTGGTATGAAGCGTCCAGCTGAAGATTCCAGTTTTGATGTCAAAGAATTAAAACCAGAGATGAAACCACAAGAGAAAAACGAAGAGTACAACAAGGGACCTACTCCGCTCTTTGTGGCGAATGTAACCAAATTAGGTTCTGCCAAACGCTGGAAACAAAATGCTGTAGTGAACCAAAAATTCATGATGACCCTGGATCAGCAACGCTCTCCGAAAGAGTCCGAAGACTTGAATATTGCTGCAACCCACGCTATTGCAGAAGCAACCGACCATTTGATTGAGGAACTCCAAATACCAGAAGATTATTGGATGACACTTCAGATCGGTAGTAGAGAGCATCGTAGGGATGGTTTAACAGGAGAAACGTGGAAAATTGATGTGGGCGATTTTACAAAGCGAGCTGCCATGACTCAAGCTGTTCTACAAAATCTTAGCCACGTCCTGAACAGCGGAGAGTTCATTACGAATGATGTTGGATTCTCAGCCTCGGTATTATTCAGCCGACCAGAACGCAAAGGTGGTAAACGGGCAGGTGCAAGTCCAGGTCACAAAATATGGGAACAGATGGCGAAGGAATCCAAGTGCGTTTGTGAAATAAAAAAACAAGGATACTCTCTGTTGTGCCCGTGCCATCGTGGTGATGCGTGAGTATGCCAAACGCCAAGCAGGTGAACCTAACACGTTCAAAAATATTTCTCTGGATCGAGGAATAAATACCCAGCAACTAAAAGAAGCTAAAAAGCTCCACCAAGAAGCTAATGTTCCCGAGGGCTTATGCGGTTTAGACGAAGTGAATACATTTCAAGAGTACCTAGGCCAACAAGGATTTAGAATCATTGTAGTGGATGCTACACGGGGTGGTGTGATCTTTAAAGGAGACAAGTACGAAGACGAAAACAAAATTATTGCTCTGGTAAAGTCAGTGTATGTGGACGAACAGAACCAGGAAAAAGCCCATTACGATGGTTTATACAGCATTCCTGGATTTATGAACCGTAGTTATTTTTGCAAAAAGTGCTGCAAAGGCTACAATAGCGAAGACAGTGCCCATCACCGTTGTCAAGCTAAAAATTGCCCTGCCTGTAAAAGAAACACAGCAAATGATGAAGAGGGATGTCAAGATTTTACGTTATGGGCGAAACCAGATCGTAGCTGTAGAATTTGCAAACGTGAATTCTATGGTGAGCAGTGTTTTTTAGCACATTTCATTGAAACAGTAGAAGAAAACAAGGACATGAAAAAAACAAGAGAAAGATTAGAACAACAACTCCATGAACGTTTGACCCCCATCTTGGAACTGAAAAGCACTTGTCGAGATTTTCAACGATGTCCTCAGTGTATGGTGACTTACAAAGTGAACCAAGACTTTCCTCACAAATGCTTGCATGCACAGTGTAAACATTGCTTGGAATTTGTTCCTATTTACCAGCATAAGTGTTACATTACCAGTGAGGAAGAACAAAAATTTAAGAGAGCCTCGCAAAAATTAAGAAGCAAGAAGAAGAAAATAGAAACAATTTTGGGAACGATTGTTGAAGGTTTACCGGATCAAAGTACACAAGACGAGATTGATGCATTGATTGCTCAACGGAAGAAAAAAATAAAAGATTTAGATTACATCAATATGGGAGTACCCATGGTTGAAATCCAATTAGCAGATTTGCAGGAAAAAGTCATTGATGAGTTGTTAGATGAAGGAGTGTCATTAGAAGGCATTACTCTAGACATGGTCAACGAACGTTTACCAAAAGAAAAACTGACAAAGAAGATTTATGCGGATGATTTGATCTTTGCCGATATTGAATGTTTAATTGATAGCAACAAAACATTCATCCCGATTCTGATCTGTTTTACAAAAGGACGTAGCAAAACGATCTATCACCACTGGGGTACGAATTGTGTGAGTCTATTTCTCGACACAGTTCAAACATGGGCTGAAGAAGAAAAGCAGAAAAACGGAGGAAAAGGAAAATTACCAGAGTACACAATATTCTTTCATAATTTGAAAAGCTTTGATGGCGTGCTGACGACAAATACCCTGTACAACCAGAATTTAAAAGTCACAGATCAAATGGGGACAGGTACGAAGATGTTACACTTCAAGCATCATAATCTGATTTTCAAAGATTCATTGAACTTTTTGAATATGCCCCTTGCGGCATTTCCAAAAACTTTTGGTTTGACAGAACTGAAGAAAGGATTTTTCCCACATAAATTTTCCATGTTGAAGCATTTACACTACGAGGGCAAGATCCCAGACCTTGAGTTCTTTGAGCCCCAGCACATGTCTAAAGATAAGAAAGAAGAATGCGAAACTTGGCATGCAGAGCAAGTACTCAAGGGGGAGACTTGGAACTTTCAAAACGAAATGCTGGACTATTGCAAAAGCGACGTCCAATTGTTACGAGAAGGTTGTCTGAAATTTGCTCAAGACACCAAGAACGAGGCAGGATTTAATCCACTGACTCAATGTATTACGATTGCCTCCACGTGTCATTATTTCTGGCGGAATCACCAGATGCAGCCGAAAACCATTGCTGTAGAACCAGTGCAAGGATGGGGTGGCCTTAAAGTGAACCAAAGCAAAATCGCTTTACAATGGTTGTATTTGGAAGATCTCAAATTAGGAGGCAATAGAATCAAACATTCCCGCAATGGAGGAGAACAAGTACTTCAAATCAAGGGTAGCAGAGTCACTGTGGATGGTTATGATCACATAACTAAAACAGTGTACGAGTTCCAAGGATGCGAGTACCATGGATGCCGTAAATGTAAACCGAATGGCAGACATGTGAAAACCTTTCACCATCCAGATAGAACGGTAGAAGAAATTTATCAAGTCACCCAACGAAAAACAGAGCTGTTAAAAGAAGCGGGTTATACAGTGAAGGAACAATGGGAGTGTGATTTTAACAAAAAACTGAAACAATGTCCAAACTTGCAAGAGCAAATCGATAAAATGTCATGGGTTTCTCCTTTGAACCCAAGAGAGGCATTCTTTGGAGGCCGAACAGGCATGGCCAAATGTTATTACCAGGCAGGCAAAGAAGAAGAAATTTTATATGAGGATTTTACGAGCCTTTACCCCACCATCAACAAGTATGGAAAGTATCCCATTGGGCACCCTCACATCATTGTCAACCCTGTGAACCAAAACATCCAAGATTACTTTGGAATTGCTAAAGTCAATGTCTTGGCACCAGAAAAATTGCTGCATCCAGTGTTACCGGTGAAGCAGAATGAAAAATTGCTGTTTCCTTTATGTGTCAAATGTGCAGAGGATCAAGCAGAACAACCCTGGTTTGAACGGACCAATCTCTGTCCACACAGTGATAAAGAACGAATGATGACAGGTACATGGTGTACTCCGGAGCTGCTAAAAGCAGTCGAGAAAGGCTACCAAATCCTAAAAATCCATGAAGTATGGCACTTTCCTGAAGACCAGAGAAAAGAGGGGTTATTTGCACCGTATGTGAATACGTGGCTCAAGCACAAAACAGAAGCCAGTGGATGGCCGTCAGGGGTAGAAACAGAAGAACAGAAAACCACCTATATCCACGATTACAAAGAACACGAGGGGATTGATCTAGACCCTGAAAAAATAGAAAAGAATCGTGGAAGGAAACAAGTTGCAAAGCTTATGTTGAACAGCTTTTGGGGCAAATTTGGCGAGAACGAACATCGCACACAGACACAATCAATTCAGGATCCGGACACATGGCAGAAAATTGTTCAAGATCCTACCATTATAGTTAAAGATGTGCGTATTTTTAACGAGGATGTCATGGAAGTCAGCACCCTGAAATTTGAGGATGCTTGTCAAAGCAGTGGAAAGATCAATATATTCGTCGCGGCCTTCACAACATCTCTGGCTCGTTTAAAGCTATATTCCGAATTGGAAAAGTTAAACGAGCAAGTGTTATACTATGACACAGATTCAGTGATTTACAGTTACAAGCCTGGAGAAGTGAAAATCCCTACAGGAGTGTTTCTTGGTCAAATGACGGACGAATTAGAAGTAGACACCATAGAAGTGTTTGGATCGGCAGGACCTAAATCGTACTGCTATCAGACAGCGAAGGGTAAAACGGAGTGCAAGAACAAGGGGACCAAGAGTTCCTTTGAAATTAACCAAGTGTTGAATTGTAACTCCATGATGCAGCACATTCAGAAAGAACTGTCACATCCTTTGGAGCAAAGAAGACTCATGGAAATAGAAATAAAGAATCATTTTGTTACAGATAACACCAACAAGACGGTTAGTTTAACAGATTTAGTGAAAGTGTTTGGTGTCAATTGGGACAAGCGCGTGATTGAAAAAGGAACAGGACTGACATACCCCTATGGCTATGTGAGGTTGTAATTTTTGCATGTGCTAAGTTTTTATTTTGTTGTAAAATAGAGCACAGTTGGCTTGGTAGCGCGAGCTCTAGTTTATAGTGTTGTAAAATAGAGGTAAGGTCTGCATGGCGGCGCCAACCAATAAAGTGTGTTGTTGTTACAAATTTTTGTGTGTATGGTTATTGGTGTGAAAATTTCCCAATCCTTAAACCAAAGAGAAAAAATCACAAAAAACTTTAACAAGGAAGAAAATTCCCAAACCTTAAACCAAGGGAAAATTTCCCAAACCTAAAACCAAAGAAAAAATACCCTAACCCTAACCCTAACACTAACCCTAACCTAAACCCTAAATCCTAACCCTAAATCCTAGCTCTAAATCCTAGTCCTAAATCCTAACCCTAACCCTAAATCCTAACCCTAATTCCTAACCCTAACCCTAACCCTAACCCTAATCCCCCAAGGACTGGGGTTTAACCCTATCCTTATTAGCATTTTAACCCTAACCCTAATCCCCCAAGGACTAGGGTTTAACCCTATCCTTATTAGCATTTTAACCCTAACCCTAATCCCAAAGGAGTAGGGCTAATTACCATTTTAACCCTAACTAGGAGAAGGACTGGGTACGAGTGTAAATAAAAATGTGATGACACACTTTATTTCAATCATAAAAAAAACAAGTGCGAATGTGAGTGTGTGGAAGACAGTCAAAATGCAGACGATGTCAATGCAAGATTTGGAGCAGTTATCGTATTGGCAAGAAAAACGTTTCAAAAGTGGACATTGGTATAATCTGTACAATCCAGTGATTTCAGTGGAGTTAACAGAATTTGCAGACAGAGTGGTGAGAAATAACGACGCTGTGCAAGAATTTCAATTGGATCTCACAGTACACCAACACAGAGTACCAGCATGGAATGAAAGTCTGTTGATGTCAATGAGCGATGGTTTATTACGTGCAGTACAACATTGGGTGAAAAGTCGAAGATTATCCATGAAAACAAGATGTTATTTAACCCTACACACTGTGGAACCGATTGCTCTCCCAATCACAAAATGTTTAGGGGTGCTGACCAATATTCCAGTATTTGCCTTCTTTCCGTGGACTGTGTCCTTATCACGCACTATGTTAGCCATGTTCGATGCTCTGAGTTATAATTGGTTATTAGCTAAACTTCAAGCACCTGCTAATAACATGAAATTGGTCATCACAGTGATTCACGAAAAAACATGCCTAAACATGTAAGATCCCAAGGGACCATCACGCCCAGACATGTCCTGCTGACGTCATCACCCTTGGGACCTTTGAACAGGTATTTCAGTGCATCGAAAATTTGGTGAAAACATTACAGATTTGCAACATGCCGAAAGTCACGTATCCAAGACCATGTCCTACATGTGGAAAAGAAATGAGCAAAGGCAATTTCTTTCCTCATAAGAAGCAGTGTGGTACAACAGAGAATCGATATCATTGTCCATACTGCCCACTCTCGTTTTCACAGAAGGGTAATATGCAACGGCATGTACAACAGCAACATTTGAAGAATCCGCAAAGGTTTACTTATCCAAAATGTCGTCAAGTATTCACAGGTAAACAAAAAATGAAACTTCATTTGGAAACTGTATGTGCTGAGGTAAAACCCTGCTACAAATGTTGGCACTGCAACGCATCATTTACAAGACAAGACAGCAGGCAAACGCACATGCGACGTGTTCACGGGTATATTTGCAAGGAGCAAGACGTCAATTTGCAACTACATTTACAACATTTGAGTGAAGAGCGAGATTGCAAAGACGAATGGATGTTTGTGGAGTCACGACCCATTGAAGAGAACGAACACAAGATTTGCCACTGCGGTCAGACACCCATAAAGTCATACTTCTTTCTGGAAAACAAGATCAATGGAAACCGCACCTTTGTAGGTTCAACATGTATTGAGAACATTGATCCTCGAGTGGGTAAAGTGATTGCATATTTCGACCATATATTAAAAGAAGACATACAAGGGACATATCAAGGAGAAAACGACGAAGGTTTACAAAAGTTTACAGTGACATCAAACACAGTACTCGCTAAAGGTTCAGAAGTAGTGAAACATTTAAACCCACCAGTCACCAAAAACTTAGAGAATAAACACGAAGTTTTGGTGGAAAATCCTAAACAAGAGACTTTGATTGTAGGTCAATCATATCCGCTTAAATTGAAAGCCAAGTATCTTAGAGGACAGTTAACGTTTACTGCATTGTAACTTTTTTCACTATACGTGTAACTAGTTTTAGGAGGTCAATAATAAAAAAAATTAAAAAAAAAAATTACACAATGATTACAGTTTAAACATGTGTTTTATTTTTACTGAGTGCTGTTTAATTGATTACAGAGCTGGGTATATTTGGACTGCAAATCGGTGAGTTCCTGCATGAGCTGTGTCACAGACAATTTCTGGGGTTTTTTGGATGTCTTGAGTAACTGAGAGCGTTCACATGCCCGTTCCTTTTTCATGGTTTGATAACTGGTTTGATCTTGCTCAAGTTTTTTCTCCTCATCCAAAATCATTTGATCTAAAATGACACAACGTACTTGTTCACAGGCCGCATTCACGACTGCTTGTGATTCTGGTGATTCCATTTTTGGGAAGGGCCGTAATGATTTGAACCGTTTAGGAAATGTGCCCTTTTTGAGATGGTTTCTGAATCCCTTGATGGCTTTTTCACGATACTTGATACGTGCCTGGATTGCTTGCAGTTTTTGACGATAACTTTTTAGTGTAGGTTTCTTGCTTTTTACTGTAGTTTCCATATTTTTCTCAGTGGGTTCAGACACAGTGGGGGGATTATTTTCTTTGATAGGTTCAGAGACAGCGGGAGTTTCTTCGAGTGCAGACATGTTTCCCATACAAGAGGTGAGATAAAAATGATTTGTTAACGTGAGACCGATGTCAATTTATAGCCTGAGGTGAGATCTGAAAAACATAAAAGAATAGTTCGTGTGAAACTATCATTCATTTAACACAAGGTATCATGAAGATAGGACTGCATGATGAATGGTCTCCAGTAGAGGAACCGCGGAATCAAGATTTAGAAGACATGTGGATTACACATGAGCAAACAGAGAGAGAAATGTACCCTGAGAATCAGGAGAATTGCCATTGGATGGAGTTAGCATTGGATGATCCCTTGTTTCAAGTCAGTTATACCCAAATATTTGGTTCTTATTTATATGTCGTTGACATAACCCAAAAGCCTCCGTCAAAAGAAGGTATGAGAAATATGGATTTTGAAATAGTGTATCCTATATACCACGGATTGAATGACATTATTGAATTAACAAAACCTTCCAAGACATCCAAGATTAAAATCAGAGCCTCCTCCAGAGAACATTGTGAGGTCGTCTATACCTGTGAATTCCGCGTAGATCAGTGGTCTTATAACAAAATGGATGAAATCATGGACGGGTTAGCGGATCAGCTTACTATGAAACAAAAATTGAATGGAGGTTTGCTCATACAGTTGTCTTTTAATGAGTAGATTGAAGTCAAAATTTTCAGTCAAAGTTTGCAGTCAAAGTCAACAACTAAAAATCTTATGTGTGAAAAAGTCTACAAAAATAAAATTCTTATGTGTGAAAAAGTCTACAAAAATAAAATTCTTACGTGTGAAAAAGTCTACAAAAATAAAATTCTTATGGGTGGAAAAAGTCTGCAACTTACAAATGTGTCATCCAAAGGTCCCAAGGCCCCTACGAAAAATTCTTAAGGCCCAAGGCCCCTACAAGGCCCCTCAGACCACCAAGGCCCCTGGGCCTTAAAGGCCCCTAAAATTATCAAGGTCCCAGGGACCTTATAAGGTCCCTCACATTTTAATGGGTCTAAAAAACTATAAATAGAACGAATTCATTATGTTAGTCATCACAATCATTTGTGTTAAGACTTCGTAGTGTCAAGATGCCTTACTGCCACAGACGTGTGTGTCCTATTTGCGGAAAACAGGATTTACTAAAGCTAAGCGAACACTTACGTCAGGTTCATCATTTATCTAGCGATGAACGACAATTGTACTTGAAGAACGCTACATTTTCACAGTCGTTCTCACCAATTCTTAATGCTTCAGGATGTTTAGAGATACAACCTTACCCTGAGTTTAAGTTTCAACACCCGGCATCAATGATGGTCGTAGGACCTACTCAGAGTGGGAAATCCTATTTTGTGGAACAATTGCTTTCAAGCAAACGTATCAAATACCCAAGTAGGAAAACCACAAAGATTCAATGGTTTTACACCCAGTGGCAACCACTGTATGAACGCATACAATCGACACTCGGGAAAAGTATTACGTTTACTCAAGGGTTACCAGTAGTAAACGACAATTTAGAAGACATCAATGATCAGGTTCATAACCTATGGGTGTTTGATGACTTGATGGAAGAAGCTGTGCAAAGTCCACTCATATCTCAGCTGTTTACTCGTGGCCGTCATCGTAATTTAAGCGTCATTTTACTGTTACAAAATATGTTTCCCAAGGGGAAATTTAATACCAACATTTCACGAAACGCCCTATACATGGTATTGTTTCGTAGTCCTAGTGATCGAAAACAAATGGACATCATGGCGGAGCGAACATTTGCGAAGGATAGACCGAAATTTATGTCTGCTTATATGAAAGAAACCGAAAAACCCTACGGGTATATTATTTTGGACAATCACCCTAAAACAGCCAGCGAGAAACAAGTGATTGCTAATGTCTTTGGTAACTGTTATACTTACCCGAACATCACAAAAAGTACGCACACAGTCCCAAAGATAACAGACGTACAACCAGCAGTCACACACAACGTTGAAAGTCTGAAGCAACTAGTCAAACGTAAACGTGAAAAGCCACCCGCAAAGAAAACGAAAACAGTGAAACAGACTGCGAAGAAGAAACAAACGAAACCTACAGTGAAAAGGTCAAGAAAACCAGCTATCTATAAACCCAAGGTTATAAGAGAAAGCTCTGAGGAGGAGGACATTTACTCCAACGAAGACGGAAAACCAAAAGACTTACTGACAGAACTACGCGAACTCGCTAAACAAGAATATATAGCTAGACAGCCACGCAATGGATTCAGATTTAATCCTTCGTATGCATAATGCATTTTTGTTCATAACATTGTCAATAAAATATGTTTAAAACTTTTATTTCTTGTGTCTTTTACTAGTGTACTAAAATTCCCTACATGTACTATAGCGGACCGCAAAGGAAACACCTTTTTCAGTCTAAGTCTTGTAGTCATGACCTGAGCATTCTATCATGGTTCAAAATGAGTCTTACATCTTGTAGAGCAAAGGTTCTCACTCTTTTGGTAGTTTAAAGTGAAGTTATTACTGACAAAGTGTTCACACGAGCACTTTTTTCCACGTAGCCGCCATCTTGGATTATTGCGATCGACACTCCGATAAGTTCAGTCCGATAGGGCTAAGAATGTGGAGTTTTACTGCGGGTAATAAGTTTTACTGTAGGTAAAAAGTTTATTCCTAGGTAAAAAGGACATGGCTAAAAACATACACACACATATACCTATAAAAAAAACCCACACACACGATCGTTCGATCGAGAGAAAACGTTTCAAAACGTTTTTGCAGTAAACATATTTTATTGACAATGTTATGAACAAAAATGCATTATGCATACGAAGGATTAAATCTGAATCCATTGCGTGGCTGTCTAGCTATATATTCTTGTTTAGCGAGTTCGCGTAGTTCTGTCAGTAAGTCTTTTGGTTTTCCGTCTTCGTTGGAGTAAATGTCCTCCTCCTCAGAGCTTTCTCTTATAACCTTGGGTTTATAGATAGCTGGTTTTCTTGACCTTTTCACTGTAGGTTTCGTTTGTTTCTTCTTCGCAGTCTGTTTCACTGTTTTCGTTTTCTTTGCGGGTGGCTTTTCACGTTTACGTTTGACTAGTTGCTTCAGACTTTCAACGTTGTGTGTGACTGCTGGTTGTACGTCTGTTATCTTTGGGACTGTGTGCGTACTTTTTGTGATGTTCGGGTAAGTATAACAGTTACCAAAGACATTAGCAATCACTTGTTTCTCGCTGGCTGTTTTAGGGTGATTGTCCAAAATAATATACCCGTAGGGTTTTTCGGTTTCTTTCATATAAGCAGACATAAATTTCGGTCTATCCTTCGCAAATGTTCGCTCCGCCATGATGTCCATTTGTTTTCGATCACTAGGACTACGAAACAATACCATGTATAGGGCGTTTCGTGAAATGTTGGTATTAAATTTCCCCTTGGGAAACATATTTTGTAACAGTAAAATGACGCTTAAATTACGATGACGGCCACGAGTAAACAGCTGAGATATGAGTGGACTTTGCACAGCTTCTTCCATCAAGTCATCAAACACCCATAGGTTATGAACCTGATCATTGATGTCTTCTAAATTGTCGTTTACTACTGGTAACCCTTGAGTAAACGTAATACTTTTCCCGAGTGTCGATTGTATGCGTTCATACAGTGGTTGCCACTGGGTGTAAAACCATTGAATCTTTGTGGTTTTCCTACTTGGGTATTTGATACGTTTGCTTGAAAGCAATTGTTCCACAAAATAGGATTTCCCACTCTGAGTAGGTCCTACGACCATCATTGATGCCGGGTGTTGAAACTTAAACTCAGGGTAAGGTTGTATCTCTAAACATCCTGAAGCATTAAGAATTGGTGAGAACGACTGTGAAAATGTAGCGTTCTTCAAGTACAATTGTCGTTCATCGCTAGATAAATGATGAACCTGACGTAAGTGTTCGCTTAGCTTTAGTAAATCCTGTTTTCCGCAAATAGGACACACACGTCTGTGGCAGTAAGGCATCTTGACACTACGAAGTCTTAACACAAATGATTGTGATGACTAACATAATGAATTCGTTCTATTTATAGTTTTTTAGACCCATTAAAATGTGAGGGACCTTATAAGGTCCCTGGGACCTTGATAATTTTAGGGGCCTTTAAGGCCCAGGGGCCTTGGTGGTCTGAGGGGCCTTGTAGGGGCCTTGGGCCTTAAGAATTTTTCGTAGGGGCCTTGGGACCTTTGGATGACACATTTGTAAGTTGCAGACTTTTTCCACCCATAAGAATTTTATTTTTGTAGACTTTTTCACACGTAAGAATTTTATTTTTGTAGACTTTTTCACACATAAGAATTTTATTTTTGTAGACTTTTTCACACATAAGATTTTTAGTTGTTGACTTTGACTGCAAACTTTGACTGAAAATTTTGACTTCAATCTACTCATTAAAAGACAACTGTATGAGCAAACCTCCATTCAATTTTTGTTTCATAGTAAGCTGATCCGCTAACCCGTCCATGATTTCATCCATTTTGTTATAAGACCACTGATCTACGCGGAATTCACAGGTATAGACGACCTCACAATGTTCTCTGGAGGAGGCTCTGATTTTAATCTTGGATGTCTTGGAAGGTTTTGTTAATTCAATAATGTCATTCAATCCGTGGTATATAGGATACACTATTTCAAAATCCATATTTCTCATACCTTCTTTTGACGGAGGCTTTTGGGTTATGTCAACGACATATAAATAAGAACCAAATATTTGGGTATAACTGACTTGAAACAAGGGATCATCCAATGCTAACTCCATCCAATGGCAATTCTCCTGATTCTCAGGGTACATTTCTCTCTCTGTTTGCTCATGTGTAATCCACATGTCTTCTAAATCTTGATTCCGCGGTTCCTCTACTGGAGACCATTCATCATGCAGTCCTATCTTCATGATACCTTGTGTTAAATGAATGATAGTTTCACACGAACTATTCTTTTATGTTTTTCAGATCTCACCTCAGGCTATAAATTGACATCGGTCTCACGTTAACAAATCATTTTTATCTCACCTCTTGTATGGGAAACATGTCTGCACTCGAAGAAACTCCCCTTGTCTGTGACACAGCTCATGCAGGAACTCACCGATTTGCAGTCCAAATATACCCAGCTCTGTAATCAATTAAACAGCACTCAGTAAAAATAAAACACATGTTTAAACTGTAATCATTGTGTAATTTTTTTTTTATTTTTTTTTTATTATTGACCTCCTAAAACTAGTTACACGTATAGTGAAAAAAGTTACAATGCAGTAAACGTTAACTGTCCTCTAAGATACTTGGCTTTCAATTTAAGCGGATATGATTGACCTACAATCAAAGTCTCTTGTTTAGGATATTCCACCAAAACTTCGTGTTTATTCTCTAAGTTTTTGGTGACTGGTGGGTTTAAATGTTTCACTACTTCTGAACCTTTAGCGAGTACTGTGTTTGATGTCACTGTAAACTTTTGTAAACCTTCGTCGTTTTCTCCTTGATATGTCCCTTGTATGTCTTCTTTTAATATATGGTCGAAATATGCAATCACTTTACCCACTCGAGGATCAATGTTCTCAATACATGTTGAACCTACAAAGGTGCGGTTTCCATTGATCTTGTTTTCCAGAAAGAAGTAAGACTTTATGGGTATCTGACCGCAGTGGCAAATCTTGTGTTCGTTCTCTTCAATGGGTCGTGACTCCACAAACATCCATTCGTCTTTGCAATCTCGCTCTTCACTCAAATGTTGCAAATGTAGTTGCAAATTGACGTCTTGCTCCTTGCAAATATACCCGTGAACACGTCGCATGTGCGTTTGCCTGCTGTCTTGTCTTGTAAATGATGCGTTGCAGTGCCAACATTTGTAGCAGGGTTTTACCTCAGCACATACAGTTTCCAAATGAAGTTTCATTTTTTGTTTACCTGTGAATACTTGACGACATTTTGGACAAGTAAACCTTTGCGGATTCTTCAAATGTTGCTGTTGTACATGCCGTTGCATATTACCCTTCTGTGAAAACGAGAGTGGGCAGTATGGACAATGATATCGATTCTCTGTTGTACCACACTGCTTCTTATGAGGAAAGAAATTGCCTTTGCTCATTTCTTTTCCACATGTAGGACATGGTCTTGGATACGTGACTTTCGGCATGTTGCAAATCTGTAATGTTTTCACCAAATTTTCGATGCACTGAAATACCTGTTCAAAGGTCCCAAGGGTGATGACGTCAGCAGGACATGTCTGGGCGTGATGGTCCCTTGGGATCTTACATGTTTAGGCATGTTTTTTCGTGAATCACTGTGATGACCAATTTCATGTTATTAGCAGGTGCTTGAAGTTTAGCTAATAACCAATTATAACTCAGAGCATCGAACATGGCTAACATAGTGCGTGATAAGGACACAGTCCACGGAAAGAAGGCAAATACTGGAATATTGGTCAGCACCCCTAAACATTTTGTGATTGGGAGAGCAATCGGTTCCACAGTGTGTAGGGTTAAATAACATCTTGTTTTCATGGATAATCTTCGATTTTTCACCCAATGTTGTACTGCACGTAATAAACCATCGCTCATTGACATCAACAGACTTTCATTCCATGCTGGTACTCTGTGTTGGTGTACTGTGAGATCCAATTGAAATTCTTGCACAGCGTCGTTATTTCTCACCACTCTGTCTGCAAATTCTGTTAACTCCACTGAAATCACTGGATTGTACAGATTATACCAATGTCCACTTTTGAAACGTTTTTCTTGCCAATACGATAACTGCTCCAAATCTTGCATTGACATCGTCTGCATTTTGACTGTCTTCCACACACTCACATTCGCACTTGTTTTTTTTATGATTGAAATAAAGTGTGTCATCACATTTTTATTTACACTCGTACCCAGTCCTTCTCCTAGTTAGGGTTAAAATGGTAATTAGCCCTACTCCTTTGGGATTAGGGTTAGGGTTAAAATGCTAATAAGGATAGGGTTAAACCCTAGTCCTTGGGGGATTAGGGTTAGGGTTAAAATGCTAATAAGGATAGGGTTAAACCCCAGTCCTTGGGGGATTAGGGTTAGGGTTAGGGTGAGGGTTAGGAATTAGGGTTAGGATTTAGGGTTAGGGTTAGGATTTAGGGTTAGGATTTAGGACTAGGATTTAGAGCTAGGATTTAGGGTTAGGATTTAGGGTTTAGGTTAGGGTTAGTGTTAGGGTTAGGGTTAGGGTATTTTTTCTTTGGTTTTAGGTTTGGGAAATTTTCCCTTGGTTTAAGGTTTGGGAATTTTCTTCCTTGTTAAAGTTTTTTGTGATTTTTTCTCTTTGGTTTAAGGATTGGGAAATTTTCACACCAATAACCATACACACAAAAATTTGTAACAACAACACACTTCATTGGTTGGCGCCGCCATGCAGACCTTACCTCTGTTTTACAACACTATAAACTAGAGCTCGCGCTACCAAGCCAACTGTGCTCTATTTTACAACAAAATAAAAACTTAGCACATGCAAAAATTACAACCTCACAGAGCCATAGGAGTATGTCAGTCCTGTTCCTTTTTCAATCACGCGCTTGTCCCAATTGACACCAAACACTTTCACTAAATCTGTTAAACTAACCGTCTTGTTGGTGTTATCTGTAACAAAATGATTCTTTATTTCTATTTCCATGGGTCTTCTTTACTCCAAAGGATGTGACAGTTCTTTCTGAATGTGCTGCATCATGGAGTTACAATTCAACACTTGGTTAATTTCAAAGGAACTCTTGGTCTCCTTGTTCTTGCACTCCGTTTTACCCTTCGCTGTCTGATAGCAGTACGATTTAGGTCCTGCCGATCCAAACACTTCTATGGTGTCTACTTCTAATTCGTCCGTCATTTGACCAAGAAACACTCCCGTAGGGATTTTCACTTCTCCAGGCTTGTAACTGTAAATCACTGAATCTGTGTCATAGTATAACACTTGCTCGTTTAACTTTTCCAATTCGGAATATAGCTTTAAACGAGCCAGAGATGTTGTGAAGGCCGCGACGAATATATTGATCTTTCCACTGCTTTGACAAGCATCCTCAAATTTCAGGGTGCTGACTTCCATGACATCCTCGTTAAAAATACGCACATCTTTAACTATAATGGTAGGATCTTGAACAATTTTCTGCCATGTGTCCGGATCCTGAATTGATTGTGTCTGTGTGCGATGTTCGTTCTCGCCAAATTTGCCCCAAAAGCTGTTCAACATAAGCTTTGCAACTTGTTTCCTTCCAGGATTCTTTTCTTTTTTTTCAGGGTCTACAATGAGGGACAAAAGTGTTGACACATTTCCGAAAAATGGCCCCTTTTTCCATAGTGGATATACTTATCCCCTTCCCCTGTCTACCCCAACCCCTTCCCCCCAAAATCAATGTTGAATTTTGGACCCTCAAGTCTTTTTTTTACTTCAGACAACATTGATTCGGGGGGTCGGGGGATTTACGGCGTTTAAAAGGAATGAAATAATAAATGAATTAAATGTTTGTTAAAAGCACCCGTTTTAAACAAGTGTGTCAACTACTTTTGTCCCTGATTGTCTGAAATATGTATCTGTGTTTTCCGGCTAGATTTTGGACGCTGCTGAATTTTTGTGCGATGATGTTACTCTATGGACCAAATTGTTTGTTTATAAACAACAATTTGAAAAGTTTGGTCCTGATTTGTAGTATACGTAGAGTAAAATGTACGAAGCGTATGTCATTACTTAATCTTGTACTCCCGCGCGCGTTCCTGATACCCTGTCGGGTCGAGAGGAAATCATTTATGTTGTGATCAATGCCGCTGCTGCGGATGTATTTTTTTTTACAAGTATTATCAATAGTGGAAAAAGGATGGAAACACTAAGGTACAATGAAAATTGTTCTGGTAAATGGTTAACTTAAGCGAATGAAGTACTGCAACATGCAGTATTGTTGACATTGACTTGTGCCATTAGTGAAAGGACGTGAACAATATACAGGTTATGAACCTCATAAATGATGAGCCAGTCGTTTGTGCTATGCCCTATAAATAGATGTTTTTTTTTTTTGGAAGACCTTTTCAAATCTAGCAGATCCTAACCTTTAGCGTGTGTAGGCGTCGAACAGGTTAGACCAGGTTAGGAATGTACTTTTGTAATGATTTTAGATGACCGCCTGCCATTTATTCAGTGGCATTTTTTTTATTGGTGTTGGGTGGACAACTATTTCATTTCCCAGCTCGTAAATCACAGAATACCAAAGAAATTGTTTTCAAGATAGACACACCGGTTTGTATCATCTCCAAAACAGCAATTACTTTGGCCCAGAAGTTCACTTGATGACAAGGAAAGCGGGATAACACGTGATCGATGACGGCCGTGCTCTGGAAAATCTTCCTTTTTTATGCGCTAATTCCTCA
Organism: Porites lutea; assembly: GCF_958299795.1. Taxonomy (NCBI): domain Eukaryota; kingdom Metazoa; phylum Cnidaria; class Anthozoa; order Scleractinia; family Poritidae; genus Porites; species Porites lutea. The sequence continues at coordinate 41,800,659 of NC_133201.1, forward strand.
CAAAAGGCAAAAGAAGATTCCGCTATGTAGAAAGTACTGCGCAATACGTATTCTTGGCGAGAAAAATTCCAGCGATGTGGTGCAAATAAGGAGTTTCAACGGTTAACCACGAGAATACATATCGACATTAAGAGGTCATAACAGACTTACTATGTTACTTTCCGTTTGCCGAAACTTGGTTAACCGTTGTAACACGAAGGAAGCAGTGTTTTTCTCAGTTTGAGCTGTCGTTTTCTTTGAGAGTCAATCACCAGTTCACGTTTCAAAGCTCTCTTTTCATTTTCTCTCCCGACAATAGACAACAACACAGGGTTTCGCTTGAGAAATGCAGTCCAAATACACAGACATATGCGCTCATGTCACGCTATTTACGTTGCGTTATCATGTCACACAGGGTGTTACGAGGTGGGATTGAAAGTAATTGTTTTCGTGTACACTTGCAATGTTTGCTACGCAGTCCTTAGTTTTTTATTGAATTGACCATGAATTTACCCTCACTTTTCCGTAGTTTCGATATTGAACGCAGTGACGGCGGCTCCTCACTAACGTTCCATATTTCCGTGACTGGCCAGTGACTATCTCCACTACGTGTCAATCCTTACCCTCCCCGTGATTGTTTGCGCCTTAACAATCGGATAAAGTGAAGAACGAGAAATGTTCACTTTATTAAAAATATTTTCAGTACGCATACCCTTGAAATTCATCAAAAGTTGTACATGTGTGCGAGTTTCAGCGTCAGTTTTTAGCATGTAAACCATATCGACGTTTATTCTGGATATCGCAGCCCTTTTACAACGTCATCACTTAATTCGAATTGGCCCTATAATTCGGTCGTGAATAAGTCAATGTCACCCCCACCACCAATAACATAATTATGTCATAGATTCCTTTAATTTCAGTTAAAATCAGTGTCATACACGGCTCAACTTGTGTGCAGTAGCACAATTTTGCATTCAGACAATGAGGGACAAAAGTGTTGACACACTTCCGAAAAATGGCCCCTTTTTCCATAGTGGATATACTTATCCCCTTCCCCTGTCTACCCCAACCCCTTCCCCCCAAAATCAATGTTGAATTTTGGACCCTCAAGTCTTTTTTTTACTTCAGACAACATTGATTCGGGGGGTCGGGGGATTTACGGCGTTTAAAAGGAATGAAATAATAAATGAATTAAATGTTTGTTAAAAGCACCCGTTTTAAACAAGTGTGTCAACTACTTTTGTCCCTGATTGTAGATCAATCCCCTCGTGTTCTTTGTAATCGTGGATATAGGTGGCTTTCTGTTCTTCTGTTTCTACCCCTGACGGCCATCCACTGGCTTCTGTTTTGTGCTTGAGCCACGTATTCACATACGGTGCAAATAACCCCTCTTTTCTCTGGTCTTCAGGAAAGTGCCATACTTCATGGATTTTTAGGATTTGGTAGCCTTTCTCGACTGCTTTTAGCAGCTCCGGAGTACACCATGTACCTGTCATCATTCGTTCTTTATCACTGTGTGGACAGAGATTGGTCCGTTCAAACCAGGGTTGTTCTGCTTGATCCTCTGCACATTTGACACATAAAGGAAACAGCAATTTTTCATTCTGCTTCACCGGTAACACTGGATGCAGCAATTTTTCTGGTGCCAAGACATTGACTTTAGCAATTCCAAAGTAATCTTGGATGTTTTGGTTCACAGGGTTGACAATGATGTGAGGGTGCCCAATGGGATACTTTCCATACTTGTTGATGGTGGGGTAAAGGCTCGTAAAATCCTCATATAAAATTTCTTCTTCTTTGCCTGCCTGGTAATAACATTTGGCCATGCCTGTTCGGCCTCCAAAGAATGCCTCTCTTGGGTTCAAAGGAGAAACCCATGACATTTTATCGATTTGCTCTTGCAAGTTTGGACATCGTTTCAGTTTTTTGTTAAAATCACACTCCCATTGTTCCTTCACTGTATAACCCGCTTCTTTTAACAGCTCTGTTTTTCGTTGGGTGACTTGATAAATTTCTTCTACCGTTCTATCTGGATGGTGACATGGTCACCATGGTGACGGTCACATGTCTGCCATTCGGTTTACATTTACGGCATCCATGGTACTCGCATCCTTGGAACTCGTACACTGTTTTAGTTATGTGATCATAACCATCCACAGTGACTCTACTACCCTTGATTTGAAGTACTTGTTCTCCTCCATTGCGGGAATGTTTGATTCTATTGCCTCCTAATTTGAGATCTTCCAAATACAACCATTGTAAAGCGATTTTGCTTTGGTTCACTTTAAGGCCACCCCATCCTTGCACTGGTTCTACAGCAATGGTTTTCGGCTGCATCTGGTGATTCCGCCAGAAATAATGACACGTGGAGGCAATCGTAATACATTGAGTCAGTGGATTAAATCCTGCCTCGTTCTTGGTGTCTTGAGCAAATTTCAGACAACCTTCTCGTAACAATTGGACGTCGCTTTTGCAATAGTCCAGCATTTCGTTTTGAAAGTTCCAAGTCTCCCCCTTGAGTACTTGCTCTGCATGCCAAGTTTCGCATTCTTCTTTCTTATCTTTAGACATGTGCTGGGGCTCAAAGAACTCAAGGTCTGGGATCTTGCCCTCGTAGTGTAAATGCTTCAACATGGAAAATTTATGTGGGAAAAATCCTTTCTTCAGTTCTGTCAAACCAAAAGTTTTTGGAAATGCCGCAAGGGGCATATTCAAAAAGTTCAATGAATCTTTGAAAATCAGATTATGATGCTTGAAGTGTAACATCTTCGTACCTGTCCCCATTTGATCTGTGACTTTTAAATTCTGGTTGTACAGGGTATTTGTCGTCAGCACGCCATCAAAGCTTTTCAAATTATGAAAGAATATTGTGTACTCTGGTAATTTTCCTTTTCCTCCGTTTTCCTGCTTTTCTTCTTCAGCCCATGTTTGAACTGTGTCGAGAAATAGACTCACACAATTCGTACCCCAGTGGTGATAGATCGTTTTGCTACGTCCTTTTGTAAAACAGATCAGAATCGGGATGAATGTTTTGTTGCTATCAATTAAACATTCAATATCGGCAAAGATCAAATCATCCGCATAAATCTTCTTTGTCAGTTTTTCTTTTGGTAAACGTTCGTTGACCATGTCTAGAGTAATGCCTTCTAATGACACTCCTTCATCTAACAACTCATCAATGACTTTTTCCTGCAAATCTGCTAATTGGATTTCAACCATGGGTACTCCCATATTGATGTAATCTAAATCTTTTATTTTTTTCTTCCGTTGAGCAATCAATGCATCAATCTCGTCTTGTGTACTTTGATCCGGTAAACCTTCAACAATCGTTCCCAAAATTGTTTCTATTTTCTTCTTCTTGCTTCTTAATTTTTGCGAGGCTCTCTTAAATTTTTGTTCTTCCTCACTGGTAATGTAACACTTATGCTGGTAAATAGGAACAAATTCCAAGCAATGTTTACACTGTGCATGCAAGCATTTGTGAGGAAAGTCTTGGTTCACTTTGTAAGTCACCATACACTGAGGACATCGTTGAAAATCTCGACAAGTGCTTTTCAGTTCCAAGATGGGGGTCAAACGTTCATGGAGTTGTTGTTCTAATCTTTCTCTTGTTTTTTTCATGTCCTTGTTTTCTTCTACTGTTTCAATGAAATGTGCTAAAAAACACTGCTCACCATAGAATTCACGTTTGCAAATTCTACAGCTACGATCTGGTTTCGCCCATAACGTAAAATCTTGACATCCCTCTTCATCATTTGCTGTGTTTCTTTTACAGGCAGGGCAATTTTTAGCTTGACAACGGTGATGGGCACTGTCTTCGCTATTGTAGCCTTTGCAGCACTTTTTGCAAAAATAACTACGGTTCATAAATCCAGGAATGCTGTATAAACCATCGTAATGGGCTTTTTCCTGGTTCTGTTCGTCCACATACACTGACTTTACCAGAGCAATAATTTTGTTTTCGTCTTCGTACTTGTCTCCTTTAAAGATCACACCACCCCGTGTAGCATCCACTACAATGATTCTAAATCCTTGTTGGCCTAGGTACTCTTGAAATGTATTCACTTCGTCTAAACCGCATAAGCCCTCGGGAACATTAGCTTCTTGGTGGAGCTTTTTAGCTTCTTTTAGTTGCTGGGTATTTATTCCTCGATCCAGAGAAATATTTTTGAACGTGTTAGGTTCACCTGCTTGGCGTTTGGCATACTCACGCATCACCACGATGGCACGGGCACAACAGAGAGTATCCTTGTTTTTTTATTTCACAAACGCACTTGGATTCCTTCGCCATCTGTTCCCATATTTTGTGACCTGGACTTGCACCTGCCCGTTTACCACCTTTGCGTTCTGGTCGGCTGAATAATACCGAGGCTGAGAATCCAACATCATTCGTAATGAACTCTCCGCTGTTCAGGACGTGGCTAAGATTTTGTAGAACAGCTTGAGTCATGGCAGCTCGCTTTGTAAAATCGCCCACATCAATTTTCCACGTTTCTCCTGTTAAACCATCCCTACGATGCTCTCTACTACCGATCTGAAGTGTCATCCAATAATCTTCTGGTATTTGGAGTTCCTCAATCAAATGGTCGGTTGCTTCTGCAATAGCGTGGGTTGCAGCAATATTCAAGTCTTCGGACTCTTTCGGAGAGCGTTGCTGATCCAGGGTCATCATGAATTTTTGGTTCACTACAGCATTTTGTTTCCAGCGTTTGGCAGAACCTAATTTGGTTACATTCGCCACAAAGAGCGGAGTAGGTCCCTTGTTGTACTCTTCGTTTTTCTCTTGTGGTTTCATCTCTGGTTTTAATTCTTTGACATCAAAACTGGAATCTTCAGCTGGACGCTTCATACCACGAGTAACTGTGCCACCAGTCTGAGAATCTTCCGATAGACGTGTGACTTTGTCTGCATGCAATAACTCTAGACGTAAGAGTTCAGCAGACTCCTTTGCTTTCCGCTTGGCTGCTTCGGAGTGGAACTTCTTCACATGTCTTAACATATCATCTTTTCTTGTAAATGTGGACTGACAGTGTGGACATGGAACAGGATCTACTTTCTTCTCACAATGTCTTGAGAAATTACTTCGATTGTTAATTTTGGTTCCACAGGTCGGACAGGGACGTGGGTAAGTAATTACCATGATGAGAGCTCCGTTCACTACAACGTATCGTAATAAAATGAGTATGGTTATAGATATCCGGCTTTTATACCTTGTGTTATTATAAAATGATGTCAAGTTCTAAAAATAGAAACAAATTCTGTTGAGTCAACAAAATGTACGTGACGTCAATGGGCTTGCC
>NC_133201.1:41813437-41880937 GCF_958299795.1 Porites lutea
GTCAATAAAGGATTAAAATCAACATATGTAGTCCATTCTCCTTTGTACAAAGTATATATATGTATATATATATATATATATATATATATATATATATATATATATATATATATATATATATATATATATATATATATATATGATAGTTCAGTGTTTCTCAGATGATCAAAGTGAAAGATATTTCTCTGGAATTCACACAACAAAGAAACGACGGATAGACCTATTCGGCTAACTCAGTGTTGTACCCAATTCAAATCTCCCGGGGACAAGATTCTTCGTGTACTGTATTTGCATTACAATGTGGCATTCACATTTAAATGATATGGAAATTTCTGAAACAAAATGTTTTATTCCCAAAGGGTTTGAATTGGGTACAACATTGAGTTAGCCGAATAGGTCTATTAAACAAAATTGTCCATGCAACACTGCGTGAGTGTTTCTTCTAAGCGATTAAAAAAACTTTCTTTAAACTCAGTTTTTCATATGATATGAAAAACTCGAGTTTAGACAGTTAAGAGGAGTGAACAAACAGTGTTACTATTGATCATACTAAGATGACCGTATATTGCTCCATTTTCGTAAACTTTGAGCGAGAAGTGATGTCACAAGGCCCTTCGCTCATCTTGTTTTCCTCCTGTGTATTTTCCGTTGAAACTGAAGTAGTGAAAACAGCACGGTTGTAGTCAGGCACCAGTCCAACGCTTAGCCATGCACTAAACGCAATGTTACTGTGATTGCTTGTCCGTGAATCACTTTGTCCCTAAATATCAAGTGATATTCTATCTAAAACGAATATCTCATTTTCATTTTAGCATATTTGAGCGAAAGATCAGCATAGGACGAACTGTGGCCCAGCGCAAGCCATTTGAGGGGTGGCATGACTACCACCTCTTGTATTTCCAAGAGTTGGGACTTAGGTCTGCAATAAGTGCACAAGACTCTGGGTGCTTTCTTTATTTATAACGTTGGTTTTTTCAGAAATGATAAACACTATTCATAATTTTGTCATCATTTTGCAGGGGCTAAAAGGGTTCAATCTAATGATATTTTTTAATCTTTTAAGAAAACAGATTATTTTGCACCTTATTATTTTTAATTAATAGTCACTAGCTAAAACAAACTTTAATTTAAAGTTTCATTGCCTAAAGTTCAAATCCCACTTTTAATCTACATGTTCCTGAAGGTTTGTTCCCATTTTAACTCTATAATGCTAACGCTAAGCAAACTTGACAACGACACCTCTAAAAAAGAGATGGGAGCGCAAATTAAAAAAAAAGGCTGAAAGATTGATCTGCACGTTTTTTTCATATGCTCAGCTAAGTGATTTATTTGAAGTAACATAGGCTTAAATAATGGATTTAGTATTAAATCGAAGGCCTCTTATAGTCTATTAAAGACAGATCTCAAATAGCTACCAAAATTCACTCAAATGCAATTGCCAAAAAATTAACCAAATATCTGATAAAAATCGGGCTGATCTTAAACAGACTAATAATTAGTTTCCCTAGGCGAGTTATTAGTCTTACAGTGGAACCTGGTTAATACAGACACCAAGGTGACATGCATGCATACTGAAGTCAGTATTGATCCGCGATGTGTGACTTATAGAATTGATTTATTCGCTATTCTACTGACCCTCTAGAATAAAGCACTTATATATGCTGAATCCATTTGTACAGCAAGTGAGGATGGCAGCAATTCCTTAATTACTGAAAAATATATAGCTTATCAGTTAATTATAAATTCAAATCGACATATTTGAACAAAATATTAGGCCATATGCACCATGAGGTCATGTGACATCATTTTTATGAAAAGCCTTCCATATCTTAAACAAAATAATAGCGATTTGGTTTTTCAAAGCCGGACCATTTTCTTAAAATGAGTAAGAACGTAGCTGGTCACGTGACCAAAATGTGATTTTTACAATTATGAATTACCTTTTTCTGAACCAATATTTTGCAAATTAAACTTCAAGGAAAATGTTGAAAAGATGATGTGGTAGCTTTTACAGCACATCTGAGCGTAACTATTAAACGTTTAACAAGATGCAAGCAAAAAGTAGTTTTGGCTGCTATGTTGGAGGGCAAGAGTATGTCTTCCAACATGGGGGCCAATACAAATCATACCACTTTGTTGAAAATCAAAGTGCCATAAAATATCTCCTTTTAATGTGTTTCCTCTCAAAATTTCTGGTGTAAGATAATTTTTATGTGCTCTTTTAATTTTTATGATAATTTTTATGTGCTCTGTCAATTTTTTTGGCATCAGCAAGATTCCAACTCATTGTTTAAAGGAACCATTGGTCACGTGACCTCCTAGTGCAAGTGGCCTATTTATTTTAATTTGAGTAATTAAGAATTAAAGCACGCATGCTCGGCAAAACACATAAGTATTAAGTATACAGTCATTAAGCTATTTAAAGAAACCGCCCTTTTTTCTCTACTTTGATATTTTTAAAAATCGTAGTTTAAAAACATAGCTAAAACATGCTTACCTCCATCGATCCATCGATGTTAAGTTCATCTTCGATAGTGCACGTTCAGGGTTGTTCAGCTCCGCAAATATTCTCCAAATAGCAGATGTCGCCCTTCGAGTTGTATTCTTGCTGTTCTTGCATGCTTTTAGCCATTATTTCGCCTAGTTCTTACTCTTGAAACGAGTGAAATGTCCCCATTTTTGTTTCCACAACCGTGAAAACAACTCAGGTCTTCTCAGTTAACGGTTCATTAACTTGCAAAAACGCTGCATTTTTGACGTCATTTCCTCGCTAAACACAAAATTCTTCCAAATTTGGTCATCAGTAACTGGTTATGGTGAATTATGCGTGTGCTTTAAGCCAATCAGAATCGGGGAAATATTTTGAATGAGTAACAACATTATTTAAACATACTTCTGACGCCTGTGGTCAATTTTAGATAAAACCTTTCATTATTGACGTTTACAACCATATAATTTTTTTTTTCTTTCCGGCTCATGATAAGATATAAAGTGAGCAAAATTGTAGCTGGGAAAATTCGCTTTTTTCCCATTAAAACTAGTAAGTGCTAATACTTTAATTTCAAATGGACCTTCATCTGAAAAAAATCAGCGACACCCTGTAATTCTTTTCATGCATCCACTCGTTGCTGGCGAAAATCATGCAATTTCTAAGCTACTTCCTGTTGAAATTCGACGTGACCATTACCTTGGAGCAGTCAAAGCTTCACAGAGCAGACAATCTCCAGTAGGCAGACACTTCTCATAAAAGGGAAAGTTAATCCTGGTCCCGGCCACACGCAGACTGATACAAACGATACAAGCACTATATTTTTAACTCCCTCTGGACATCTTTTCCTGGTTCCTGTCTACACCTATGCGTTTACAAAAATCTTCTCATGTTTGCTTTTGCACACTAAAATGACAGACCTCTCATTTTTAAAAGTGACTCTACTTTTGAGAAACCACCGGTTTTGTCCTTTTTTAGTGTCAACAGAGGGAAACGAGGCTTTCTATTTACAAACACTCTACACTTGCATCCTCAGAGTGGCCACAGTTCTCATTTCCCCACCCGTTGTGAGAACAATCAAACAGTGAAGCCTCTGCTCCATTACAGTTGACATCATCCATCCACGTAGGCTCAGAACCTTGACCGTACCTTGCACCGGATAGAGCGGATTTTGCTCTGGAGAAACCCAGCTCACGACAAACCACATTAGCATCTTTGATATCCCAGGAATCATCGCACACGGTGCCCCAAGTTCCATTGTAGTATACTTCAACACGGCCATTCGAAGTTCGTCCATTTACTAAACGAACTAATACAAGATATGTATGAGATTTCGTTATAATCGAGGTAAATTCACATCGTTTCTGGAGAAGTTCGATTCACTGTCAGGAAATTTTTGTTTTACAGCAGTCTTACCCCCATATAAATGACCGCCCAAATTAATAAATGCCAAGATTATTTTTCTCTTTTGGGGGGTTGTCTCTTAATAAGAGAGTGACAGAAGAAAAAGAAGAAGAAGCATGCACTCACCTCTACGCTGAATCTCAACGACAGTCACTGCTTCTAGGTTAGGTAATCCTACACTGGTTCCAACACAAATGTAATTTCCTGCGTCCTCCTTTCTTAAGTGTGTTATAACTAAAGCGCCCTTGGTTTGCTGACTACGACCGACTGGTAGTTTCGATCCTTGTTTTCTCCAGCTGATGACAGGTTGAGGATCACCAGTAGCGCTGCAATTCAACGTTAAACGTTGACTTAAAGAGGCGACAAGTTTCGTCGGTGGTTTAACAATAAACCGAGGCATAGGGACCACTACTAATACTGTTCTTTTTACAACACTTCCTAGTAGATTAGTCGCAGTACAGAGGTAATTATCTGAATCACCTTTACGGACACTAAGTAGTTTGATGACGCTGTTATTACTCTGTACTCTCCCCTGCGGTAGCTGACCAAACGACTTGCTCCACGTGACTACTGGGGTGGGATGTCCAGTCACGTGACAAACTGGCAGAGTGACATTGCTTCCTTCAACGGCATAAAAAGGTCCAGGATCAAGGGTTATAATAGGGCGAGCTGTAAATGAAAGACACATTCAATTAAGCAACTGTTTTAATGCCTATCCAATGCGTATATATTTTTATGCGTGTAGCTTTTAACTCAGTTCACTCTAGTTCTTTCTTTAAAAAAAGTGCAGTGGCAACAGTTGGGAAGAGAAAATCGAGGCAAACACAGGTAGGTTGCCCAGAGAGTTCTAGAATTGAACTATTTCTGCCATAAAGAACAGCTGACACATAGTTTGTGTTGATGACAAGGAACTGGCCCATATGAAATTAGCTCTCTATAAGAGAGTGGAGCATTCTTGAAGGAAAAAAAGAAAAAGAGGGTGTTAAGTAGAGAGTGGGGCGTAATAAATCTTTTACGGTACTTAGGACTGAAGAAGAAGTTAAAACTGTTTTAACTTCTTTTTTAAAGATATGTCTTATACAAACCGCTTTTGTAACTTAAAATAAAGCTTTTATCCTCATTCTAGGAGCCCATTTGCTGTTGATGGTGAAGATGATAATGAAGCTGCATGTCCTTCACTTTTAATTGACGATAGGTGCCGAACTACAAAATTTATATTTACGTGATTTTCTTGTACTCCTTGCCACGTATATAAACTCACCATTTACTACCAGCTGACCCACTGCGTGCGCCTGTCCTAAGATGTTTGTCGCTGAACATTTATACAAACCCGCATCACTTCCTTTTAAGTTCTGTACACGCATAATTCCTTGTGAAATTGTTGCCTGGCTTATTTCTGATTGATTGTTCACATTAATCCACACTACTGTAGGCGTGGGGTTGCCAGTAACGGAACACTCAAAGGAGGCTGATTCGCTCTCGTTAACAGTTAACCTTGCAGGATAAACATCAACAGTTGGGGCTGAAATCGAATTGATACCAGGCTCTCCCTTAAGCCCAGTGTCTCCTTTCTGTCCTTTAGGACCAGCTTCACCAGGCGGTCCAAAAGGTCCCATAATGCCTTGCTTGCCACTCTTTCCCGGTGAGCCTATAATGCCTTGATCTCCTTTGTTTCCTGGTCTCCCTCTCTGTCCTCTTCGTCCCCGGACTCCTTTCTCTCCCCTCGGTCCAGATGGGCCTGGAGGGCCTGGGGGACCTGGTGAACACGCAACACCTTTTGACTGACAGATGTGAGGTTTTAAATCCGATAAAAGCTTGTTGATTTTACGCGTCGCATTCATTGAATTAAGCTGACGTTTGTTTCTCTGGCGTTCAGGGGCCTGAAGCTCTAAAATTAAACAGGTAAAAACAAACCGAGACTTTAGAGAGAGTCCTTGGAATGTCCCGACCTAAAATTATAAGGCTAGCTAACTGTATTCAAAAGTTGGTCGCCAACTTAATGACTCTTTTTATATTTTATTTGTTCTTAATATTACATTACTAAGATTGGGAGAAATGAGGAGAGGAAAAGGAAATCAAACGAGGAAGAGAATTTCCACTTTTTTCATTCTTTTCATCATAACTGTTGCTACAACACGTGTTCAGGATGATTCTGTTTAAAAACTTTATTTATAGCAGCTTATTGACCCTGTAAGTAGACCCTTTCATTATTCCTTATTCACTGGGTAACTTAAGGGCTCAGTTATCATTCACATAGGCAGGAGCCGGCTCCTGGCATTGGTTATTAAATACGTAGGTAGTTCATTAATAAACACTTGGTAGACAGAAAGTAAAATGTAGGTACGATATCAATGATTAAAATCGGATTATTAACAGCCAAGGAAAGCGACAGAAGTAACCACTTTGCTCAAACCCAGTAATAAAAGGGACAGTAGATATGCCTACAAGTAGCTTTCCCTCCTGATCGACAGTCCAACCAAAACGGACTATAAAAAGTCAAAGTGATAGAAAGGTAACTTGTTATGCAAACCATGTCCTTATTGGAGTAAGATAAATTTACAATGACGGATAGTCAGTGCTAAGCATACTAAATATATCAGTTGATAACTAAATAAGAGCCGTGGTGGTTAATTGAGGTCAAGATGTATGACGTCGAATGCTATTCAAATATTTCTTTGCGCAAGACCCTGGGAAATACCTTTACGGATAAAAACTTTAGCTTTCCATATTGAACGGACCCTAAGTGAGACCAAAATCTTCAATTTCAACCCCTAAGATAGACGACTTACACCTCCGTCGATAGAGGACAGAGAATAGCGGGGCGATGGCCACTAGGAAGTTATCTCGTGTCATGCTATGAAGCGCGCACGTCTGTCCTACACATTATAGTCATCGTCGTGAATCCGTCGTGCAAACATCCACGACTAAATCTCTGGTAAGCGATTCACCGAAATCGTAATACATTTTACCCTTTTAAGGTCGAAAAACCCAGGTTTCCGTTGGATTTAGTTTACCTTACAGGTTGACAAAATAGCTTTTATCACAAATATTTTTTTTTATTTCTAGCCGTAAGTTCGTTACTGGTGTTCTGTCTTATCTTGGAAATTCTACATGGGTGGTTTGCACAGTGTGCGATAAAAGCGTGAGTAAGGAGGGAGAGAGAACCCTGGAAAGGAGGTTGCTCCCTGAAGAGACAAACCGGGCCAAGGGAGAAAAAAGACAGTAGACGTCTCTGAAGTATTCCGTGACAAAATTATGAAAAACAAAAAAAAAAGGCTGAACAAAATACTAAAAAGAGTAGAGCCAAAGTTCTAAGCTTCAACAATAGCCAAAACAAATTGTTTTAGGATAGTAATTATTGCAATTAAAAAACTTATTAAGAGCGTGCATCTTATGGCACCTCGGTGCTGCATCAAAAGCACCGAACTGAATGACTTCCAGCTTAAAATTTTCGACGCACACCGACCAAGAATTTCTTGTTTCAAATGGGAAGAAAGGAAAATGACGTTATCATATTTTTGGACTGTTTCTTAAGTAACACTTGAGAATTCTGTGGTCCGAAAACGAAGTGAACCTAGCAGGGCTCTGAGAATTTCAAATGATAACTGTAGACGCTGTAAAGCGTATAAGAATCTGAGAAATCGCCACAGATTGGATTAATAGGGAGACAATTAGCACATTTCATTGCCCACCAAACCCATTTACTATATCATGGAGATATCCGCATAACGAGAGAACAAAATCTTTCGTGTTTGTAACGTTGAATATTAAATAATACGGGAAATGAGCTTACCCAAGTCTTGCGTTTTTGGCTTAATAAGGTCCGCTTCACTTGATGGCTGCGGCTTAGACTCTGCAACGTTTTCAAGAGTGTTGATTCTCCTTTTCTGCTCATTTAACTCCACTTCAACTCTCAGAAACCCAACAAAGCAGAACACGATCGACAGAACAGAAACAATGCTCGAAATAGATGGCATAAGCTGTTTTTGGGTTGCCATGTTGGCTACTTCGACTTCATACGCTGAATAAAGCAAGCTTACAAAGCAACCTTTGTTAAATACTGCTCCAGATTAGATCGCATTGCAGTCAAGCAAGGTCACAGTCTGGCTATAAATTTGCAAAACAGTTTTGTTTTGTCTTGGCGTGTCAGATCATGTCAGATAGTATCATGTCGATGAGTACACTTGATAGGTGGTGTTGATCGACTTTTCATGATCAGTAGCAAGTAAATTAATTAATCAATTGCAAGGCCTTTTACTTGTATCACGGACAGATTTGTTTTCGAGGTCTGTGTTTTCTAGACACCCAGCGTTAATCCTATTCTTCTGCTCATGTAACTCTAGTTCAACTCTCAAATACCCGGCACAGTAAAACACAATAGACAAAACAGAAAGCCTGATGCAAAGGAGGGCATACGCTGCTTTTGAGTTGCCATATCCGTCTACTTGCATGGTAAAGACGCTTGTCTGCTCTGTCACAATAGGTCGTTATATACAGCCAAGATCACGTATTTGGGTAATTTGCCAAGGTTTTTTTTATTATTATTTATAATTTAGAATTGCCACTTCTCGCGTCGACGCCAACTGCTAAAATAACATTGGTTCTTTGAGGTAGGGTCAACACTTGGTCGATCTTTTTTTATCTTCGACAAAATACTTTGAGCATCCTCACAGCCGCTTAATTGTCTTGCGCTTGGAAAAAGGTAACTCGATAAAAAGTTCAGGATGTCCCGTTCAAGCCGCCCCCTCCTTCGTCCGATCTCTTCTTCGACGCAGTTCTATGGTCTCTTGCACCAGTGTTACCTATTAAGTTTATCAGGCCTTCCGTAAGGTATGATGCTTTGGCAACGATCCATCAGCAGCGTCGCAAAACAAAGTTCATTATACATTCAAACCTTCCGTAAGCGACCACCCAAAATGTAAAGACTGAGTGGTCGCTCACGGGAGGTGGTTGCTTACAAGAATCGAACCACAGGGGGGGCCTCTTTCAAGAAGAGATCCAGGCACAACTACTTTATGGAAGATAATTTATTGCATAAAATGTCTAAGTTAGGATATGTGTAGTTCCATGTTGTCACTAAAGTGCTTCGTATGTTCTATGTAAACATAGTGCACACAATTGTGCACACAGCGAGTAGATCAGAGAATGCGTCAAGCAGTCACTTTCAAAAGGTTAAAAACAATGGAGAATCATTAACCGTCAGGCCCAAACGGTGGGCGCGGTGGCTTACAGAAGGTGGTCGTTACTAGAGGTTCCAACTGTAAGGCTTTGACTGGGAAAATTTTGGTGTTTTGGATTGACGGTCACTTATGGGAGGTGGTCGCTTACAAGAGGTGGTCGCACATGGAGGTTCAACTGTATTAATTTGCCTGTCGCCTCCACTCATCGCTTATGTCGGTAAACGTTACAGGACGTACGGGCGGCAATCATGCAAGTTGCGATGGTACACCCTCGGAAGTAATTGGAATAGTAAATACAAATAATTAGTATCAAGACTCCATTTTCTTAACGATCAAACCTGCCGGGAGCAGAATGAAGGCGGCGTATCTCGGAGTGGTGGCAGGAACTAAACAACACTCTGAATTGAAATTGATCCTAAAAAATCGTTGGGGACAGTATGGTTATCTTCAGAACATTCCCTGTCATAGAAACAGAAGTATGATTCTTGCCAAAGCGAAAAAAGGCTATTACTATTCATTCAAAATATTTCCCCAATTCTGATTGGCTAGAAGCACACGCATAATTCACCATAACCAGCTACTGATGACCAAATTTGGAAGAATTTTGTGTTTAACGAGGAAATGACGTCAAAAATGCAGCCCTCTCTGAGTATCCGGCGTTTTGGGGGAAAGGGGGAAAGATGGAAGCGAAAAAGTAAAATATCCTCTCCCCTAGCCCCTTAGGAAGGCCTGATACTCAGGCTACTCCACAGGTTAATGCACGGTTAACCGAAAAGACCTGGGGACGAGGTTGAGTTGCTTTCGTTGTGAAAACTACAATGGCGGACACTTCACTCGTTTCAAGAGTGAGAACTGTAGCTGGAACTAGGCGAAATAATGGCTAAAAACATAGCAAAAAAAGCAAGAAGACAACTCGGAGGGCGACATCTGCTATTTGGAGAATATTTGCGGAGCTGGACAAACCTAAACGTACACTATCGAAGATAAACTTAACATTGATGCAGGTAATCATGTTTTAGCTGTGTTTTTAAACTAGGAATTATTTGAATGAATAATAAAGCAATTAATGAATTCGGCTTTCGTAGAATATAAAGAATTAAGCACATCATCCTACTCAGCCTCATTCATTAATTGCTAATTAAATAATGTATAAAGACTAGCCGTGAAATTAATTAATGCCCACCATGCAGTGTTCGTATACGTAACACCACTGGTAAGTTTAATCTCTTTTAAGACCAAGGTTTTACTGTCAGGTTAGAGAAAATTGTGTCGAAGTGTGGTATAGGTAACCTGAAAAAAGCTGTATAACAATACTCTCGCTTATTATCAGAAAATGCCCGGCTTTAATAAAGGCGCGATGAGAACTTCTTACTGGAACTCCTAAACAGGATTTAAGCTGACGGAATGTGCATAGTGGAAACAGACTACAGCGAAGTGAGATCAAGTAGATGTATTCTTCTTCTCGCACACAAAAATTAAGATCAAAATTGCGGCTTTCCCCCGTACAGGATGCTGCTTTGTACCCATCAAAGGTTTGAAGAGAACTCTGAACACCTTTAATGGACGATAAGTTACAATGAAGCCAAACGCGGTGTTATAACTTGCAAGTGGCTTTATTCAGTTAAATATTTTTTCCATGCCTATTCGTTGTTTTCAAAACATGAGTAACTACAATCATGTAACATAAAAGAAAAATCCCATTAGAGGTCATGTTCTTTGTTTTATGGAAATACAACGTCGATAAAACGCTGAATCAAGTTGTCCACTTTCTGTATGATATCAGCATTATGGCAAACGGCCTTTCTGAGCACATATCTTCATCAATAAAATTTTGTTTGAGATTGTTACATTGTCAATACGGTTTTTTCGCCTTGCGTGTACCAACCTTCGCTTTTGCCATTACTGTATAAAAAAGAGAAAGCAAAAAGGCAAAGAAAGAAAGATTTGAGATCGTATTTCCATAAAACGGCTCTGTTATCGCGCTCTTTAACCTCGTGTCCGCCACCTGTCCGACAAAAGCTATAACGAAAAGCTTACAAACAAAAATAGGTAGCGTGCATGTCTAATATTTTTTTTCATTTTTGCTCTTGTTTTCCAGCTTTAAAATCAATACCGTTATCCTAAATGTCGAGCTGATTGAAGGTTTTGTTGGATCATATATATCTAATCACTATGAATCAATGCCTTAGCAAATCTTAGCCACTAATATGCTTATAGGCTGTTTATTAGCCTTAAGTACAACGCACCACACAAATATTCCAACAAAAGATGCCCGAGTATCTCCTGTAGCAAATTCGGAAACACCAGGCACGTTTTGTTCCTGCAAAATAACGAAAAAAATTATGTTAGTTTAGACCGTGATGCTGATAGTCGCACAGGCTTTAACCCAGTTAACTGCGCGAGAACTAAAAACGACTAAAAAAAATGACTGAGCCTTGTTCATGATAGTTAGCTGGTTGCTTTAACTGGTAACTTTTGTTTTTGTTGTTCCCACTGCTCCCGCTGTTAATTGTTGTAAGACAGACTTATACTCTTAAAAATTTTATCTACATGTATGTTTTTTATTGAAGCATTATTTAACTTACGCTGGACTGGGAGGTTTCTCTGCTTGATGCGATAAATCGACAACTTAGCACACATAGCAGCCATTTCATCACTCAGGAATGAGCGGTCATTGACAGTACCAACAACGGCATATTCAGTCTTCCCTTGTGTCTCTGCCTCGCTGCTATCCTGGTTCAGTTGCTGAAGGGAAAAAAAGCACAATTCTTTACGAGTCTTTACGGATGGTCTACCGTCAACGCCAAAATGTATGAGACAAATCTCTGATCGCGATTAAATGACTGCTTCATAAGAAAGAGTATGAGTTTATTCTCCAAAAGGAACCCTTTTCTTCAATTGTCTATTCCTAAGGGGCCGACCATTTGACTTCTAAGTGGGTGGGGGTAGGGGTGCTATGGGTAATTTGGTTTGTGTAAGAATTTGTTTTTTCCCAAACTTCCAGAAGTGACAGATTTTTTTCCTGACATACAATGGTTTAAGATTTTTTTCCAGCATTATACGCCATGAAAGATATTTTTTTCCGGTGTAGGAGTTTTTATTAGCCAGGCATTTCCTTGCAAGAATTTTTTTTTCCCCTCGAAATCAGTCTGCAAGATATATTTTCTTTGAAATCACCCTTTCCCATCCACCCCCTCAAAAGTTAAATGGTCGCGCCCCTAATAAGGGTTGCGTAATTTTGTAGCAAGTGACCAACTTTTCCCCTTTACTTAACCTTTAGTGTTAATCATACCGCACAAAAATAATTAGTTTGCAGTAAACGTGATTACAAATCTCCTAATGAACGATCCCAGAACCTAAAAGTTAGATCTTGCTCAACATTAGCTAACATTTCAGAGTATTTTTTAAAGCTAAAATGTCAGGTTTTTGCACTTTTGTGAAAAATCTTACAAAACAGTACCGAATGCTGCAAAAGGCTGAAATACTATACACAAATAAATTAGCCCTCGGAAATGCAGAATAAACAAAAAAGAGGACCTTCGATGTGACCAAAATCTAATAAGCTGTCCCAATATCGTTAGATGTAGAATTGAATGGATGAATAAATGAATTAACTTTATTTGCAGTGAATAAAGTTCATTCATTCATTCATTCATTCATTCGTTCATCCGTTCATTCATTCATTTATTCAATGAAAAAAATATGTAAAAAATACAATGGTAAAACTGGTAGTATTGATCAATACTAACGAATCCAAAAAAGACCTAGAACCCAGCAAGTGTTCTTCTCTTCTATTACGTGAACATCATCAGCTTCAGAGGTACTAAACAAACAACTTCTAAGAATGTACTTACCTTTTCAATTAATTTCTTGAGGTCAGCTAGTTTTGGTAGATTGTCAGTAGAGTCGCTCAGAAAGCAAGCTTTCTGATTGGACATTCGGTGCATAGCCATGTTCTACACCAAAAGACAAAAGGAAAACAGTCACATATGTGCTTGGCTGTAACTATTTAAAAAATATTATTATACGTGCAAGGGGTGCATTGTCAATAAAGAAGACTAATACGCGAAATCAGAGAGAAAGAGAGCAGTAAACTGAAGTAGGCCATTCTGAAAAGACGACGTAGAGCGAAGGAAACGAAGGAAGGAAAGAAGAAGAAAGAGAAGGAGGAAGGAAGAACGAAAGAAAAGGAATGAGAGAATGTAAAAGAAACAAAAGGAAGGCAATTATATTTAAGATAAAATATGCCATATTTCAATTTCTGACCTACAAACTCACCTGTTTGAAATCGTAAACAACATCGACCTTCCCGCCCCCCACTCTCTCATGGGCATCGGGGTTGGTGTCGCCATTACTTGCGATGTGAAAGAGTTCTGTTTCCTCTTTGGTGTCAATTTTTATAGTTTCGTCTAAATCTTTGTCTCCATCCTTGACTTTAACTTTGTACTCCGAAACCTTATCGTTCAAGTTAAAAAAAAGTAAGCAAACATTATCACTGAGTGCTAACCATCCCACCTATTGGAACGCTACGAGGCCTTGCAAGAATTTTTACATAAAGAACTTCAAATAATTGCAGACGAGAACATTACAGTTAACTTTGAAATGTATCTTCACTGATGAAGAACTCGAACACGTTAAAAATCCGGCGCCTTGTTTAGAATCACAGAGGCTATCATAGGATTTTTAAACGGCTATTATTTTCGAAATAGCCATTTTGAAGCTTAAAATTTTTGTCACCCACCGGTTAACAAGGCATGGAGAAGTGTTGATATAGATGGAAAATTAAGATGCTCGATTCTCTTAACAACATTTTGAAATTAGCACAAGTAACTCCCTTGCTTTTCAATTGACTAATGCAGAAAACTTAGCCTGCTGTAGAATATCATTGGTTTTGAACGCCGATACACCATCACGGGAATGAAATTCGAAAAGCAATACGTACATCAAAATGTATCGGTTTGCCTCCTTACCTTTTTCTCATCTTCTCCGCTTTTATAAACTGTCGCTCCGGAAGCGACGACAACAAAGACAGCGAAGGAAAGGATCAAAACCTTAAACTGGTGAAAGAAAACGAAAAACAAAAAAATAAGATCAATTAATGTTGCAAATCCTTCATCCCAGTTTAAATTGATAACATGGTACCACTAGTACCAGTAAGTAGCTCATTTTTATAAGATGGCATGCACAATATACAGATTTTGACTCCACTACACAACATCAACAGACAAAACGTAATGGCAAATAAGTTTATTTTGGGACGGCTTGGCGAGAACCAACCCTACAAAGTACAAAGTACTTATGTAAATACAATAAAAGGTGATTACTGGTGAATACCTAATGTACAACACTTGTAAACTAGCTTTCACAAAAAGATAAAACTCGTGCTACAAATGGTGGCTCTTAACCTGAATCTTCCAGTTAAGCACGCAGGCTTAGTGCCAGTTAGGCTGACAGTTATTCTGGGGAAACTAATTAAAAGAAACTCTGACAACGGATAACTGGCACAGGGAACACGGTAGGAGCACAGAAGCTAAGCAAAAAGAAAAACTGCTACAACTGGTCGATCTCGACCTGAATCCCCCAAATAAGCACACAGGCTTAGTGCCAGTTAGGCTGCCAGTTAGGCTGGGGAAACTAATTAATAAAACTCTGACAACGCATAACTGGCACAGGGAACACGGTAGGAGCACAGAGGCTAAGCAAAAAGAAAGAACCTCTACAACTGGTCGATCTGGACCTGAATCCCTCAAAGAAGCACGCAGGCTTAGTACCAGTTAGGCTGCCAGTTAGGCTGGGGAAATTTAATAAAACTCTGATCAACGGATAACTGGGACCGGGAACACTTCTCAGGAGCACAGAGGCTGAGTGTCAGGAAAACTGGGGATTATCTCCACTAATGTACCCAACAAGACACGTAGCCTAATAACCAGTAAGGCTGCCATAAAAGGCTAGGGCGGGACATTGAGGGTAAACAAATGGATAACAACCCTGGCTAGAGGTCTGTAACATTGACTGCAACCTAATTGCGTCAAACGAGACTTATGTCGCCTCCTAAAGAGCGGTTCCGGGACAGCTGACCTAAGCATACATAGAAAATAAATATATCAAGTAAAGGATTAGGTGCAAAACTGTGATAACTGTACAAGTACATAAAATAAGAAAAGCGGGAAAAGTTGAAAACTAGCAGAGCTGAGCTACCGCTTACAAACTGAAGTAAATGCGGTCAGACGAAGGCCAGAAAAAACCTGCCCAAAAAAACCCCGAAGGGAAAAAATGCGGGCAGGAAATCTGGGTAGGAACCAAGGCTCAAGCTCAAAGCCCTTCCTACGGGACTTAACAATGTAATCGAGAATATGTTGCTCCAAAAATAAATAAAACAAAAATTTAAGAAAAACCAAAGAGAGGTTGGTTCGTAAGCCTAGATGACGTACACGTGATATACGCAGCCTTATATACCCCCGATATGGCTACCCATGGTGCACCCGGCCTAGTACCCAGGCTCTGTTGTATCTCGTGCCGTCAAAATATTTATTTCTGCCTTCTTCGCGGGCTCATTCGTCAGAAATAACATATTTTGACTCCACTACACAACATCAACAGACAAAACGTAATGGCAAATAAGTTTATTTTGGGACGGCTTGGCGAGAACCAACCCTACAAAGTAAGTAGAGTGACAAAGTATTGGGCGAATGACAAATGAAAGCTTCTAGAGCCCAAGAAACTTGGAAACTGACAGCCTTTTTTCTAGGTCATTATCGGTAGGCGTCCTTGGCTAGAACGGACCTCCAGCGGCCGAGCCACTGAAATACACTGTCACTAACACCATTATAAGCAGCGGAAGTGGCCCCTCTCGAACGCAAGGAATAAAAACCAGAAGTTGAAGTGTCAATCCCGACAATTCTCAGGTCCTTGCGAAAAGCCTCTCTAACTGTGGTATAGCTGACAGGCTTGTCCTGGGAAACTAACTTAAAGTTGTTCCGGCGAGACATGGGGCAAAAATGAGATCCCTGGAGCTAGAGGGGATGGAAAAATGAGCAAGGTATCTCTTAAGAAGCTTGACAGGACAAGCAGGGCCAAACATTACCGAAAAAACCACTTCGATTCATCGCCCTTACAAAGTTGGTCGTTCTTGCTTTTGAGAACCTTAATGATCATGAACCCTCATGAAAGAAAATATAATACCCCCTAATTATGGAGACCTCATCAAACCTAAAATCGTTTTGGAAACAGACCTAACCCCATCAATAATCGAGTTACCCGTGTGAGAGGGGATACCCGCCATGGTATGAGCCCATTTAAACCATAAAAAGCCGAGTCTACGACGCACGGGGAGTGCGACTCTTCAATGAGGTGTTGCAAATACAAGGCAACATGGCAGGGACTGGCAGGACAGGCCCAGGAATGAAGCTTACTGGCAGCAAAACATTTTTACTTGCGAGAAGCACGAAGGTACACCACTGTCGTACTAACGGCCTTTGAGGAGAGAACCGTCGATTGCATTGTAGACTGTCTGTCAGGCTCAGGATTCAACCCTCTGGTGGGAAATTCTGGGGCCCGCGCTAGAAACCAGAGCGGAATATATCTGAAAAGTAATCGAAAATACAAAAAGAAAATGTGAGGAGCACGAAATAAAAAAGAATTTTAAAAAAAAGCGAGCTTAAAACACCGGAAAAGGGAAGTGAGAGGAGAGTGGGCGGGAGGGGGGGGAGGGGGTCAAAAAGCTACATGCAAAAACCTAATGGGTCCAAACCTAAAGGTACGCATAACACGCGTGTAGAGGCACTGGTAACACTTTCCGTCAGGCGGCATAGAGCAGAAGCCCGCCAGGGACGAGGGAGGTCTGGGGCGCCGAAAATAAACTCGAAGCGCTATCACGCCAAAAACTAAAGGCCTGGTTCTGAAAAGGGAACTACGGACCTTCCCTGGAACAAATAACCCCTGGAACTTAGGCAATAAAACCCAGTCCACAACGAACTATTCCAATGCACTCCATCTCTAGTAGAAACATTCCAGAAAATAGCTGACTTCCATAGGAGAGGAATAAGGGTTCCAGTGAGCGGGGCAGAACCCAATGTATCTGACTCTGACAATGAAGCAAACAGGTGGGCCAAGACAGTTGTTGTCCTAACCCCAATTTTGAGCGAAGGCATAAACAGCCTAACAGCCTGGCTAAAAAAGTAGAGAGTAAAGCCTAGGCAACTAGCCGTTGTAGCTACAGGCGAACCTGTCAATAGTGTTAGGACTTAAGAGGTGATTTAGCCCTTCAAAAACAAAATCGTTGAGGCCGTAACCATCGAATTCAACGAGCTTGCAGATACAGTCCGCACTGGCGTTCAGGTCCCTAGGGACCCACTCGACCTCGAACGAAATACACTGATGGGAGCAAATTAGAAAAACAACTAGGTCTAAGTCCTTGAGATCGCATTTCCTGCTGCCGTCGCGAAGAATGGATTTGACGTTCTGGTTGTCAGAATACCAAAAAACCTTGGAATTAGATAAAGGGCTCGCGAAGGCTAGTAAGGCACGACAAACCGCTTAAAGCTCTCTACAAGTCAATCTACGAACACTTTCCGACCAATTCTGATGAAAAATCAGACTCCCCTTAAGCGCCGCAGGCTGAATCGGAAGCATCGGAGAAGCCGGAGCTTACTCTCACTGGAAGCGAACTGGAACCCCTCAATAAATTTTGCCGTAGAGAGGCTAACATAGTTCGACCAAAATTCAATTTCATACAAAGAATCAACGGACAGGAAAACCTAGCTATCCCAGGAAACAGCTGAGTAAACAACTGAGAAAAGAAATCGGGCCATGATACACGCGACGGATCCCACGCAACTCGAGAGGGAAATACTATGGGCGGCTACACACGGGACGCGTAGAACGTGGACTGTGGTGGAAGACTAATATGAAGACAAAGCCGCCAGGTCGTTAGACAATTTAGCAAGGCATTCATCCGTGGCTCTAATACTTCCATCGAGAGTGTTATGTTGAGATGAACACGAAGCCACTAGAAAATTTGGACGGGCTCCCAGAGGGACTTTTCCTCATTAGGAATTTGAACAAAACGATACTAAAGCAAATTGGCATGAACAGTCCGCAAACTGTAAATTTAGGCCTGAACGCGATAGGTTCCTACTCCTATAGCTAGACCATAGTCAAGAAAAATGGCAATAGGGATACCTAGGCTTCTGGATTTCTGAAGCGGTTAGAGGGAGGCTGACAACAACCCAAAGGGAAGCGCGCAAAGTAGAAAATACCTAAAAATCCAGGTGCCGAGATCCCAGGCGAACGCAAGGAAATACCGGTGATAAGGGAATATTACGATAACCGCACTAGAGATAAAATATGAATAAATAAAAACCCATCTTAAAAATTAAAGTGGGCATGGACAAGTCTTCGCACTTGAATTTCTGTTTGAAGAAAAAGGTGCAAACGTGCTTAAAATCCAGGATTAACCTTTGTTAGCCGGAGCGGCGCGTCAAACAGAAAGCCGGTAAATGATATTGGAATGCAAAAAATTTCTAAAAGGGAGTTGAGACTGGGAAGCTCATTAACAGCTACGGACAAAAAGAACCGTAAACACGTGCGGAGGCATTGTAGGATTTGTAAAAAAACATAAAAAGCTGGCAGAAGGGAATTCTGTAACTAAGACTAATAACATTCAAAATGAACAGAGAAACTAGCAAAGTATGCCAGAAATAGATCACTATGAAAAATCTTCCCCAAACTGAAGGCAGAATAGAAATATCAACGGTACACTCAGAGCTCTAAACGGCGCCTAAAACTAGCGGGGTGAACGTCAGAAGAAACTGGTGTAACATCGAGACAATCCTGATCCATATTACGGCTTGCCGCCTAAAAAATTCAGTACTAAATTAGAATAGACTGCACCTGGTTGTTGTCCTTCATCTAGCCATTTAGGAGTTTGGGATGCTTGGCTTGTCCATCGTCGGGTAACAGGAACGCTTTCCACAGGCAAAACAGGTCCCGACACTGGGTCGACGAGAAGGCGAAAAACAGGAACGCTTGACATAAGAGGCTGGGGTTGCATATGTGAACTTGAGGTGGACGCCGGCGTTCCCACTGGCGAGGATCTGTTGTTGAGAGTTGAAAGAGTGGTCTTCTTCTTCTTACGGGCCTAGTACGCTACACGGCCGCGAAATTCTGCACTGTGGATCCTTTGAAACTGGTCTTCGTTGGTCTTCTTCTTGAACTTACGTGGTTCGTTATAATTTAGTTTCTTAATTTCTTTCATCTGCTGCTCGGCCAAATATTCATTAGCGCGCTTGATTTGACCAACGGTTTCTGTAACAAATCTTTAAACGAGTCCATTAACTGTTTGTTATTCTCCTGAATGAGATCGGACACTTCGTCTTTGCTGACGGATATAACGCAAGAAAGAGCCGATAAGAACGTTAAGAAAAACCAAAGAGAGGTTGGTTCGTAAGCCTAGATGACGTACACGTGATATACGCAGCCTTATATACCCCCGATATGGCCACCCATGGTGCACCCGGCCTAGTACCCAGGCTCTGTTGTATCTCGTGCCGTCAAAATATTTATTTCTGCCTTCTTCGCGGGCTCATTCGTCAGAAATAACATTAACTAACCATTGTAGAACCCCTGTTGTGAAAACAACTCTTGTTTTCTTCTTGCTCTTGATGCACAGACTTTCAAATTTGAAATTGATTGCAAGGTAGTGCAAATCAGCCATTTTTATACCATCTGCGGGCCTGATTCATGTTCCTGGTTTTTAACGCGATATCCAGGCTCTCAACGGGAACAAGCACTCCCTTCAGCGCGTATTGTTCCAAAAGTGCAACGATTTTTACCACAAAAACCATGAATTGACGCGAAGGAGTGTTATTAGCGATTTTGTTTTACGAAATTATAAATACTTGTTATTCGATTGAAGTAGTAATCAAGTTTTCTTTGTTCAAGGCAGGCATTAATTCACCTATTTCCACCGCACTTTTGCTACCCAACTTGGCTATTAACAACTTAAGCTGGAGAATAAAGTTTCTACAACAAAAGCAAATGATTTATTAAGAGTTCTTCAGTTTACACACTGATGAAGTTTTCTGAATAGTTGTATATACATGGGCAGCTGTGCTACGAAGTACAACCTTTGGTGTACCCTTCCCATATTAATATGACTCAAACACTGGTTCTGTTGGGCCTCGTTGTAGATCAGAGAACTTGGGACAGCATGTGATCTTTCATAGTTTGAGAGACGGGTTAAAGCAATGAATGCTTGAAAGGAAATTTAGCTAGTGTGCTTTTTTTTCACCTGCAGTTCTCCACTTTTCAACACCACACAGAACAAAGACTCCCAATTCCTTGTTGTATAGCTGTCAATTGAGAGGAGGAGTCGCGTCTCCCAATTCTTAAGCTTGTTACAGAACAATGAAAAGGTCTGTAGGAGATTCAGTATGACGATAAGTCAATTAATAAAATGCTTTAAGCAATTAGCTATAAAAAAAAAATTGCACAAAAACTTTTTTTAAAAACATTTAAAGAAATTTTATAAAAAATATAAATATACAAAGTTTCGATGTTCTTAAAATGTTTTTAAGAATAGTTTTAACACAATTTTTTATAGCTAAATGTTTTAATAAGTCGCTTCTTTTTAATCTGCTTGCAATGCTAATGTAAAGGAACATTTTTAGGACACTGCGCGCTGTTTCGATTCCTACCGGAATTGTTTAGTGATGATTTCATTGGTTATGTTTAAAACTTTTATTATTTCTGTTCAGGGTTAATTCTCTGTTTGATAATTGATGCCATAAGTACCACGCGACATTACATTTAATTTGGGCTTCAAATAATAAAGAGTTTGATGAAAGGAGGAACTTCTACTAAAGCTGTGACCAGGTCGCGAGGTCAATTAATGACGTAAGCACAGCGTGCGTCAAGAGCTGAAACATATAAATCTAAATATTGTTGCAAAAGCATCACTTTATTCTTTTAGCGTAAGATTAAATGGAGATATTTCAACATTGAGTGCGGTTTTTCAACAACAGCAAATAAATAGCGTGTATGGAGTTCCAAATTATTCGCTTGGCCAAAATAAGAGAAAGACGTTAAATATCCCCTGCTGCGCCCTCACTCCCCCCGCCCCTTCCCCCCTTTGCAAACCAAAAATATAATATACTTGATATAGCCACCACTGCTACACGAAGGAAAACAATCAGTCAGTCGGTAAATTTCATTATGCAGTACTTCTGAAGGAGAGAAACGACGTACGCAGGACGTTAAGTCTTCGTGTAGCGGCACCCTTCATACTGCTAAATATAAGCCAAGGGCTAAACAAGCAGCGATACTACAAAATGGCCGACTTAACCAGAAAAAAAAATGCTAAAATAAGAGGGAAAACAACAAGGTTCCCTTTGAAAAGATGGAAGCCGGTTATTAAAAAGCAAACGGAAAAGAAATTAATTAAAGTGCACACCCTGCATAAGCGAGATACAAGGAAATAGCTCATTTGTAGAATTAAACTTTATAGCATGACAAAGATACTTAGCGTGAGATCAAGCATGTGACGCGACAAGAAGCTTATTAGAAAGGTCAAGTGTTTGACTGAACCAAGTCAGAGTGACTGAGACCTCCCTGCTTATACACGTGACTAAGGACACTGCTCAGCGTGTTGTAACGTAAGCATTAAAAGTTTCTTAGCAGTCACTCGAATAGAGCGATGGAACATTAGAACAATGTAGACCGCGGCAGTTTCAGTCCTTTGGCGCAATCACTGCATCAGGGAAAGTGCGTGCTGATTTTGGTTTGTGACAGGAACTGGTCGTGTAGCCGTTTGTAATCGAATCTTTACCAGATCATCGTGGCTTGTTTCAGGTTCTAAGTTTGCCGCAAAAGGCGGAAGAAGAAAGAAGAGAAGGACAAAATTGAGAGAAGCTGAGGGGAAATATTTGAGAGACCCGCTCCACTCCTTTCCTGGCTTAATGAATTCAATTGTTTACTCATTCCACTGGAACGCTGGATAACATCGACCTGCAAGGGGGAGGGGGGGGGGGGGGAGAGGGGGAGTGTTCCAGTTATAAAACGATACCTTTTATGTGTATCTTAATAAAATATTCTGCTTATAGTTTTTCCGAGTTGGACGTTTTTAATTAGTGTTGTTAGTTTTGATCAATGTGATTTATAACAGTCAACATACCCAGAAATCTTTGCTGACAATAGCATTTGAATAGCCTACCTTTTTAGTTCACTAATTGCAAGTGACCGTGTAGAAGATTGCCTCCAGACATCAATTCCCATGTGCAGTACATCTTATATGTGGTGTCTCATGATCAGGAATGGCTGTGGGGGCTATTTAGTATCGATTTGACTGGACTCTTTTAAAAGAAACACATTTACGTGATGTTGAAATTGCATAGTTTTCGTTCAGTTCTGAGACTTTTTTTAATCTTTACCGTTTATTATTTTCAGAAAGGAAATGTATGCGGCCTCGTCAGAAGAAGGAGAGTGGCCGGGGGGGGGGGGGGGGAGTGCTGATGTTAAATAAACTTAGCGTCCTTTTTGTTTCATTGAGGCCGTCTCAGGCATTTTTTTTTTTTTTTCAAATCGAATCTGTACATGACGGCTATTTCCTCGGTTCGTAAAAAAACGCAATTACTGTTTTTGCGCAAAAAGGCTGAATTAAGTTATTTTGGGGAACTTTAATTCGAATTAGATGTTTCAGCTCTGAGAAACTCCACCTGTCACTAAAACTGTGGGCTTGTAACCTGGTCTTTAGCACCAGTTGTTCTTCCTCTCGTCAAACTACAAATTATGATTAATAAGCACAATAAGCAATTCTCAAGCTCTTTGTTAACTCATTTATAGCAGTTACCCTTTTCTGACCTCTTTACCGTTTAAAATGAGAATTAGAAGAGTCAACCCTGTGTCTTGATTAAAATAAAGGACTGTAAGGTATTACTAAATTTGCTATTGAACATTGTTCTAGAAACAAATGGGAATTCATACCCGGAAATTCATAGTGGTAACAGGAACATTGATCACCTATGCTGTACCCACTGGGCAAGGTAAGCAGCAAAAGAAAAATTAGGAAACAATAGCAACACGTATATTAGCGCATTAGATCATATTCAAATGTTATTTTGTGCTTTGTAAATAATAAATTATTACTATTATATTATAATAATCATTATTTGGTCCCCCGGGGGGTACTCCCTTATACATTGTATAAGCCATATATGTGCCGCTTGATGGTTTGTGATAGAATTTTCCCATTTTGGTCTGGAATCGGGTGTGGTTTTCGAGCGAACAACGGGAGTGTATGAACGTATGTGCCGTTTCAATTCCAAATGAATAAGAAAAAAAGTAGTAATGGGAATTCGAATTTAAGATACATGTATCTTTTTGTAGGCCCTTATCGATTATGCTAGTAAAAGTAGCATATTTTACAAAATTGCCCGATTTTTTTTTCAAAATTATGCTAAATTGTGCTTTCTCTTTTCACTTTAATTTTGGTAAAAACACGTCAATAACTATGCATCAAACGAGTAAATGGCAAACTCATTTACTATAATTACATCTAGAAACTTTGGGAGCCGTGCTTAATTGATATATGTAGTATGAGTATATGCAGTGATAGATGAATGTAAAAGGGTATAAAAAAAACTACTGAAACAACAAAACTGTCTGACGTCTGACAACTATAAAACACAAACAATTAACGATCAGCACTTGGTCGTCACCTTGGGTAACCGAGCTAGTTATGAGCATGCGTTGAGTTCTGTGAAAAGAATCCTAAAGCACTTCCTGTGGGACCTTTAACGCTGATCTCGGGCCAAAAAAAAATTGGTTGCATGATTAATAAATGACACTTTTCTCCTTCAAAACTAGCCCAAGGTGCAAATTATTCTAGCATATGCTTTTTTGCAGAAAGTAAATGAAAATTATGCTTGTAACGGACGAATTATGCCAAAAATTACGCTAGCATCGAAAAAAGCCAATCTTTTTCTTGCTATTCTAATCAAATTAATGATGACATAATTTCTTAAAGGGTAGATCTGGAAAAGCGCATGGATTTTAGAGGCTAAGTCTAAATACGGGTGCAGAAAAGTGACATTTTTAAGTCTGAAACAGGGTCAGGGTTTGAAGAATCGGGCGACATACCCCCACTAAGAATTCGCAAGAGTACCCTTCGGGTTTGTTAAATTATAAAGTAAATATTTTTTTTGAGAAATGTCAGAGTATTTGTCTAACCATATCTGTGTAAATTTTTTGTTCGATTGAGATCCTCCAAATGCTCATGTAAGCTATGATTACTTTATTACGTAAATTCATCTGGATTCCGCGGTGAACGCGTGTCCCCGCACGTCTTAAAAAGGTATGTACGTGCTTAGGGAAGTGCTATATTCCTTTAAGAATGTGGCTAATGAACCAGACACATGAAACAGGCCAACAGTTAGTATAAAAGTGATCATTCACCTTCAGTCAAACAGTTGGAAAGTTTGTGGTGAAAAAAAGAAGATAAGAACCACAGATAGTGCTAAAGAGGAGCAATGAGCTAGAATGGTAACTAATGCTTTACAAGTTGCCTCTGAATGACCTTCTTTGTATTTATGGCAATATTAATTTTAGTTTCCTCATATGCACCCGCAGTTAGTACTCTTAAGCTGTGGTGAATTTGCAACATTATTGACCTTATTTTGGCTTTTCCTTTTCTTCACCAGGAGTTCAAGACTTTCACTCTGTACTTTGCTGTCTTTGTTGTTGTCACGCCACGAGCAACAGTTTGTAAATGCAGAATAGACGAGAAAAAGGTAAGCGTGAGATCTCTTCTATTTTCATGAAAATGTGCACGTTGCTTTTTGGATTTCTACTGGTGTCCAGTTCTTGCAAGGCTCGGTAGGTTATTCAAAAGTGCAACACAGAAAAAGCCAAATCTATAACGGAAACTTACGACTGACTTACGACTTTCATTTACATCTTCCTTGAAGGATACAGTGTCGAAGTACAAATGTAAATTGAAGGATGGAGACAAAGATCTCGACGAAACTATTAAAATTGACTCTAAAAAGGAAACAGAAACCTTTCAGACGGCCAGTAATGGCGGCACCAGCCCTGATGTCCCTGGAGAGGTCGAGGTTATTTATGATTTCAAACAGGTGAGTGAGAGGGGAGGAGTGGGAGGGTTAGGAAATTGAAATATTAATCTTAAACTGCCGCTTCTTCACGATGATTGCTAAATATCGGTCAAGAAAAAATAGTTTGAAACTTATCTTTAAAGAGTTGTTCTCAAATATGGGCGAAACCACAGGTAACTCAAGCTCACTATGAGAGCCCTTATTCTTCTTTTCTATAATTGATCGAAATGTCTTTATTTTTTTTACCCTCCTATGCAAATCTTTAGATTGATAAGCACTCTGCAAGAAATTCACATAACTTGAAGTTTTTTATGACATCGTTAACGTTTTCGTGCTTGATATGTGCCCTAAACCTATATTTTGCTCAAAAGTTACTAAGAAAGGCAAAAACTTGCTCGAGGGTCCTAGAACCGCAAAAAGTTGCTCCCAACGCCAAAGGTCGCTGAAAAGTTACCGAGCACAATCGGGACAGGCCTACAGTTGTATTGAAAAAGAATTTGATTTATTATGACATTTTGAAGCTTTATTAAAAACCAGTTTGTCTGTTGGCATAGAACATGACCATGCACCGAATGTCAATTCAGAAAGCTTGTTTTCTGAGCGAATCCACCGATAATTTACCAAAACCGGCTGACCTCAAGAGGCTGCTTGAAAGGGTGAGTACATTTAATTTCAGTCCAAAAGTCATTCAGTTACTTTATCTAATGCATATGTCTTTATCCCTCGCTGAAAAGGAGAAATAAAAATATGACTTTTTGTTGAAAAAGTTGAGTTTCGGGTATCAACATGTCAAAGTCTCATGTACTATCAGTTTTTCACTTTTTATTCATTCTTAACCAAGTTCCTGGTACTGATGTTTGAAACGTGGCATGAGAGGAATCAAAGCATGAAAAGAAGGTAAAAATGATACAGAACTGATACAAAAGGAGGCATGGATGGACACTGTTGAAGAAGATTGAAACGGATTGTAATGTGGTCTTTGAAAACTTGTTAATCTAACAGTTTTTCTATGTTTTTCGTTGTTTGTAACGTTTGATATGATACTAGAGAGACATATATGTTTTATACAATGCTGTGATGTTGTCATTCTCAATTTCTTAACAAAATAAAAACCCTGATACAGTACCTTTAAACGTCTTTCTATCTTCCCTACAGCAGTTGAATCAGGATAGCAGCCAGGTAGAGACACAAGGGGAAAATGAATATGCGTTTGTTGGTACTCTCGATGATCGTTCGTTCCTAAGTGATGAAATGGCCGCCGTGTGCGCAAACCTGCCCATTCACCTCATCAAACAGAAAATCCTTTAAGTCTACAGTAAGTTGAACTGTAATGGTGTCAAGAACGAGTTTAGGTCAGTAAGAATTTTCTGAAGACCATTTGACAACATTATCAGTAAAAGTGTTGGAAACAGCAACATCAAGAAAAAACTGGCACAACAACTCAACAGCAGTTTATGAATACATTAAACAGTGGCGGATACAGGGGAGGCCCCCCCCCCCCCACCTCCCACCCCCTTTCGCCTTATTTCTAGACGAAACTGAGACCCGAAGGGCCGAAAACAAATTTTTTTGAGACCGCCCCCCCCCCCCCCCCCCCCCCATCTGAAGGTCTGGATCCACCACTGTAAAACACCAGTTGTTCCTGACACTTCACTGCACTTCAGACCGAAACTGAATTCAAACGGATTTCACCTGAAAATAATGTGACTAACAACATCATGACGGCAATACTAACAGACCTTTTTATTGCGTTATTTTACAGGAACAAAATGTGCCTGGTGTTTCCGAATTTGCTATAGAAGGTGTTCCGGCAGATTTTGCTGGAATATTAGTGTGTTTCGTTGTACTTAAGGCTAACGGCATTTAAACTTAAGTGCCGCTATTTAGTATCCGGTGATTTTATTATACAAGCTGTAGTGAGGATCTCCAATTGACTACAAGCTCTATCTGATCATGAGTAAAGATATTTTTAAAGTACTTGCCCTCACCAGCTCCCAGAGAAAAACAAGAAAATTAACAGTGAATTAGATGGACACAACTTGAAGTACTTTAATACGATATTTGACCTAAGTTGTAAATTACATTTGTGCTTTTAACCTTGAATTGCTCTCCGCAATTTTCGATATAAACGATTTGATTGACAACGCCAGTGGGTTTGTAAAACGCATCGTCCGAAGAAATGGAGGACCATTTTGCAGTCGTAAGATTGGTTTCCTAGCCTTTAAGTCTACGCGAGGCCGAGGTTGACCTTATTTTGATACAAACCTCTTACCTTTTTTTGCGAAAATTACGTCGAAAAACGATACACTGTAGTTAGTATAAGAACAACATGACTTAAAGCAGGAAGGGTTGTTCAGCCTCGTTTCTACCCGTAACTGTAAAATGGTCTATTCTAGAACAGAAGAGTTGTTTTAACTGCCTAGTCCCTAGGCGTTCTCTCTTGGTCCGTTGTCCGCGCGAAGTCTGGAAAAGAGCGGGCTCGTATCTCTCGGTGACGTCACAGCTCATGGTAGAGTCCAGGATTGACCGAGCCGAGAACGCCTAGGGACTAGGCTGTTGTTTTAAGTGATTTACTGTCAACCTTAACTTAAGGAAGGGCTTTTTGTACCACAAACCTCTGAAGTTGTAAACTTACAAAACATTTGATTTTGTATTCTCGAAAAACACGGAACTAAAATTTAGTATGTTTTTGTACTTGACGCTGCTTAGATACTCAAGTTAAAATTGTGCAAATTAACAAACAATGAGTATAAATAAAGCCCCTTAATAGACGTTAACAACCAGTGTTTGTCCATTTCGTGTAATCTTTGAGTAGGCTAAGGAGTATATTACAAGGGTGCAGTTACCATTTACACAAACCACCCGGATGGAAATCTTGTGCATAAACGTATATAAAGCTGTAGAATTTGACGTGGGGGGAGAACGTCCTACTACAAGGTATATCCAATTCAGCTGAACGGACTAAAAAGAGCAGGAAACCTGCATCGCGACAAATCACAGCCCATATTTTCTGAAGCTTCCCAAAAGGATATAGCGCGAACAATTTGTTTTTCAAACTGGAATTTCCGGTTTTTCCATGTAAATGGTAAGTAGGCCAGGTGTGTAACTATTTCCTACAAACTAAACAGTAAAGTTCATCCTCTATTGAAAATATATCTAATGCACGGACCTTTTTTGTGACGAGCCACAATAACTTTTTTAAAGTATAGTTGTAATTATTTTTATATTAGTGGTTGACAAGTTTTCTTGTAAAGGGACAAAATTTCTTATAAGTTAAGGCTGCTTAACGGCTTTAATCCGAGAGGATTATGATGGTCATATCTCGTGATTTCCTCCAATATAGTCAATCCTCCGCTAACGGACACCTCTCTACAACGGCCACTTTCTTCTCTCTCCAAGGTGGCCGTGGTAGAGAGGGTCAACTGTATATGTTAAGGTCCATCTTCTGAGAGATTTCACAACTGAAACAAACGGTAACTTGGGTGAAGTAAAGGAGCAGTATTCTGAACTTCAGTTCCCAGGTCGTAAGCTTATACAGAACAAGATGAATGGAGATAATGTAAACTGTCCTTCAGTACACGAAACGTCGACGCCTACATTCCATAGGCGAACTGAAGAAATAAACCCTTGCTAGAAACAACGCCTTTGATTCCCGCTTTCTCCTTTTCCTTGTGAATGGATATCCTTCCTTGATAAACAGTGACTTGACGGTGAGCGGTCGGAAAACAAATTAAATGATGCACTGACAGAAAAGAGAGACACCTCTAATTTTCGGTGTATAAGATTTTCGTGATTTTCTAAAAACCACGAAATTCCTGTAAAGAATCACTGCTCAAAGTAAAGTGCAGAAAGGAAGCTTCTTCAATCCTCCAATAAAACTGACATAAACATCATTGATGCCTTTGCTTGTGCTTTGATGTTACACCCTCGGTAACGCTACGGTATAAACTCAAACCTCCCGCTAACTTGCTTTTCTTTTCTCTTACTTTACGTTACGAAGCAAATGCAAAGGATTTCTCCACAAAAGAGGTTGGGAATACATTCTATTCCTCTGGACAATTTCTCTTTTAGTACCTATACGACACCTATAAGTACTCAATCAGAAGGGGCGGGTAAAAAGTTGCTTTTCCTCTTAGTTGTAACGATACAGTGCGCTGTGAACAAATTCAGCTTTTAAAATAAAAATGAACTGAATTAAAAGGTTGAATTAGTCCTGTTACTGATTTTCATTCTAAGATGACGGTCTCAGTTTCATTTCAGTAAATTTAAGTGAAAGAGAACCTCTGAAGTGATACCACCTGGCTCCGCGGTTATCACGTTTGTTTCTCAGGTATTTTCCATTTAAATTGGAATCGTGGCAATTCGTGTACCACCAGGCACCGGTGTAGTCCACAGCGCAGTTACGAGAGTCAATGTCATTATCTCTGTCTTTGGTGCTAAACGCCATCTTATTATGATATGCTAACGAATCTCCCGCTGTCCCTGAATATGAACCCACTTCAAGTCGATACTTCGCCTGCTCATCACCAATGTTAAACTTTCCATATTTGGCATACACTCTTACTCCATTCCAGTCCTCTAGCTCCACTCGTAGAGTGTTGGGTCTAGCTGCCGTCAGCCTGTGGATCTTGTCGTTTCCTAACCAGAACTCAGCCGTCAGCTGACCAAAGCCTGATTTGTAATCGTTCCATCCGCGATAGAAGTCTACCGAGCCATCTTGTCTTCTCTGGAACACGGTCCATCCTCCACCGTCAGTACGCATGTCACAATATACATTGAAGGATCCTTTTCCGTCTGGGTTCACAGAGTACACTCCACTCTGAGTATGGCCTGACTTTAGCAGATCAGAGCAATCTAACGAGAGCAACAAAAAAACGATTCAAGAAGAAATCAAAAATCCCCCAAAGCAGATCGATGCTCAAGACTGCTTACATCGGCGAATTTATCATTACCGTTCGAAAGAAGGACAGAGACGAAACTTATGAAGTCAGTTCCTTAAGAGCCAATGTCTGTAATTTTCGAAAATCGGCTGACCGTCGTGAAGTTTTGACTTTCTTCATATTTTGCCCAAATAATCTCTATAGTATACTTATTTAAAAAATCACATTAAAACTTGTAACGGCTTTTTATATTTTCAGAAATAGGGCAAAGTTTGAAAAACGCTAAATCGGCGCTCTTTCGAGTATGAAGTTAGCGAAAATTGAGCATTTTCATCCGCGCTCCGGCGTACACGAAAAATGACTGTCAGAATTTCTCTAAATGAAATACCGTCACAAAACAAACACAGACTTGTTAAAATGCAGTGTGCCGGCCGCAGGAAGAAACACGGTTTCAGCACTTTTCAATCAAAAGGTGCCTCTGGCTAACTAGCCCGTGGATTAAGTATTTTAGAAATGAAAGCTGATAATCAACTTGCAATAAAAACATATAAGATAAGGCTTGGACTTGTTCCATCATTCCAGGGAACATATGTTACAGTAGGTGCCTATACGAAGGTAGAGCGTCTTTGCATTGCAGAGCACCATTGTTTACTTACCGTAGTATTGAGTTTTCCTGTCTTAAGACAAAGGCCCATCCCCACTTTCCTGTCTAGTCACTTTCATCATTGTTATGATGTCTTCACTTAATTCTATTTCATTAAGAAATATTTTACCTATACGCGCACGCTGTTCGATTTGTTTAGAAATGTCACGAATTAACGTAATTTACGAAAAATAGTTTGAACTCAATTCGATTGCATAAGCAAAAATTACCTTGAAAATAGTGAACCAAACTGTTCTACTACATAAAGAATTAATTTGAAATAGCATATTTTTCGAGATATTGAAGTTCGTTATTTTGTCCGAAGTTGCGAACGGGTCATTTTGCGTAAAATTTAGAGGTCTTATAAGTGAAATTAGAATCCTCGAAAAATCATGATTAAAGTCCGCGAATATTCAACATACATATTTATTTTTGGTCTCTTTTTAAAGCTTAGGAAGTCTACTTTTAAGGGAAAGAAAGAGTTGTTGTTGGCCGATGGAGCCTTCCGAGTTATTTTGCATCAAAGACACAATAAATTTTGCGTCGTTATTATTTTTTCTTAGCGGCAGGCAATAACAAATTTGAGCGTGCAAATGTGACAGCTATACGCGTATGTTGCAAATGTGCAAATGAATCCACCCGACGATTGGTTGAAGACGGGAAGAGCACGGGACTCATAAACACGCACACGGCTCGTGGACTTTCTGTTCTGTATCACTTGTTCACTCGAAAACAATGCCTTTTCTGTTCTTCATCACGTCATAAAAGTTACTTATTAATCTTTTGTTTACTTAAGCTTTTTGTTTTGGGAGCACATTAATTTAGAGTAGGAAACCTTGCCCTCTATCTGTTTATCTTGTTTCTACATGCTTGATTAGTCTAAAAAGATCTGAGTAACTTTAATATATAGTAATCTCGCGGAGAAGTGTTTATTTCATTGATCTTTACTCTGGTAGTTGTCCTTTTTCGTTAACCTGTTCCAGAATAAGAGGACGAGCTTAGCAAAAGATTTAACCCCTTGAGTTAATTGCTAACGAACAGCCTCGCGAAGACGAGAGGCTGCGAGGCACCTAATAAAGCCGTGTGCGAATGTTCCAAGGCCAAGAAAGAACCTCGAATCGAGCGATGTAACAAGGTAGTGTAAAAGGTAAAAGTGGCCATTATAAAGATAATTAGTATTTTCTGCTAAGGAACGTCAAGTTTGGAGACAAGATGTCCAACTCTCAAAAAGCTACTTTGAATATTTATTCTTCTAAATAGCAAGCTTATCAGTAAATTGGTTATTTATCATCTTCATTCTTAATACTGAGTAAATACTTGGATTTTCCCAGAACCTAAAGGCTTAAACTGAGAACAGAGATTTATCGGACTTTTCTCAAAGGGTCATGTATTTTTAAAATCGAGGGGATCAGTGGGCTCAGAGTGATTAAAAGTAAAAGGCAGTAATAATATCTCCGTACTTTTCACCACCGCCTGGTTAGCTCAATTGGGAGAGCGCCAACACTCAGGGTCTTTAAGCAACTGAGAAGAAAGTGCTGCCTTTGTAATGACATATGCAAAAAAGTTAGACTTTCTAGACTTCAGGGATAAGGAAGAAAATTGTGAGACGTAACAAAAAACCTACACCACTGTTCGGAAACTGAGTAGAGGACGTAGACCCCGTTGGTGTGGCCAGCCTTTCCTGGGCTGGGTGGGTTATCTGATAGGTAGATCTCATTATAGTATAACCTCATGATCCTCCTTCAGATGTCATAATAGCTACCTGTAAACAGTGCATGTACGTATTTACTTATTTCGCAAACAAATACTTTATGGATGGCCCTGCTCATCTCTATATGTACGACGCCTGATCGCAGGTTAAACGAGAGTGATCACAGCGATCGAAAAACTTTGCGATTCTTCTCAGTTCGTGGATGAAAATCGTTCCCGCTCAACAACAATGAAGTAATCTATAAAAAAAGCTGACAATCCTAGGATGATCGTATAGGTATGAACCTTTGACTATCATTAAGCAATAGAAAACGTTTTCCGTGTTTGCATAGCCTGATATAAACACGAGAGGGGTTGGGAGAATTCGAGACAGTTATGCAAACCCGAGACGAAGTCGAGGGTTTGCATAACCGTCGAGAATTCTCCCAACGCCTCGAGTGTTTATATCAGGCTATACAAACAGAGGAAAAAAGTTTTCTATTGCTTTTATAAAATAACTTTCCCTAGAAAAAAACGCAAAACTCTTTGTATGGCATTGATTAAAAGAGAAATTCTTACCAGTCGCAAAATCTTGTCCACGAAGTCTTGCACGCGTAATGAGTTCTTGTTTTGCAAAAAGATGCTTTGCAAAATACGGAGTTTTCTCGCTTGAAATGTCAGCTTAAGCGAAGAAAAATTGACTCACCTTCTTTGTAACGATTTTCCATGTTTCAGCCGACGAAGGAATGGGTAAATAAAGTAAACTTGTCGAGTTTTGAACTCGAAAACTTTTTCAAATTTGGTGCTTGCGTGATTAGCGCGCGAAAAGCCAAACAACTTGACGCCACAACCATGTTTACATACTCTCATGCAAACACTGCTCTCGGCCAATCAGAGCGCGCGTACTATCTTAGTTATTTTATAAAATACCTTGGGAGCTCCCCCCAGTGATATATTCACCACCTTTATCGCCTTAATCAGTTAATTATGTTTCGGTACAGTACTGGGAGAGAAATAAAATACACCATACCTAGTCAATAGCCGAAAAACTTTTATGTTTACTCGAATCGCCTATTTTTGATTTTGGTCACCTACTAGACGACTGACTAGCGTTATAAAAATTTGTTTTACACTCTGTCATCTGAGTCAAAAAGTTATCAAACGAGTATATTAAGGCACTATGTAGCTAATATACTGATTTTTTTTATTTACCTCTACCAGTAGCTTTAACAACCTCAATCACGATGGTAGTTTCCACGTAGAAAAACCCCGCACTTGTTGCAGTACAAATGTAACTCCCTGCATCTTCCTCTTTGGTGTCCCTGATAACTAACGCACCATTGATATGCTGGCTTCGTCCAACTGGAAGTTGTTGTCCTGGTTTTTTCCAGCTTATGACTGGCTGAGGATCCCCAGTAGCAGAGCAGTTTAAAGTTAAAGTTTGGCCAATCGACACTGTAAGGTTTGCCGGTGGCTGTACAGTGAATTGAGGGAGGGAAACTACATTTAACTGAGTTCTTTTTACAACACTTCCTAACAGGTTTGTTGCAGTGCAGAGGTAGTTATCAGAATCAACTTTACGGACACCAACAACTTTGATGACACTGTTGTTTTTCTGTATCCTCCCTTGGGGCAGCTGACCAAATGATCTGCTCCACGTGACCACTGGTGTGGGATGCCCAGTCACGTGACATACAGGAAGAATGGCGTTACTTCCTTCAACAACATAATGAGGTCCCGGATCAAGAGATATGGATGGACGAACTGCAAACAGAGAAGATGAATTTTTCTGCTAACTTGCAAAAGACTAAACCAACTTCCTGGACTGACAACTCCAGCGGATTCGGACGCTATATTTGAACCGGAGAGGTGTTGCGTAACTAATAATTGCACCTCCTCAAACAATATTTTGCTTTTTTGTTAAAACGCCGCTTCTCCAGACAGCGAGAGGTAAAAATCCTTTCCAGGTGGTAGTACCTACAATTAACCTTCTATTAACAGAGTTTATTATTTATTCAAAATATTTCCCCGATTCTGATTGGCTAAAAGTACACGCATAATTCACCATAACCAGCTACTGATGGCCAAATTTGGAAGAATTTGCGATTAATGAACCGATAACGTCAAAAGTACAGCTTCCTTGTAG
This sequence comes from Porites lutea, assembly GCF_958299795.1. Classification (NCBI taxonomy): domain Eukaryota; kingdom Metazoa; phylum Cnidaria; class Anthozoa; order Scleractinia; family Poritidae; genus Porites; species Porites lutea. Next base: position 41,847,977 of record NC_133201.1, read on the forward strand.
GTTAATGCACCGTTAACCGCGCGCGAGAAGAACTGAGGAGGAGGTTGAGTTGTTTGGGTTGTGAAAACAAAAATGGCGGACATTCTACTCGCTTCAAGAGTAAGAACTAGGCGAAATAATAGCTAAAAACATGGCAAGAACAGCAAGAAGACAACTCGAAGGGCGACATGTGCTATTTGGAGAATATTTGCGGAGCTGGACAACCCTAAACGTGTTCTATCGAAGATAAGACAAACTTAAAGCCAGAGGCGCAAATACACCAACGCACGGACTGGCCAGTACCTCACGCATGCTCACAGCCATATCACCCAGGTAGTGGCAGCCAAGGACAGCTGTTTCGCCCTTATCAGGGCTCATCAGCATGGCATAGCCGTCGGATCAATGAACGGGGAAAATCCACTGCCTGGGTGATACGGCTGTGCGCATGCGTGAGGTACTGGCCAGGCCGTGGATGAACTTAACATCGATGAAGGTAAGCATGTTTTAGCTATGTTTTCAGACTAGGAGTTATTTTGAATGAATAATAAAACAATTATGGAATTCGGTTTTCGCATCATAATTCCAAAATTCTTCATAAGAAACTCAGCGTCATTCATTAATTGTTAATTGAAATCTACCTAACGTTTCGCGAAAAATTTAATCAGCAGCCAAATAGTGCAAGAGCTGTAACAAACGAGGGTTTTTTCTGTCGTTAGACATTTGATTAGTATAAGAAACAAAAATTAAGAATGTTACATATGTCTTGGGAATAAAAAAGGAAAAATGAAATAAAAATGTAAGATCTTTCTTCCGGATAAAATTTACTTTTTCTCCCATATCTTAAGCTAAGTCCTTGCAATAACTAAGATAATAACAAATAAATCTTCTAAAAAATATTAACTTACCATTCACCACAAGCTGAGCCACTGCGTACGCCTGCCCCAAGATGTTTATCGCTGAACATTTATACACACCCGCATCACCTCCTTTCAAGTTCTGTAAACGCAAAGTCTCTCCTGATACCAATGACTGGCTAATATTTGTTTGACTGTTCAATTTACTCCAAACTACTATAGGTTTAGGATTACCAATAACTGAACACTTAAACGTGGCTGATCCAGTTTCGTTTATAGTCGACCTTGCAGGAGAAACAGCAACAGAAGGTGCTGAAATTGATTCACCGGGCTCTCCTTTAGATCCCGGCATGCCCGCGGGCCCCATGTCTCCTTTTTGTCCTTTCGGACCTGTTACGCCACGTGATCCAATAGGTCCCATGATGCCTTGCTTGCCACTTTTTCCTGGTGATCCCATAATTCCTTGATCTCCTTTGTTTCCTTGTTTCCCTCTCTGTCCTCTTCGTCCCCGGGTTCCTTTCTCTCCTCTCGGTCCGGGTGGACCTGGAGGTCCTGGTGAACACATGACACCCTTTGATTGACAGATGTGTGGTTTTAACTCTGATATAAGTTTGTTTATTTTAAGCGTCGTATTCACTTTATCAACCTGACGTTTGCTTCTGTGGAGCTCAAGCGACTGAAGCTCTAAAAAGAATAGAAACAACCTTTATTGTCATGTTCAACCCTCATGGTAAAAAGAAGACTGTACAGTATAAGCTTTACAACTCATCGAGTGGGAGCTAGTTACTACCAGTATGACGATTGACGGCATTACGGGGTAAATAATCAGACAAATGATTTAGGTGAAAGAACCGCGAAATATAAATTCAAAGCTCAAAGAACACGTATTCATGCAACTAAGCCTTGAGTAGATAAATACTATCAAATATCTTTTTTTGACATGTAATTCTTAAGGGACGGGCTATAAACAAATAAATTTAAAATGTTTCGCCAGCAAATATCTAACTGTAATAACTAATTATCAGTTGCCGATGCCTAAAACGAGTGATAACAGCTCCGCAATTGGAATCAGTATAATTAAAGCAAGTCTTTAATGGTTCCATTAATTAACTAATTAAATTTGTTGCTTGTGATTACAATTCAAATATAATAGACTACTTTTTAAGATTAAGATTAAGATTCTTTAAAAGATTCGATTCGTTCACTTGAACTACTTGCAAAGTAAGACATCTCGTCTTTACCTCATTCGACGCACGTAAGAAAAATGTAAAATAAAAATGCTCTAGAAGTTTAAAATCCTTGAAATATATTTCGTACTTTGAGCCTCGTCAGTCAGTCGATTCGTTCGTTGGCAACATAAGACTTATTTCAGTACATGGAACTGAAGTTCACCGAATCCTCTGGTTCAGGTCCGTCAATAACGCTGACAAATCCGGTTCAGTAAAAGGTAGTGACAAAATAACAAGAAGTAGATGCAAAGGGGAAGCGAAATCACATGTCGCATTCAGTTACGCAATTTAAGTTCTTGAGTTTGACAAAATTGTGTTATGCTGTGAGAAATCCGAAACTCATTGTGTAACCTGCTTTACATTTTACAAATGTCCGCCGCTTCCTTTGAAGCGAAGTACCTCATCCTTCTGTAAAAACTACGGTGGCTCCAAATTAAAAAAAAAATAAAAACAACAGACGCACGAAGCCGCAAAGACGTCTGTGTAGATACTTAATGAAAAGAGAAGTCAGGGTTATTTAAGGGACCGGAATAGAGTCACGATTCGCTTTTAGTCTTGGCAAAATCTGTATATTATAGGGATAAACTCGTGATCCTTCTTCAGGTCCTTCAGTTGTCGTAATGGCTACCTGTGAACAGTGTATATAGTTTTTAGTTCTCATTTCTCTTTTTTTCAGCTACTATTCACACTACATCAAAGTGTGGCACAGCATCTATCCGACAGGTAACGCTGTACTTTCGCAATCGGTGGGGCGGTGATTTGCTCCGTTACAAGCGGAAATCGCGCCGAAATCACCGTTCTTATGAGTAAAAGAAGCCTTATCTGGTGCGTGCCGGTGAAAGAGCTATCTGTAAAGTGTGAACATATGAAAGTGGAAATGATCCTTGCAGTTGAATGTTGAACTTTTTTGACTAGGTAACTGTTGCTCCACTGAAATTGTCTTCATGATTGCCTTCATAATTACCACAAGAAATCAGTTCGAGAACGCGGTCTAATGACCTTTGGAAAGCGGGTCACCTCAACAAGCAAAAAACGACACGCACACACACTTATTCCGATAGTTGCAACTGCGAGGAAAAGGAAGAACAAGCTAGCTATTATCTGGAATAAATAACTGTAATTTTGTTGAATCTTTCAAAAATTGGCAACTTTACCAAGTAAAAACAAACCTAGGCTGAATTAAAAAGAAACTTACGCTGAGAATTGTTGGTTATTGTTGAGTGTACTTCACTCGATGGAGGCTTAGTCTCTGCGACGATTTCAAGAGCGTTAATTCTCTTCTTCTGTTCGTTTAGTTCCAGTTCAACTCTTAAAAACCCGGCACAATAAAACCCAATAGACAAAACAGAAAGAATTGTGGCAAATGAGGGCGCACTTTGCTTTTGAGTTGCCATGTCGGTGATATCCGCACAATTAAGTTATTCCAAGTGCTGGGGGTTTCTTAAATTGAAATGATTCAGCTACCGTTATTCGATATCGTGTACACGTGCCTCAGTGATAGCTTCTTCCTGTTGCTCTTTTTAATCAAATTTCCTGTATGTATGAAGGAAATAAATTTCAAGTTCGTTTTGCACATGCTCGCTTTAGAATTAACAAGAGGTGAGGTATCAAAATAGGATAAATACTTGAGTATAAATTCAATCAGGGAAACCAAGAAATTTAAATAGTTCTTAAAAACATGATTACACTGTAAAAACTGAAAAAAAGACTGTATTCCACTGTCCGAGCTACAGTCTTACAGGGTTGACATGTTTAAAACACGTCAACTGTTTGAATGACCAATTACAAAGGCACAAAAAGCCTACGTCCTACATGTACTTGGACTTAAATGGGTCAGCAAACTCACTTACGCATGATTTACCTTTCACAAAGGGCGGGCCCCCTGGGAGAGGTCCAGCACTTCGGGGCTCAGGGGTGGGGAATTGATTTGAAGTGGTCCTAGTCCCGGCGGGTGTATATATAGGAGGTGGGGCAACTCCTCATTGAGTTGTTCTCGTTAACTAGGTCATTTCTTGGTGGACATGATGGCGTCGGACCTAGTCTACACGGCAGGCGCTTGAAATAATGGGCGCCCATTGTTTTCAAGCGCTTTCTACGCAGGCTGCGTCAGATCACGTGGAAAAGACTCTCAAGACTGTTTATTTCCAGGGGAAATCTCACAGAATTGTAGCCATCTGGTTTTAAGCACAGGTAACCCAAGCTCACTGAGTGAAACTTACCATGTGGCGAGTTGTTGTTGTCCTTGATTTGTAAACAAGTTTCGGGAAAAATAGTCTCCTTGAAGGAAAGGTGAAGGAGACTATTTTTTCCGAAACTTCGTGTACATATTAAGGACAACAACAACTCGCCACATGGTAAGTTTCATCGATTTTTATCTCCACTTTCTTGCAAATTTCCAGACCTTAACTTCGCCCCATATGTCCTCTATATTTACGCATGTTATGAAACGTGACACAAACAGTGATCCTGGGTTACATGTGGTTAAAGAAGAAAAACTTTCAAAAATAAGTCTGGGTTCGAAGGTACGTTTGTTATAGATTGTCAGGAGCCTATGGATATAAGATAGTAGATAGCCACGAGTCACGATCATTCAAGCGGTTTGTGATATATTTAAGAGTCAGTTTGGTTTTAGCTATTTGAGCTTTTTATTTATACAGTAAATTGTAGATAATGACCCGCTATCGCGATTATAATAAGCCTTCAGCGTTGTTGTGATGTCACAGCGGGAAGTGGTAGTGCAAGCGATAGCTCAAATTTTACAATTAACTTCCTTGATATATCATTTGCAAACATCAACTTAATTCCTTCATTTGTAAAACTACCGTAATAATCATATAAACTTTTGTCAAACATTTTACAAAATCTCCTGCCAGCTGTAGTTATCCAAACAGTATGATACTTCATTGTTGTTCGAGAGTCTACAGTGAAACAATGTGAAAAATATTGTTTATAGTGTTTAAATGCGAGAAAGCACCGGAATGGCGCTTTTTTTTTCGTGCCGGTCGGTCTTAAGCTTGCTTTCTTCTTATCCCAAGTTTAAAAAACCTTTTACCATAAAAAGCAGTCAAATTTCCCCGTCAGTCCTCAGTATCATGATATTGTTTCTCTGTTTATGACAAACAGTCAAGTCCATAGATATGACACAAGAACAGCTAGTAATTATCGAGTGCATTCCTGTCGTACGAACATCAAGAAATACACAATTCTTTACCAAGGACCTAGCATCTGGAACTGTCTTCCTGCATCTGTTACAAACTTGTCAAGCTTTTCTGTCTTTAAGAACAAAGTGCTAGAGTTTTTATTAAGATAGTTACTAAATTAGTTCAGCCGCACTTCTTCGCAGCCCTTATTTCTTATAATACTGTGATGTCGAGGTCGCCTCTCTTTATAAGCCTGGTGGTTTCTTGAGGTCTCCTCGCCTAACAACCTGCTGTATCCTGTAAAATTTGCTATAAAAAAAAGGCTAATAAAAAAATGATGATGAATATATTTCAGGGGCACCCAACGAGAATATAGTTCAAAACCACTTAAACGTAGAATTGTTTAACGTATTTTAGTATTTAAACGGTAGGTATAGGCATATTTTTATCCCCTAAAAATTTTTCATCTGTTCGGATTTCGTAACTGAAAGTCAAGTGATCCGAAAATTATAGGGATCAAAACTTACCTTTTCGAAAATTTTAGCCAGAAAAAAGGCTCCCGAAAATTCTAGGTGACCTTTTTAGGGTAAAAATCCGTTAAAAATAGGCAATTATACCATTTTTTAGATGTCAGAAAATCCTAGGAGAGGCAGGCAAGCAAGAAATTTTACAACAAATGTTCCGAAAATTCTAGATCTCAAATCGTCTTCCGAAAAGATATTTTTCCGAAAATTGTCGTTGGGTGCCCCTGATATTTGATGGGGCCAAATTACGATCATCCAAACCGCAGCATGTTTTTGTTCTTCCAATAGCTTGGAACTGGCTCAGCATGTGTAAACAGGTAGCAGTAAATCAACTCAAAACTACAGGCAGACCAGCCTTGTTCGTCGGGCCGTTGTTGTAATTGAAATGTGAGTATTCACCATCTTCACAAAGATCATAAATGCACCTTGTTTATCCCAAAATTTTGCATAGCTTTTGTCCTCGATTTCTCTTGGAACGACTGTATACCCGGAAGCAATTGGAAACAACGATTACTGCAAAATGTGAGGGGAGAAACAAGGTGCATTATGGTCTATTAGAATCTTTTGGCTCGATGGAAGAGATACAGACGAACATTACGGCTGCTACAATTTACTCCAAAATAAGATTTGAACCTATTAAATGTTCCGAACAAAGTTCAAGCGAAATATTAAATTCGTTATCTGTCATCTTTTTTTCTTTCCCGGGCTGTTTAGATTGTAGCCGCCTATAATCTTCATTCTCTTAGAACTGAATTTTTTGGAGGCTACGTTTGAAACTTTTGCTGAATATTGTGGCGGCTCAGGAAGACTGAGTCGTTATTCTCGGAAGCTTTCCACAAGCCACAGTGTATAAAAAAGTTCCCTTTTTGCACAAGAGTAGGTAAAAAGGAACTATCATCATAATGATCTAACGAGTTATCACGATACAACTGTGCCACAGACAACTTCACCATTTTTTAAAGAAAAATTACACTGAAAAAACAGGTTGAGGCAGTGGTGTAACTGGCTTTCTTTCTAAGATGACGGCCTAAGTTTCATTTCAGTAAATTTAAGTGAAAAAGCACCTCTGAAGCCACTCCAACAGGCTCCTCTGTAATCATATTTTCTTCCAAGGTATTTTCCGTTTAGATTGGATGAGTGGCAAGACTCGTACCACCAGGCACCAGTGTACGTCACAGCACAGTTACTACTCCAGATGTCATTATCTCTGTCTTTGGTGCTAAATGCCATGTTATTATGCTGTACAATCGAATCTCCTGCTGTCCCTGAATATGAACCCACTTCAAGTCGATATTTCGCCTGCTCATCACCAACTTTAAACTTGCCGTATTTGGCGTATACTCTTACTCCGTTCCAGTCCTCTAGCTCCACTCGCAGAGCACTGGGTCTAGCGGCCGTCAACCTGTGGATCCTGTCGTTTCCTAACCAGAAATCAGCCGTCAGCGGACCAAAGCCCGATTTGTAATCGTTCCAGCCGCGATAAAAGTCTACCGAGCCATCTTGTCTTCTCTGGAAAACGGTCCATCCTCCACCATCAGTGCGCATGTCACAATATACATTAAAGGATCCTCTTCCATCAGGATTTATGGAGTAAACTCCATTCTGAGTATGGCCTGACTTCAGCAAATCAGAACAATCTTGGGGGAAAAATATGAAATGCTTTATCAAGAACAAAGTATCAAGTACGTATTAGCCCTATTTATTCAGACCGAGGGGAGCTTTTGAGGCCTTCTCGCTCTCAGGCTAGTACATCATTTATTTTACTAATTTAAGGGATCAATTGAGGCTTCTGGGTAACTGTCCACCTACCCCTCCCCTAAGCCAACATTGACACTTACTTCTCTCTAAGGGCAAAATTGTGACTTAGGGGAGGGGTAGGTGGTCAGTTACCTAGAAATCTCAGCTTTAAGAAAGAAAACAAAAGCACATAATGGGTAGAACGTTCACAAGCGCAGTACGGAAACGTTGAATAACCTTCCACCAAGAGCCATAATGTCCCATCATGGCCTTTGCTTTCTACTACAAATTAGGAGCAAATATTAAGAGGCTCCTTAAGAATTATTCACCCAAGAATAGCTTCTGATTTAATTACCTGAACTCTACCCTTATTAAAGCAAGATCACTATCAGTGAAAACCCTAGAATAAACGTTATGGCCCGCCTCTCTCACCCGACATAACAATACGTCAATGTTAATTATTATTGAATGCAGTGGTGGATTTTTAGGTGGATATTTCTTAAAATGATTCCGCCTAAAAACGGACTCCAACGGGATGGATTCCACCCCCACGAGGTTTTTCTCACAGATTTCTATTCAATTTTTTATCGTTCAGAAACAACCACCTCTCTTCAGTAACTGTTTCAAGAGACCAGGGGATGTGCCACTCCCCCCTCCCGGTTTTCACCAAGTTTGGTCGTACGTCCTAGAATTAACCTGGCCAACACACCCTCCTCTTAGGATTCATCCTCTCTCGTAATAAACGGATTCCTTGTTTACCTTGTTTAGAAGGCAGAACATCAATAGTGGTGACAGTTTCTACGTCAAATACCCCTGCAATCGTTGCAGCACAAATGTAATTCCCAGCATCTTCCTTTTTAATGTTCCTGATAAATAACCCACCGTTAATCTGCTGGCTCCGACCAACTGGAAGTTGTGCTTCTTGTTTCTTCCAGTTCATGGCTGGTTCAGGATCGCCAGTAGCGCTGCAGTTCAAAGTTAACGTTTCGCCAATCAACACAGTAACCTTTGACGGTGGCTTTACAGTAAACTGAGGAAGGGAGATCACAACTAAAACAGTTCGTTTGACCACACTTCCTAACAAGTTAGTTGCAGTGCAGAGGTAGTTATCAGAATCAACCTTACGAACTCCGAACAGTTTCATGACGCTATTGTTTCTGTGTACCCTCCCCTGGGGTAGCTGACCAAATGACTTACTCCATGTGACCAGTGGCGTAGGATAGCCAGTCACGTGACAAACTGGTAGAGTTGCATTACTTCCTTCAACGACGTAAACTGGTCCCGGATTAAGAGATATGGAAGGACGAACTGCAAAACGAATTTCACGTGATTAGAATAGAAAAGGACTTCAATAGAATCATTCTCAAAAGGTTTTTTAGACACTATTTACGATGACATGAATACATTAAATACTAAACTGCTTAAGTTATAAATAATAAATATAAGAAAATAAGAATTCGTAATTTTAAAAAAAAGACACCAATGAAAAGACTTGCTCTAAAAGTTGCCCTTTTATAGCTTGCTTGAAAGACTGCATGGAAACGCATTGCTTTATGTCATTATCTAAATTGTTCCAAATACTAGGTCCTTTATATGCGAAAGTGCGTTGGCCAGAAGCAGTTCTATACAATGGTATATGTATTTAGTAAAATCCAACTAATGGTCTATTATCAATGCTGCATTCTGATTGGTTGAGCTACTACTACGCTATATGTTATAGCCCACTAGTAGCGAAAAGCGCGGGCTTTTTGGCGGCAAAAAAGGATTAAAGTCTAGCTTTAACTAGCTAAAAGTTGTTTTGTTCTCGATTTTTTTGACCAACTGGTTGGATTTTACTAAAACAATAGGCCATTTCCGAGTTCCAAAAAATCTCACTTTCAAAGCGAGGCTAAGTGCGAAGCCATTGATGTGAAAATGATCTTTAATTATGATGCAAATAAGACTCATTTTCACAACAAAGGTTTCGCATTTAGCCTCGTTTTGAGAGTGAGACTTTGTGGAACTCGGAAATGGCCTATTATTCCTCACGCCCCCACGGCCTCTGAGTCAATATTCCATTCGGCCTTCGGGCTCATGGGCTATTGACTCACAGCCAATTCGGGCTCGAGGAATAATTGTTAAAATAAATCACGCTTGCGGGTGTGGCGAGCATGGATGCTGGAGCGTTTAGTAAGTTTATCTACCAGATGTTTAGGTGCGAGGCTCTTGAAACATTTGTAAGTTAAAACAGAGTCCCTATAATACAATAATTGTTTGAAAGGAAGCCAGTTAAGCTGGCGGAGAAAAGGGATCACGTGGTCAAATTTCCTAGAATTCGTTACAATTTTGCTCGCAAAGTTCCGAATTGGCTGTAATTTGTTTATGTTCTGAGTTGAAGTATTAGACCAGACAGTTGAACAATAAAGCATTTTGCTAAAAACTAATGATGAAATTAACAGCTTAAGTGTCTCTTTGTCAACGCTTTCTTTAACTCTATTTATTTGATATAGCTTTGAAAAGCAGGAGGAGACTGTCTTTGAAATATGATGGTCGTAAGTCGATTGAGGATCTAGAATGACTCCCAAGTCCTTGGCTGAGGCGACAGGTTTTAATGTCGCGCCGAGAAGTGACATGCTGAGGTTCTGCGGTAGTCTGTTTAACATCTGTCTGGTTCCAAGGAGGAGGAGCTTGGTTTTATCAGGGTTTATGAGTAAGTGACTCTCACAGCACCACTGGGCTACGCTGAGAAGATCTTGTTCCAGCTTATCAATAGCTGCATCCAGTTCTATCATCGGAAAAGATAGGAATAACTTCGAATCATCAACGTATGATTCTAGGTTAGAAGAGCTAGAAGCTAAGGGTAGACCATTAAATACAGAATAGCAGGGGTGTTAAAATCGCTCCTTGAGGAACGCCATGGGTAATTGGCAGAGTGTCCGAGTGGGTGGAACCAATTCTCAAGTATTGGTAGCGACTAGATAAGTAGCTCTTGAACCAGTTGACAGTCGAGGGCGAGGCTCCAACGTTAGAGAGTTTGTGAAGCAGTCTTGCGTGGTCAATGCTGTCGAAAGCTTTCGAGAGGTCTAGTAATACTACAGTGGTGATCTGCTTTTTGTCTATTGTTTCAAGTACACTATCCGTGAGCTGGATATTTAAGGTCTCTGTAGAGTGCGCTTTTTTATTACGTCTTTGGTGGGACTTAAGGCGTTGAATTGATTCAAAATAATCTTCTCAAATACTTTGGATGCAACAGCTAGAAGAGATAATTGTCTGTTATTGGCTGCTTCTTCATGATCGCCGTCTTTGACAATGGGTATTACCTCGGCCTGTTTCCATTTAGCAGGAAATGTACTGGTAAGTATAGAGCAATTAATAATCTCAGTCAAAGGGCCGAGTATGACAGGCAAGCAGTCCTTTTTGTATGCGAGCACTAACTTTTTCAGGTCCAGGTGATTTATTCAGTGGTAGAGATGCTATAACTCGACGAACCTCCTCACATGTCACTGTTCTTAAATTGAATAGCTCATCTGGGGTGGAGCTAGTATTCGCATCGGTTGAAAGTTCTCGAATTGTAATGTTATTTTCTTCTGACAGATGCCGAGATGCGTCAGCGGAATTTTTCACAACCTTGGAGAAAAACTGATTGAGTTCGTTGGCTACAACTGTCAGGTTTTTGGTATAAGCTGGTCTTTTTTTTGTCTTTAGAAGGTATGGCGTGATTAATGATCTTCCAATTACCACAGTTATACGTGAATATCTATGGCGAAAGTAACAGTTTTCTTCGATTCCTTGCACTAGCGTTAAATAAATGGTCAAATATCTGTAAAATAACTGAAGTAAAGCTTAACTGTACTAAACAAATGAACACAAAAAAATGAAAACGTTCTTAACTGACTCTCTGCCTGAGGTATGTTCTGCAAAACGTTCGTGCAAAAAAGTATTGTACTTACATTTTAACTGAATTGCAAGACTTGCCGAGATTGAAAATCTACTCGCCATAGGGAACAGATTTCGTGGCCATTCTTGACTTTTTGTCACTGACGAAAAAGCTGGCCGTTGTTACAAGATTATTTTGGCAGTAGGATACGCGCTGTAGTGGCCGTTGCGGTTGTAGAGAGGTTTGAACAAATTAGCCGTTGTATGAACTGTCCGCCAGGACAAGAAAGTGGCCGTTGTAGAGAGGAGGACATTAGTGGAGGTTCGAGTGCATAATTCACAATTAAATACAGGTTAGCATCAATGATTTGGCATAAACACGTGTTTCTCGTAAGAATAGTGAGTGACGTCATTTCCCGCCGCGGTCAGTTTTTGTTACGTGCTAATGCTAACTGAAACATCAACAAAGATTTCTTCAAAACGAACTATTGATCCTGAGGCTGTTTAAGAGGGAGTTTCCCTAAAACCGGTCCACTGCGTTTCGGGTCGGAAAAACAATTTCCTTTAAACTTTGCTCATTAATATATCTTAGTCCAAAAGTAATTGAAAACCGCATTAGTTTTTGAAAATATTTCAAAATAAAAGTTTTCGGGAAGAAAATCACTTCAGCGCCCGGCGGCCAAATTTTGGCAGTGACAAAGAGTAAAAATAGCGCATATTGCCGAGTTCACCACTTCAAAGTTTTACACTTTCAACGATTTTTTTCACTTCCTAGGATTAAATTGGCCCTTAAATGATGTAAAGCACACAATTTTGGTCTCTCAAAAGCAACTCATGTCTACTAAGTATTTTTTGATTTACCCCCACTTTGCCGTAGGCGGGAAAGGGCTCAAAAAGGCATATTTTCATTCGAGCACTGTGCAAAATTCCTAGCCTGCGAGCAACCTCTCCTATCTGAACGAGCGAAGCGAGCCGCGCGAGAACGCGCGAGCGAGCGGCGAAGCCGCGAGGGGCCGAGGCTCGCTTCGCTTGCCCAAATAGGAGAGCTTGCTCGCAGGCTACAAAATTCCCACATCTTCTAACTGAAAACGTTTTTTTAGACCAACAAAGGGAATGTCCAAAAACATAGAAACATAAAAATATATTGTGATTTTAACGATTTATCAGCACAGCCGATCGACGAAATATGCCTATTTCCTGTTATAAGGGGCACCCAACGTCAATTTTTGGAAAATATCTGTTCGGAAGACGATTTCAGATCTAGAATTTTCGGAACATTTGTTGTAAAATTCTTGTTGCCTGCCTCTCCTAGGATTTTCGAACATCTAACAAATGGTATAATTGCCCATTTTTAACGGATTCAATACCCTAAAAAGGTCACCTAGAATTTTCGAAAACCTTTTTTTCTCGCTGAAATTATCGAAAAAGTAAGTTTTGATCCCTTTAATTTTCGGATCACTAGACTTTCAGCTAGGAAATCCGAACAGATGATAGATTTTTAGGGAATAAAATTATGCCTAAATGCTACAATACGTTTAACAATGCTATATTTAAGTGGTTTTGAACTATATTCTCGTTGGGTGTTATGACTGTTTACAATACACGATGGAAGGTCTTAATGCATACAAAGCCGCAAGAACACAATAATTCATGAAATGTATCAAGTATTTTAGACATTTTGTGACTTTTGACACAATAGAACATCATTTAGGAAAGGAAACCGTTAAAGCCGAACGCATTAATGCTACTGGTGTACCTGTTTACAACGCTTGATCCGATCGAGTCGTCTTCGCTTCTTACACAAACCTGATATCACATGATGGCGCTTGTCACGCATTCCTATATCTGGAATCGTTACGCCGCGAAAACATTTTTTGTTAGGCTGAATAAAATTGAAAGGCAGGAAGTTATCTTATCAATAGAGTATTCTATTATATTTATTGCTGTTTTCGTGGGCAAGCTACAAAATCAAGAATCATGCATGCATTGCCTGGTGCATTAACAATTATGTAACTTTTTAGTTTTCCAGGAGCAGGCTCCTGTCCATTCAGCTTAGCATTTATAAAACAATTGGTTGTCGCTATGAGCTTTCGCTTTGTTTCGTTTTATGTTTGGGCTTGGGATAATTTTGATCTCAGAGCATGTTAGAAAAAAGGAGCAAGCACCTCCTAAGGTAGTGAAACAAACGAGAAATTATACTGTCATGATACATTTAATTTGCTAAAAAAAGTATTGACCTACGTTGCTTAATATAATTAGAGGGTCTGCAAAATAAAATATAATTCCGAGCTTTTTTCGTTAGTTGACTGAGAATTAATTTCTGCAAGATACTGAGATAATAGTCAATAAAAAATGAAAAAAAAAAACTCACCATTCACTATTAGGCGACCAACTGCGTGCGCCTGCCCCAAGATGTTTACCGCTGAACATTTATACACACCTGCATCACTTCCTTTCAAGTTCTGTAAGAGCAAAGTGTCTCCTAAAACCGCTGATTGGTTAATTTTTGTTTGACTGTTAAGTTTACTCCACACTACTGTAGGTTTAGGATTACCATTGACAGAACACTGAAACGACGCTGATCTGGTCTCGTTTGCAGTCAATTTTGCAAGCGAAACAGCAACAGTAGGAACTGAGATTGATTCACCAGGCTCTCCTTTAGATCCCGGCAATCCCGCGGGCCCCATGTCTCCTTTTTGTCCTTTAGGACCAGCTACACCAGGCGACCCAACTGGTCCCATAATGCCTCGCTTGCCCCTCTTTCCTGGTGATCCCATGATGCCTTGATCTCCTTTGTTTCCAGGTTTCCCTCTGTGTCCTCTTCGTCCCTGGGCTCCTTTCTCTCCTCTAGGTCCAGGAGGACCTGGAGGGCCTGGGGGACCAGGCAAACACCTACGACCTTTTGATTGACAAATGTGTGGTCTTAACTTCGATAGTAGTTTGTTGACTTCGAGAGTGGCGTTAACTGAGTTAATCTGGCGTCTGTTTCTGTTATGGTAAATTTTACGAGGTTGAAGTTCTGAAAAGATGAACGAAAGAACACTAACCCATCACTAAATCCAGGATAAAATGGAACATTATGACAGTGAGTAGTATATAGTGTGGCTGCTTGTCAGAGAAAACCTTAATATATGGGAAACTTGTTTATTTTAAAAGTTGACTTCAGCAGACTGTAAATAAGGGCAAATGCAAAATATAGAAATCCGGTTCTCCGGTCCAGTATTTTATGGCCTTTTATCCTTAAAACCAGCTGAATTAGGACATTATTACTGTGGACAGACTTAGACGTCATTCAACCTGATTTCCCATGGGACGAAATCTTCTTCACTCTTCTTCACTCTTCTTTTCATCCCAGAAAACGCATGTTAAACATTTGAGCTGCTGTGCACCACAGAGCTGAACCGTAGTAAATCTGGAAAGTTCTATAACGTGCAGTGTGCCAATTATTTTTTCAAGCAGAAAGAATCCAAAACTTTTACATACAAGTGAGGTAGGGACTCAGCGGGCAGATCAGTACACTTGGTACACAAGGTACACTCAGCACAGCCGGTACACTCTTGGTACCGCGGGTACACTCGGTACAGCCGTTACACTCTATACTCGCGGTGCAGCTGGTACACTTGGTACAATCGTTACGCGCAACCGATCTTCTCGTATACAGGCTCTCTCGTAAGTTACCACTCTTGATGCACGAGAAAGTGGTCGCTTAAGGGCGGTGGTCGTCAGCGCGAAAAATCAATAAAAAAAACTCTCCAACTTAACTGATAAGCGTGATTACATAAAGTTATTACCTAACAAGCTAAAAGGCAAACAGACTATTGGCAATAATATTTCAAATCAGTATAACAGTTTGAACGACTGAAACTTTGTTGTAAATAACATTTTGCATCAATGTGATATTTCAATCCTCAGATCGTATTATAGCTATCATTTTTGTAAGTCAACTTTCAGCTCGCTTGGTCAGCTTGGTCTTTTATGACATTTGCTTGGTCTTTTGTGACATTTGAGCAGTGGTTTTCTTACAATCGTAAGTGATCATGACGGGTGGTCGCTTGACGTCACTAAAATTCAAACTACAAAACTATCGATCCTACTGAGATTTTACTTTCATGGTGTATTAGAGCAGCTGAAAACTAATTTTCAAACAAATTTGCGCTTCAAAAAGGTTCTTGGTTTTGTAATAGAGTAGCTTGAATTTCTAAGCTTTTGCGTGACGCAGCATTTACATGACTGCCGAGAGAGCTGTCATTTAGGTTAAAAAAGTGACTTTTTTCGAGGAATTTTGCTATCTAAACACTTCAAGTATCAGAAAAAGTATTACTTTAATTTGTACAAGTTCCTCGAGGAGTAAATTCACGCTTTTGTAGCAAAACTCGGTAACAGATGTTTCTGTTGGTTTCTGTCCGCCATGTTGGAGCTCATCCGGATGAGCTCCAGCATGGCGTTTCCTTACAAAGCTCTATAAATTTGGGTAAAACATTTCCTTGGATATCTCGTATACGAATTATTCCTTCGGCCCAAATCTTGGCGAGGGTCCTTGTATATTTACCTCCTTTCATTTCCCAGATTCTGGACTTTGTCTGTAGGATGGTTTTGATTTTTATTTTGATCTATTTTCAATGGCGTGACACTGAAAACCGGCAATAAAGCAAAAGTAATGGTCGTTTACAAGAGAGTTTCAAAAACAGTATTTGACTGAAAAACAACACGGTTATTTTTTAAAGTGGCCGCTTACCATCGAGGTGTGGTCGCTATGGAGAGTCGAATAGCTGTTGTCGAAGGAGGATTGTTGGAAATCGACTTTCCTTCACATATCAAGGTACAAAACACCTGTTCTAATGATATTGAAGATACGCACAAAACATAATAAACCGAAGACAAGGGGCCAAAAAGTTGATTGAGCCTATTAAGTGAGCCTTATTTCATGTGGGAAATAGTGATGGTAGCCTGCGTAGCATGGCGCTTTTTGGGCGTGCAAAGTAATAAAGGCGGGCGAGGGAAGTGAAACCGCGAGGAGATTGGGGAGGGAGCAGCTTGCGCGTGTTTTTGCGGCTTCGCCGCTCTGTCGTGCTCCCGACAAAACCGCCATGCTATGCAGGCTATAGTGATGGTGGATCGGTGCTGTGCTGCCCACTAAGCTAAGAAGTCTCAAAACTTTACACTTTTAACACTTTCAACTCATCGAATAAGTTACGTTTTGATGAAAAGATCTGTCCAGACTCCTACCAAATTAATCCGCTTGAATCGCGCCGCAGGTATCCCAAGTTCATTTTCCCTTTTTTTTCTCAGTCTGTCTTTCTTTTCTTTCGGTTTTGTTTGGTTATGGGAAACCTTGGCGAGTAAATAATAGAAAAGTCAATACTAAGGTTCAAGAGTTGACCAAACTTGGCAAAAACAGCACAAATACACTTGACCGCTGACAACTGCTATTTGAAGAATATCTGTCAGACTAAAAATCCCATTATATCCTGAATTTGCCAGGGTACAGACAAATGAGGACGGGAAGTTAACATCCGCTGTATGACATTTTAAGACTGCAGACTGAACGAAGATTTTAGATTGTAAGCTGTAAATTAAATAACACCGAAAATCTTGCTTATAAAGTTGACGTCATAAAAGATATAGCATCGATCGTTCAAGGCATTTGAAAAAGTAGCCTCGAAACAAGGTTGATATTTATTGCGCAAAATTACATTGGATTCATTTCCAAGATGCTGTTGGCTGTTCTTCTCCGACTCTTTATCGACTCTTATCACTAAAAATTTTGTTGATTTCAGACTTCTGTATGATATTTTCTTCTTCCTTGATTATTGTTAGCTGATAATGACAACTATTCATGTCATATAATACCTGTCTAGTGGTTTTCTGTAAAGAAAGCTTTTAGATGAGAGCACAGTCTTATTCACTACCATTACGTCAAAAACAATTATTATAGATCAAGGACATTTGACACCTCTCAAATACCTTATAATAGCAAATTAATGCTTGTGTTCATTAAGGATTTGAAATTAACGCGACTTTAATGAACGCGAATAAAAGAGAAAAATACTTCCCAACTAAGAAAAGTGACGCGAAAGGAGGGGTAAAATTTTAAAAGAACGAAAATTAACGCGACATACAAAATAAGGGAAAGTTGTTAAAACAACAGGAACAAATATATTTAAACTTGACCGAAATCTAGGGGGCAGATGTTGAGGGTTAGAAACTAAGATCGCGGAAAATAACGCTGCAGTTTATTTATGGCGCGGAAATTAACTCTAACAAAAATTAACGCGAATTTTGTAAATTTGCGCGGAAAATGTCAACTACGCTTCTAGGCCTGACTTTCTTACTTTGTTAAAAGCTGGAGAAAGAGGTAACGTTGTTGATGACGTCACCTTTATAACGATATTTTTGGTTTCCTTTAATAAAGAGTCTTTCGACGTATGCTACGCAGGCTACCTGTGAGTTAATTATTGAAGCTACGTTCACACTATGATAGGGTATACATACTATGAACAGCAACGGGCTAGAACAAGTCGTTCACAAGACATTGAGTATAAATATCATGCCGAAGCAACCAGCCGAGAGGGTTTAGTGAATTAAATCGTCCTAGTCCTCACTCCAGACCTTGCTTCTACTTATTCACTTCCGCTGCGATTCACACTACATCACTGACTGTGGCACAGCACCTATCTGACAGGTGACGCTCTACTTTTGCGATCGGCGCGGTGCTGCTTTGCTCCATTACAAGTGGAAATCGCCCCTAACTGATCACCGTTCTTATGTGTTAACAGAAGCCCTATCTGGTGTGTGTTTTTACGCGGGCCGGCGAAAGAGCTACAACCCTGGTCAAAACTCTTGGGACGCTAACGCAATAGCTTGTCAAATTTTGGCATCTTCCCTCCCCCCTTCCCCCTCGGTGCAATGTTGGCGTTATGCATTCAAGTTTTAATTCAACACAATCAACACTGCTTGGGGGAGAGGGGGCGAGCAGAAATAGCCCCTTATAACAACATCTCAAAGCCTTTTTAAGAGGTAGAATACGACTTAATTTAGCAAAGTGCGTCTTTGTGCCTAATTTCCTCAAGTGCCCCAAGACGTTTTGACCAGGGTCGTATCTGTAAAGTGTGAACATATAATGAAAGAGGAAATGATCATTACAGTTGAATGTTGATTTCTTTGACTAGGTAACTGTTGCTCTGCTGAAATTGTCTTCAGGATTGCTTTTATAATTACCACAAGAAATCAGTTCGAGAACGCGATCTAATGACCTTTGGAAAGAGGGTCACCTCAACAAGCACAAAACAACACCAACATCCCACTAGTTGAAAATGCGAGGAAAATAAATAAACAAGCTGTTATCTAGAATAAATAACTGTACTGTTGCTGAATCTTTCAAAAAGTTGTCAACTTTACAAAAGTAAAACAAACCTAGGCTGAATTAAAAACAAACTTACGCTGAGAAATGTTGGTTATTATTGCGTCTGGGTGTACTTCACTTGATGGAGGCTCAGTCTCTGCGACGATTTCAAGAGCATTAATTCTCTTCTTCTGTTCGTTTAGTTCCAGTTCAACTCTTAAAAACCCGGCACAATAAAACCCAACAGACAAAACAGAAAGAATTGTGGCAAAGGAGGGCGCACATTGCTTTTGAGTTACCATGTCGGTGATATCCGCACAATTAAGTTATTCCCAGTACTGGGGGTTTCTTAAATTGAAATGATTCAGCTAGCGTTATTCGATATCGTGTACACGTGCCTCAGTGATAGCTTCTTCCTGCTGCTCTTTTTAATCAAACTTCCTGTATGTATGAAGGAAATAAATTTCAAGTTCGTTTTGCACAGGCTCGCTTTAGAATTAACAAGAGGTGAGGTATTAAAATAGGATAAATACTTGAGTATGAATTCAATTAGGGAAACCAAGAACTTTTAAAAAGTTCTTAAAATCATGATTACACTGTAAAAAGTGAAAAAAAAACCATTTGGCGAGTTGTTGTTGTCCTTGATTTGTAAACAAGTTTCGGGAGAAGACGTCTCCTTGAAGGAAAGGTGAAGGAGACTATTTTTCCCGAAACTTCGTGTAAGGACAACAACAACTCGCCACATGGTAAGTTTCATCGATTTTTATCTCCACTTTCTAGCAAATTTCCAGACCTAAACCTCGCCCCATATGTTCTCTATATTTACCCATGTTATGAAACCCGTCAGTGACACAAACAGTGAGCCTGGGTTACCTGTAGTTAAAGAAGAAAAACTTTCAAAAATAAGTCTGGGTTCGAAGGTACGTTGGTTACAGATTGTCAGGAGTCTATGGATATGAGATAGTAGATAGCCACGAGTCACGATCATGCAGGCGGTTTGTGATATATTTAAGGGTTAGTTTGGTTTTAGCTATTTGAGCTTTTTATTTATAAAGTAAGTTGTAGATAATGACCCGCTATTGCGATTATAATAAGCCTTCCGCGTTGTTGTGATGTCACAGCGGGAAGTAGTAGGGCAAGCTATAGTTTAAATTTTACAATTAACTTCCTTGATAATTTGCAAACATCAACTTCCTTCATTCACTATGGTAATAATCATACAAACTTTTGTGAAACATTTTACAAAATGTTCTGCTAACTGTAGTTATCCAAAAAATATGTTACTTCATTGTTGCTCAAGAGTCTACAGTGAAACAATGTGAAAAATAAGCACCGGAATGGCCCCTTTGTGTTTTTTTTTTTGTTTGTTTGTTTTTTTTTTTTCATGCCGGTCAGTCTTGCTTTCTTTTTATTATTTAAAAAAACTTTTTGCCATAAAAAACAGTCAAATTTCCCCGTCAGTCCTTAGTATCATGAAATTGTTTCTTTATATTTGATGGGGCCAAATTGTGATCATCACAACCGCAGCATGTTTTTGTTTGTCCAAGAGCTTGGAACTAGCTCAGTACGTGTAAACAGGTAGCAGCAAATCAGTCAACTCAAAACGACAGGCAGACCAGCCTTGTTCGTCGGGCCGTTGTTGTAATTGAAATGTGAGTGTTCACCATTTTCACAAAGATCATAAAGCACCTTGTTTATCCCGAAATTTTGCGTAGCTTTTTGTCTTCGATTTCTCTTGGAACGACTGTAATACCCGGGAGCAATTGGAAACAACGGTTACTGCAAAATTTTTTTCGGAGTAACAAGGTGCATTATGGTCTATTAGAATCTTTTGACTCAATAGAAGGGATACACATTACGGCGGCTACAATTTACCCCAAAATAAGATTTGAACCTAAATGTTCAAGCAAAGTTCAATCGAAATATTAAATTCGTTATCTGTCATCTTTTTCTCTGTCCCGGGCTGTTTAAATAATGTAGCCGCCTATAATCTTCGTGTACAATTCCCTATTGAATTGAATTTCTTGAAGACTGCGTTTAAAACTTTTGCTGAAAATTTTGCCGGCTCAGGCAGACTCATTATTCTCGAAAGCTTTCCACAAGCCTCAGAGTATGAAAAAGTTCTCTTTTTGCACACGAGTGGGTAAAATGGAACTATCATAATGATCTAATGAGTTATAACGATACAACTGTGCCACAGACAACTTCATCATTTTTTTAAGAAAAATTACACTGAAAAAACAGGTTGAGGCAGCAGTGTAACTGGCTTTCTTTCTATGATGACGGCCTAAGTTTCATTTCAGTAAATTTAAGTGAAAGAGAATTTCTGAAGCCACTCCAACGGGCTCCTCTGTTGTCAAATTTTCTTCCCAGGTATTTTCCATTTAAATTGGAACGGTGGCAATGCTTGTACCACCAGGCACCAGTGTATGACACAGCACAGTTACTACTCCAATTGTCATTATCTCTGTCTTTGGTGCTAAATGCCATATTATTATGATATGCTAACGAATCTCCTGCTGTCCCTGAATATGAACCCACTTCAAGTCGATACTTCGCCTGCTCATCACCAACTTTAAACTTGCCATATTTGGCGTATACTCTTACTCCGTTCCAGTCCTCTAGCTCCACTCGCAGAGTACTGGGTCTAGCAGCCGTCAACCTGTGGATTCTGTCGTTTCCTAACCAGAACTCAGCCGTCAGCTGACCAAAGCCCGATTTGTAATCATTCCAGCCGCGATAGAAGTCTACCGAGCCATTTTGTCTTCTCTGGAACACGGTCCATCCTCCACCATCAGTGCGCATGTCACAATATACATTAAAGGATCCTCTTCCATCAGGATTTATGGAGTAAACTCCATTTTGAGTATAGCCTGACTTCAGCAGATCAGAACAATCTTGGGGGATAAATATGAAATGCTTTATCAAGAACAAAGTATCAAGTATGCATTAGCCCTATTTATTCAGACCGAGGGGAGCTTTTGAGGCCTTTCTCGCTCTCAGGCTAGTATATCATTCATTTTACTAATTTAAGGGATCAATTGAGGCTTCTGGGTAGCTGACCACCTACCCCTCCCCTAAGCCAGCATTAACACTTACTTCTCTCTGTGGGCAAAGTTGTGACTTAGGGGAGGGGTAGGTGTGCAGTTACTCAGAAACCTCTAAGAAGGAAAACGAAAGCACATAATGGGTA
This sequence comes from Porites lutea, assembly GCF_958299795.1. NCBI lineage: Eukaryota > Metazoa > Cnidaria > Anthozoa > Scleractinia > Poritidae > Porites > Porites lutea. Next base: position 41,869,830 of record NC_133201.1, read on the forward strand.
GAACGTTCATAAGCGCAGCACTGAGACGTAGGATAACCTTCCACCAAGAGCCATAACGTCCCATTATGGCTCTTGCCTTCCACTGCATCTAAGGAGCAAAAGGCTTCTTAAAATTCATTCACTTGAGAATAGCTTCTGATTTAATTACCTGAAGTATAGATAACGAACAGTGAAAACCCTAGAAGAGGGGCCGTAAGGGGGTTTCTCGTGAAACGTGATTGCCTGTTTTTATTCTGCGTGATCCGTGATCATGATAAATTAAAATCCGTGAACCGTGAATGATATACTTGTCGTGACACGTGAAACCATAAATTTATTTTTCGTAAACCGTGAAACCATAACTTAATTTTTCGTAAACCGTGAAACTTGACTAGAATTGAGCAATTTTTTTACGTGAAAATCAACTTGCCGTGTAAAAGAGTCTGTATAAAAGACTCTTTTGGATGCGGCGCACATTGCGTGTTTGATACGTGACAGACGCGACAGAAGATAGAAAAGCAATTAACAGGCAATTTGAGACTTGACAGAAGCCGACTCACGGAGCTAGATAACAAGAAAAGACAACGACATCATTGACCATCATTCTTTGTCGCGTGTGTATGTAAGATCACGCAATCAGTATGGTCAAGCTCACGCTTGAAGTCAGTGGCATTAGTATCAAAGTTATGGAGAGTGACAAAAGTTTTAAAACCATATGCGAAATTGAAGGTGTCGTTTACTTCATCGATCCCAAATCCCCTGGATCGCTTGGTTTCCTCGGAGGGAAGGAACGATTCACAATCCCACTGACCGAAGAACATTACTCTTTAGAATGACCCATCAGGCCGGAGCTTATCCCGGTTTCTATAGCATGAAGCGACTGGAAGTATTTCTACTCCCCCCTGGATGGGATGCCAGTCCATCGCAGGTTTACCCCCCAACATTTCGCTGGTACCCATTTATACACCTGGGTGGAGAGAGGCACTGTGAGAGTAAAGTGTCTTCCCTAAGAACACAACGCGGCGCCCCGGCCGAGGCTCGAACCCGGACCGCCCGACCCGGAGCCCAGCGCACTAACCATTAGGCCACCGTGGCTCCCACCAAAATAACTGAAACGTTACCCAATGTCAGTTCCTTGCACGGAGAACTTGAACCTGTGAAATGGAAACACCCCAGACAATAACTTCCGAATGAAACGTTAGCAGTGATCCGTGGGCCTTATAGAGTAAAAACACTCAATGTGGAGGCTTATTTGTGAAAGACGCTCTCGTCAATCATGTTATTTCCCGTGAACCGTGAAACTCAAAAATTAATTGCCGTGATTCGTGATTTACTATTTTTAATAGCCGTGAACTGTGCGCAGGACCCCCCCTTACGGACCCTCCTAGAATAAACATTTTGAGCCGCCTCTGTCACCCAAAATAAAGGTACGTCAATGTTCAGTGCCGGATCCAGACCTTGGGATAAGGAGGGGGGGGCGGTCATCCAGACCCTGAGACAAGGTGGGGGGGGGGGCGGTCTCCAAAAATTTTTTCAGCCCTTCCAGCTTCAGTTTTGTCTAAAAATAAGGGGGAGTCCGGGCCCCCTGGGCCCCTCCAATGGATCCCCCACTGATGTTAGTTAACGTTGTAATTCAATGCGGTGGTGGATATTTAGGTGGATATTTCTTTAAACAATTCCGCCTAAAAACGGATTCCAACTGGGTGTATTCCACCCTCACAAGGTTTTCCTCACATTTTTCCTTAGGAAACAACCACCTCTCTTCAGTGACTGTTCCAAGAGACCAGGGGATGAGCCGCTTCCCCTCCCGGTTTTTACCATGTTTGTTTGTACTTCCTATGATTAATCTGGCCAACAGGAACTAAAATTTAACAACAATTAATGAATGAGGCTGAGTATCTTATGAAGAATTATAAAGAGATCGAGGAGGGTGTTATCCGTCGAGGCCGTAGGCCTAGGCGGATAACACCCTCCGGGATCTCCATAATTCTTCATATGATATTAAGTTCATCCTCGATAGTGCACGTTTAGGGTTTTTCAGCTCTGCAAATATTCTCCAAATAGCAGATGTCGCCCTTAGGGTTGTCTTCGTGCTGTTCTTGCCATGTTTTTAGCTATTTTTTCGCCAAGTTCTTACTCTTGAAACGAGTGAAATGTCCACCATTTATCAAGTTCACAACCAAAACAACTCAACCTCGAACCCAGGTCTTCTCGGTTAACGGTGCATTAACCTGCAAGGACGCTGCATTTTTGACGCCATTTCCTCGCTAAACACAAAATTCTTCCAAATTTGGTCATCAGTAACTGGTTATGGTGAATTAAACGTGTGCTTTTAGCCAATCAGAATCGGGGAAATATTTTGAATGAATAACAATGTAATCAATCACTCCCCTCTCGGGCTGTATCCTCTCTCGTAATAAGCGGAATCCTTGTTTACCTTTAGAAGGCAGAACATCAATAGTGGTGACCCCGTCAAACATCCCTGCAGTCGTTGCAGACTCCCATCACCTTTGTTAGGCCTAAGGACTGCTTACACATCTACTGGGTTTACCTGGTCCACAAGCTCTTAGATGTAAATAATTACTACCAGCATATATGCTTCAGGTAGTACTTATAAATGCGGTAAGCTTAAAAGCGGGTCCCGACGGAAAAGAAAAATGAGACCTGTCACAGACTAGTGATTTGAAAAAAAATCACACCTAGTAAAGAAAGATCACGACTTGTTTACCTTTGGGAAGCAGAAGCTCAACAGATGTGACAGTTTCCACGGTAAAAAACCCTGCACTCATTGCAGCACAAACGTAATTCCCTGCATCCTCCTTTTTCGTGTTTCTGATAAATAACACACCATTGATCTCCTGGCTTCGTCCAACTGGAAGTTGTGCTCCTTGTTTTTTCCAGTTCACGATTGGCTGAGGATCACCGGTAGCAGTGCAGTTCAAAGTAAATGTTTCGCCAATCAACGCGGTAACTTTTTCTGGTGGCTTTACATTGAATTTAGGGAGGGAGACCACAACTAAAACAGTTCGTTTTACTACAGTTCCTAACGGATTAGTAGCAATGCAGAGGTAGTTATCAGAATCAGCCTTACGGACTCCAGACAGTTTGATGACACTGTTGTTACTGTCTACCCTCCCCTGGGGTAGCTGACCAAATGACTTACTCCATGTGACCAGTGGCGTAGGATAGCCGGTCACGTGACACACTGGTAGAGTTGCATTACTTCCTTCAACGACGTAAAAGGGTCCCGGATTAAGAGATACGGAAGGCCGAACTGCAAAACGAAAGAATTTCATGTCATTACGACACTTGTTGCTCTTCGTGGGAGTAAAACATGTTTATTGTGCCAATTTCAGGCTTGATGTAGCTTTTAATGTTGATCCAATCAAGACAAAACGAGTGAAGTATTCGCCGCATAAAAATGGCCTAAAGTAGCAGCTAGCACTCGTAGGCTAAAAAATGAGCAAAATAGAAATGTTCTTACTCTCAGCCTGAGGTATACTTTAAGTATGTTCTAAAAAAGGGTTCGTACAAAAGATCTTAATAAGCAAAGGTTTAGTTATGAGGAAACAAATGAAATATAACGCCGATAAGAACGAAAGACGTTTCGGTGTCATGTTGACGCCATTTTCAAGTTCAAAGTGATTGCTGATAAACTGACAAAAAAAAATTTTGAATGGTCATTAGCATATATGAAATATGCAAAGTCACGCAAAAAGTTTTACTCGAATTGAGCCCGATTGGACAGTTAGAGAAGGTGTTAGTTCCCTAATTAGCAACATTACGTGCACTAAACAATCGAACTTGTTGTTGCTAGTTGTGTTCTTTGCCCTTTTAATTTTTCTTGACCAAACTACCGACGAACCGACTTTACTTTTTGTGTGATTGTGATCCTTATCAGGTATAGTACACGAACCCAATGCAAGGTTAAAAAAGACAAACATCACGTCTAGATTAATTAATTAAGTACCTATCCAAGGTTTCGTCAATTTGTCAAATGCTTGCCTACGTAAAATAACAGGATCTTATTTAATTTTCAGAGTGAATAAATTTTTATTTATGGTATAGTGCTTTCACATGCCTCTGCTCTTTTGACACGATGTGTCCATGAACTCACCATTCACTACCAAATGACCAACTGCGTGCGCCCGTCCCAAGATGTTTACCGCTGAACATTTATACACACCCGCATCACCTCCTTTCAAGTTCTTTAAGAGCAGAGTTCCTCCGGCAACCGCTGACTGGTTTATTTTTGTTTGACTGTTCAATTTACTCCATGTTATTGAAGGCCTAGGATTCCCAGTAGCTGAACACTGAAACTTGGCTGATCCGCTTTCGTTTACAGTCGACCTTGCAGGAGAAACAGCAACAGAAGGTGCTGAAATTGATTCACCAGGCTCTCCTTTAGATCCCGGCATGCCCGCGGGCCCCATGTCTCCTTTTTGTCCTTTAGGACCAGCTTGGCCAGCCAGCCCAACAGGTCCCATAATACCTTGCTTGCCGCTTTTTCCTGGTGATCCCATGATGCCTTGATCTCCTTTTTTTCCAGGTTTCCCTCTGTGTCCTCTTCGTCACCGGGCTCCTTTCTCCCCTCTAGGTCCAGGTGGACCTGGAGGGCCTGCTAATGAGCACGTGACACCTTTTGAATGGCAAAGTTGCAATTTGCCTTCTGATAAAAGTTTGTTGATTTTATGCATCGTCGGGTCCACAGAATTTGGGCTGGTTGCATTGATTGAATCAACTTGACGCTTATAGATTCCGTTTCTATGAACCTCTAGACAGGCAAAAAAAAAACAAGTTTGATTATTGTTATACAGTGCGAATTATACCTGATATCTAGGATTATGACCTAAATTTCGAGGTGATACGCTTTTGACAAATCATTTAATTCATCTTGCCTATTTCAACTGCCTATTTGGAATGTATTTTTTACTACACTCGCTAAGTACATGATTAATTTTTTTACTGCCCTCTTTGCGATCAATTAATTAAATACCGTAGAGAACTTAAACAACTTTCAAGACGTTGACAGCAAAACTGCCTCTAATAAAGTACAGAAACACCTAAAAGAAACGTCCCTTAAAATATCTGTTCCTGCAGACCGGATAGGGAAAATTTCCTTTAGTATTTTTCTGAAACAAAAATAATCACACGCAGCAGTCATTCTGTAAATGCTACGCGGTAAAATAAGATTGAGATCGAAGGGAATTCTACAAAAGTTCTAAGATTGCTTGTTTTCCTTGTTTTGTTTTTCTTTTCTTTTTTTCTGTTTTTTCGTCTGGCAAACTGTAGGTTTACCCTCTGACTGGGAATTTTCCCATCCGTCAGGAGGAAACTGGGGAGTGAAGAAAAGGTATATTTTTCCAGCATTTTCAGAAAACTGTTAAAATTGCTTTGATAAACACAATCTATGCCTTATTATAGTTATTAATTCATTTTCATTTTTGTGCAAAAATCCTCTTTATGAGCCCCTGAAAGTTTATCTGTGCACTTTTAAACTTTTAAACGAATTTTTTCCCTTGACGCTTTGCGTCTCGTTTTCGCCAATTGGATTGAAAACAATGTCGATGGAAGAGGTTGGTGGTTCGTTTGAACTCTTATCCACTTAAACTTAAATTGCGAGCCGGAATGCAAATAACTGCAGTATCACACTAGAAAGGTTAGTCGTCGTATGAGAAAATTCGGTCATGATGTCAGCGTAAAACCCTGCCGACTGCCCGTACAAACTCTAGGAGTAGGGGTAAAAAAACTCAGCAGGGTAGGGAAGAGAGTCCCGGGCATGCACGTTGCATCTCGTTATTGACGCAAAATTAAGCATTTTAGGGGGAACCAACGCAGCTGCTCGAGCAAAAATCTAGATTGAAGTTCTTGCAGAAAATCATTAGGCTCGTTAAAATAGCTATAAAAATGTTCTGAAAACATAGCCCGAACGAAAAATCCTAATGATGCCTACAGTTTCGAAGACTATCAGCCATCTTCCTCAAAACTAAAAACGTCACAGGTGTCAGTAGCCCTAAATAGGCTTCTGAAGGTGTTAACTGGGACAAATGCGCAAAGTTACTCTGTCGAGGCCACGCCTCCCCCCTGGTTGGCGGTGGAAATCACTTAGGTCCATATAGGAGATAGCTGGTATGCTCCCTCATCCCTCATACTCAACGTTTGAATGGATAGATAGAAGTTTCTTGTGTTTGACAAAATTTTTGCTTTTTGCCTGGTCACACTTGTGGTCACATTCCAGGAACAACCTAGTGTTCTTCCCTCAGCCCCCCTCCCCCCCCCCCCCCCCACCACTTGGTAAAAATCTTGAAAGTTAATTTATGGGTGAAAACTTACGCAACATTTAGAAATTTGTTTGCCGACAGACTTGTGGACAAATGAAACGTATGTTCCATTTCCGTTAAGTTTTAAAATTATCGTGTTCTTGTACTGCCGCCACAAAATGAAGTACAACTGCTGCCAAGTTTCGTTTCTCTGCAACTGAATTGTTTATTTGGTTTTTCGTCGAGGAAAAGTTTCCGAAAGGCATTCATGGCTGCGTTAGTATGATAGTTCATAAAGGCTCTTTCGGCGGACTACAGAAAAGTCTTAAAACATTTCCAATTTTTTAGTCTTTGTGTTCTTCTACTGCCGCCACAAAATGAATCAGCTGCTATCAAGATTACTAGGGAAGGTCATTTATACGAAGTTTTTCTCGTCTAAGCTAAGGCGCGTCTTATCTAAGAAACAGGTGTTAAGGGCTGTTCTAAAATAAGACGCGTCTTATTTTAGACGAAATGTGCCGTTTGTACGGAAAGTTCGCGTCTTATTTTTCCTCGTATAAATGACCCTAATGTTGCGATGTGTTATGCGGCTTTTTTTTCTTTCGCGGACTGTGTCAGAATGACGCGTCGTGAATGAAATGTCTGAAAATGGGTTCATTCTCGCCGAAAAGAAATTGAATATAAGATTTGTCGATTATTTTACCGACAGACTCGTAACTTTGCTGCAGTCCAGTGTAGTTTAAGTCTAGGGCACATTTAGCCGCATTAAAATACACATTACGCAAAGGGAAGTTTGTGTGAAGACTACAAAATTATGGTTATTCATAGGGAGAAATGTTGAACAAGTTGTCAACCTTACGATGTTTCTTCGCCAGAAAAAAAAAAGACAAACAAACAAACACCAAAAGTTGCTGAGTATTAGATGTGATGATGTGTAATCCAAAAGACAGTTTACACGTAACGAATTTGTGGGTCCGATTTTGCAAAGAAATCATATCCTTAACACAAAAATGGGCTTAACTCACCATATGGGTAGGGCCTTTGAGACGGAAAGATTGACCAATGACAATCTCTTGCCAATAAACATAGACTTTGAACAGGAGGCAGACTAACAGTTTCGTAAATGACATCCTTTCATGTATACGTATGAGTAAGAGTTCCTTTCCAAGACTATATAACTGTGATCGAATTCGATTTATAATTTTCTCTTTTTGTTTTAAAATCAGTTAAGTAGAAATTTCTGGATTAGCCCATAGGTGGAAGCTTATTCGTGTAATTTTTTTGGTTTCCGCAATTAAAAGTATATAAATAGACACTTCGCTTTTAATCTTGGCTAAATCTGTAGTTGTAGGGATAAACTCGTGATCCTCCTTCAGGTCCTTTAGGTGTCGTAATGGCTACCTGGAAACAGTGTATATAGTTTTTATAAAACTGAACACGGAAAAACGAAAACGATACTTAGTTGCCCCGGTGGGTTAATCAGTCATTGAAGCTACGTTCACACTATAATTGGGTTTAGTATGAAGTGCAACGGCACAGACGTCACAGAACTCGAACAAAACGTTCACACGTCATCGATCATCGTGCCGAAGCAACTGGCCGAGAGGGTTTGGTGACCTAAATCGTCTTACTTCTCAGTCCAGTCCTCATTTCTACTTTCGCTACGATTCACACTACATCAAAGTGTGGCACAGCATCTATCCGACAGGTAACACTGTACTTTCGCAATCTGCAAGGCGGTGCTTTGCATCCCTTACAAGCGGAAATCGCCCCGAAATCACGGTTTTTATGTGTTAACAGAAGCCTTATCTGGTGTGTGTTTTTACCCGTGCCGGCGAAAGAGCTATCTGTAAAGTGTGAACATATGACAGTGGAAATGATCCTTGCATGCAGTTGAATGTTGAACTTTTTGACTAGGTAACTGTTGCTCCGATGAAATTGCCTTCATGATTGCCTTCATAATTACCACGAGAAATTTCGAGAGCGCGATCTAAAGACCTTTGGAAAGAGGGTCACCTCAACAAGCAAAAACCAACACGCACACACACATATCCCGATAGATGCAATTGCGAGGAAAAGGAAAGAACAAGCTAGCTATTAGCTGGAATAAATAACTGTAATTTTGTTGAATCTTTCAAAAATTGTCAACTTTACCAAGTAAAAACAAACCTAGGCTGAATTAAAAACAAACTTACGCTGAGAAATGTTGGTTATTGTTGAGTGTAGTTCATTTGATGGAGTCTCAGTCTCTACGACGATTTCAAGAGCGTTAATTCTCTTCTTCTGTTCGTTTAGTTCCAGTTCAACTCTTAAAAACCCAGCACAGTAAAACCCAATAGACAAAACAGAAAGAATTGTGGCAAAGGAGGGCGCACATTGCTTTTGAGTTGCCATGTCGGTGATATCCGCACAGTTAAGTTATTTCTATCTAGTGCTGGGGGTTTCTTAAATTGAAATGATTCAGCTATCGTGTACAACTTTTAGAAATTTGCCTTTTTCCAGTTTCCTTCTTTTTAATCAAACTTCCTGTATGTCTGAAGGAAACAAATTTCAAGTTCATTTTGCACATGCTCGCATTAGAATTAACAAGAGGTGAGGCATTAAAATAGGATAAATACTTGAGTATAAATTCAATCGGGAAAACCAAGAACTGTAAGAAGTTCTTAAAAACATGATTACACCGTAAAAAGTAAAAAAAAAAACTGTATTCCACTGTCCGAGCCGACAGTCTTACAGGGTTGACACGTTTAAACCACGTCAACTGTTTGAATGACCAATTACAAAGGCACAAAAAGCCTACGTCCTACATGTACTTGGACCTAAATGGGTCAGCAAACTCACTTACGCATGATTTACCTTTCACAAAAGGCGGGCCCCAGGAGAGGTCCAGCACATCGGGGCTCAGGGGTGGGGAATTGATTTGAAGTGGTCCTAGTCCCGGCGGGTGTAGGAGGTAGGGCAACTCCTCGTTGAGTTGTTCTTGTTAACTAGGTCATTTCTTGGCTGACATGATGGCGTCGGACCTAGTCCGCACAGCAGGCGCTTGAAATAATGGGCGCCCATTGTTTTCAAGCGCTTTCTACACAGGCTACGACAGATCACGTGGAAGCCATCTGGTTAAAGCACAGCTAGGTACACCAAGCTCATTGGGTGAAACTTACCATGTGGCGAGTTGTTGTTGTCCTTGATTTGTAAACAAGTTTCGGGAAAAATAGTCTACTTGAAGGAAAGGCTTCGTGTACATATTAAGGACAACAACAACTTGCCACATTGTAAGTTTCATCGATTTATATTTCCATTTTCGAGCAAATTTCCAGACCTAAACTTCGCCCCATATGTTCTCTATATTTACCCATGTTATGAAACGTGACACAAACAGTCATCTTGGGTTACATGAGGTTAAAGAAGAAAAACTTTCAAAAATTAGTCTGGGTTCGAAGGTATGTTTGTTATAGATTATCAGGAGCCTATGGATATAAGATAGTAGATAGCCACGAGTCACGATCATGCAGGCGGTTTGTGATATATTTAAGAGTCAGTTTGGTTTTAGCTATTTGAGCTTTTTATTTATAAAGTAAATCTTAGATAATGACCCGCTATGGCGATTATAATAAGCCTTCTGCGTTCTTGCGATGTCACAGCGGGAAGTGGTAGGGCAAGCGATAGCTTAAATTTTACAATTAACTTCCTTGATATATCATTTGCAAACATCAACTTCCTTCATCAATCAATCAATCATTTATTTTAAACACGTTACGTCAAAGAGCTAAAAAACTCGTTCAAAATACGAACGTGTATCAATAAAATCTATAATAATAAACTTGGTAATAAAAACATAAAATATAAAAAGCTAAAATATAAAAAGCTAAAATCGACCAAAAAGCCACATACTAAAAACGTGACTAGGAAAACTATAATACTCGTTCTAAAAACAGTTGAAAGCTACAATCGTGCACTATAAGACACGTTCTAAAAAGCTGCAATCGTGCAATTTACCTCTGAAGTCATTAGCATCACTTGAAAGACGCACCTGAGAAGGCAAACTGTTCCATAACTTAGTTAATGAATAAGTGAAAGAATTCTTCTTAAATTTAAGATTAAAGTTAGGTAATTCCAAATTCAAGCCCTCGCCTCTTAGCCTATACGGTGTATGCCTGTATTTAAAAAGGCTTCCAATATAAGTTGGTCCCGTGCCATTTAAGCACTTGTAAAACTACCGTAATAATCATATAAACTCTTGTAAAACATTTTACAAAATGTCCTGCCAGTTGTAGTTATCCAAACAATATGGTACTTAATTGTTGCTCAAGAGTCTACAGTGAAATAATGTAGAAAATATTGTTTATGGTGTTTTTAAAACTGCACAAAAAAAAACAAAACTAAATGAAACCTAATGCTATGACAAATAAAAGAAATTACAAACAAGACTTTGATAACCAGCTGGCAATGTTCTACCCTTGGTTCCAGAGGTTATCTTTTTCTTATCTACACTTCCCACTGCAAGTACGGTTTAATATTTTATCCCAGGTATTTTGAGAATGGATCTCTGGAGCCAGGGTAGTACTCTCGGGAAATGAGCAGCCCATTGCACTCCTCTCCCCCCGAACAGTCTCTACTCGGAGAGGACCGAGAAAGAGGAAATTTGTTATAAGAAAAGCGTTTTGGAGCCCGTTACAAGCGTTCAAAAGGTTGACCGCGGGGGACAAATGGAGCGAGCGAAAAACAAGACTGAAAAAAGGGATAATTTGCTCTCCTTTTTACTTCGCGCCTCTCCTCATCTAAAGACCTGGAACTTTGCTATTCATTTTATTACAGACTAGTTCACACTAGATACGTCTTATATTTTCAGTAATTGCAGTGGAACCTCGA
>NC_133201.1:41885937-41963437 GCF_958299795.1 Porites lutea
AAGTTAGATCTTGCTCAACATTAGGGGTGACGAATGGTCTTTGCGAGCATTCGCGAGCATGCGAGCACTGCGATATTTTTATGAGCACGAGCAGAGATACGAAATTAGCTTTGCGAGCAGCGAGCAGTTTAAAGGGTACAACTCGGGAGTAGCGTGGCAAGCACTTCTTATATTTTCAGCTATGGAAATCCTTTTCTTTAAAATAAAACAGAAAATATTTTAAAACGGGGTTTTAATTTAGAGCGCACCAAGTTCGTTGAAGCAAGTTTGAAAGACACCTTATCGAGATCTAACCAATTACAGTCGTGTTTGATGCCAAATGACGTCACATTTTCGCTTCACTTCATAACGCATGTGTTCGTACGGATCAGAAAGCGAAGGTCACAAGAAGAACAACCATATGTAACAACCAAATATAACCATATGAGCTAAATTAGCTAATTTATTAGTTGTCATTAATCGCGTGCATTTCCACTGAACTTGATAGCCATATTATAGGAATAGGAATTAAGCACCATACAGAATTACATTTACTTTAACCCAAGGAAGGATTTACAAAATTTCGAGCAATACTGACAAGAAAGCGAGCTCGCGAGCAACTGCAAAAATTTTGGGAGCACGAGCAAGCGATCACTCGTTTAAATTTTGCGAGCAAATCGAGCAAAGGTAAAATTTTGCGAGCAGTTAAAAATTTTAATGGAACATTCATCACCCTAACATTTAAAAGTATTTTTTAAAGCTATAATGTCAGGTTTTGCACTTTTGTGAAAAATCTTACAAAACAGTACCGAATGCTGCAAACGGCTGAAATACTATACACAAATTAATTAGCCTTCGGAAATGCAAAATAAATAAAAAAAGAGGACCTTCGATGTGATTAAAATCTAATAAGCTGTCTCAATATCGTTAGATGTAGAATTGCATGAATGAATGAATTAACTTTATTTGCAGTGAATAAAGTTCATTCATTCATTCATTCATTCATTCAAAGAGTGGGGGGGGGGGAGAAATATGTAAGAAACAATGGTAAAACTGGTAGTATTGATCAATACTAATGAATCCGAAAAACCCTAGAGCCCAGCAAGTGTTCTATTTCTCTTCTATTACGTGAATGTCATCAGCTTCAGAGGTACTAAACAAACAACTTCTGAGAATGTACTTACCGTTTCAAGTAATTTCTTAAGGTCAGCTGGTTTTGGTAGATTGTCAGTAGAGTCGCTCAGAAAACAAGCTTTCTGATTGGACATTCGGTGCATTGCCATGTTCTACACCAAAAGACAAAAGGAAAACAGTCACATATTTACTTGGCAGCAACCATTTAAAAAATATTATTACACGCGCAAGGGGTGCATTGTCAATAAACAAGGCTTAAATGCGCGAAATCAGAGAGAAAGAGAGCAGTAAAAGTAGGCCATTCTGAAAAGACGACGCAGAATAAAGAATAAAGAAAAGAAGGAAGGTAGGAAGGACGAAAGTAAAGGAAAGAGAGAATGTAAAAGAAGCAAAAGGAAGGGAATATGCCATATTTCAATTCTGACCTACAAACTCACCTGTTTGAAATCGTAAACAACATCGACCTCTCCAGGGGCATCGGGGCTGGTGTCGCCATTACTTGCGATGTGAAAGGTTTCTGTTTCCTTTTTGGTGTCAATTTTTATAGTTTCGTCTAGATCTTTGTCTCCATCCTTGACTTTAACTTTGTACTCCGAAACCTTATCGTTCAAGGTAAAAAAAAGTAAGCAAACATAATCACTGAGTGTTAACCATTCCACCTATTTGGAACGCTACGAGGCCTTGCAAGAATTTTTACATAAAGAATTTCTTCAAATAATTGCAGACTTGAACATCACAGTTAACTTTGAAATGTATCTTCACTGATGAAGAACTCGAACTCGTTAGAAATCCGGCGCCTTGTTTAGAATCACAGAGGCTATCATAGGATTATTAAACGGCTATTATTTCCGAAATAGCCTTCCGAAGCTTAAGATTTTTGTCACCCACCGGTTAATAATGCGTGGAGGAGCGTCGATATAGATGGAAAATTGAGATGCTGGATTTCTCTTAACAACATTTTAAAATTAGCACAAGTAACTCCCTTGCTTTTCAAGTGACTAATGCAGAAAACTTAGCCTGCTGTAGAATATCATTGGTTTTGAACGCCGATACACCATCACGGGAATGAAATTCGAAAAGCAATAAGTACATCAAAATGTATCGGTTTGTCTCCTTACCTTTTTCTCATCTTCTCCGCTTTTATAAACTGTCGCTCCTGAAGCGACGACAACAAAGACAGCGAAGGAAAGGATCAGAACTTTGAACTCCTGGTGAAAGAAAACGAAAAACAACAAAAAAAAGGATCAATTAATGTTGCAAATCCTTCTTCCCAGTTTAAATTGATAACATGGTACCACTAGTACTAGTAAGTAGCTCATTTTTATAAGATGGCGTGCACAATATACAGTAACTAACCATTGTAGAACCCCTGTTTTGAAAACAACTCTTGTTTTCTTCTTGCTCTTGATGCACAGACTTTCAAATTTGAAATTGATTGCAAGGTAGTGCAAATCAGCCATTTTTATACCATCTGCTGGCCTGTTTCATGTTCCTGGTTACGCTCTCAACGAGAACAAGCACTTCCTTTAGCGTGTATTGTTCCAAAAGTGCGACGATTTTTACCACGAAAACCATGAATTGACACGAAGGAGGATTATTAGCGATTTTGTTTTACGAAATTATAAATACTTGTTATTCGATTGAAGTAGTAATCAAGTTTTCTTTGTTCAAGGCAGGCATTCATTCACGTATTTCCACCGCACTTTTGCTACCCAACTTGACTATTCGAGGGTAGCAATAATTTATACAAGACAAACTAAACGTAATATTACAACTTCAGCTGGAGAATAAAGTTTCTACAACAAAAGCAAATGATTTATCAAGAGTTCTTCAGTTTACACATTGATGAAGTTTTCTGAATAGTTGTATAAGTACATAGGCAGCTGTATGTTGACTGTTATAAATCACATTGATCTAAACTAACAACACTAAAACGTCCAACTCGGAACAACTATTAGTAGAATATTTTATTAAGATACATATAAAAGGGATCGTTTTATAACTGGAACAATCCCAAACAAGGTCGATGTTATCCAGTGTTCCAGTGGAATGAGTAAACAAGTGAATTCATTAATCTAGGAAAGGGTTGGAGGGGGTGTCTCAAATATTTCCCCCTCAGCTTCTCTCAATTTTGTCCTTCTCTTCTTTCTTCTTCCGCCTTTTGCGGCAAACTTAGAACCTGAAACAAGCCACGATGATCCGGTAAAGATTCGATTACAAACGGCTACACGAATAGTTCCTGTCACAACCCAAAATCAGCACGCACTTTCCCTGATGCAGTGATTGTGCCAAAGGACTGAAACGAAACTTAACACAATTTCATAATTTCTTTTCATCATATGTCGCGGTCTACATTAATTGTTGTAATGTTCCATCTCGGATCCATCGTTCTCTAAGAAACTTTTAATGCTTACGTTACAACACGCTGAGCAGTGTCCTTAGTCACGGGTATAAGCAGGAATGTTACTTGGTTCAGTCAAACACTTAACCTTTTTAATATGTTTCTTGTCGCGTCACATGCTTGATCTCACGCTAAGTATCTTTGTCATGCTATAAAGTTTAATTCTACAAATGAGCTATTTCCTTGTATCTCGCTTATGGGTGTGCACTTTAATTAATTTCTTTTCGATTTGCTGAGAGGGAACGTGTGCTTTTTAATAACCAGCTTCCATCTTTTCAAAGGGAACCTTGTTATTTTCCCTCTTATTTTAGCAATTTTTTTCTGTTTAAGTCGGCCATTTTGTAGTATCGCTTGCTTATTTAGCCCTTGGCTTATATTTAGCGGTCTGAAGGGTGCCGCTACACGAAGACTCAACCTCCTATGTACGTTGTTTGTCTCCTTCAGAAGTACTGCATAATGAGATTTACCGACTGACTGATTGTTTTGTTTCGTGTAGCAGTGGTAGCTATATTAAGTATATTTTATTTTTGGTTTGCAAAGGTGGGCGTAAGATTTGCGTAAGATTAAATGGATATATTTCAACATTGAGTGCGGTTTTTCAACAACAGCAAATAAATGGCGTGTACGGAGTTCCAAATTACTTGCCAAGCGATTTATTCTGCCAAGCGATTTTATCTTACGCTAAAAGAATAAAGTGATGTTTTTGCAACAATATTTAGATTTAGATGTTTCAGCTCTTGACGCACGCTGTGCATACCACTTTAATTGACCTCCCGACCTGGTCATAGCTCTAGTAGAAGTTCCTCCTTTGATCAAACTCTTTATTATTTGAAGCCCAAATTAAATGTAATGTCGCGTGGTACTTATGGCATCAATGATCAAACAGAGAATTAACCCTGAACTGAAATAACAACAGTTTTAAACATAACCAATGAAATCATCACTAAACAATTCCGGTAGGAATCGACAAGCGCGCAATGTCACAAAAATGTCCCTTTACAGTAGCATTGCTTAAAGCAGATCAAAAAGAATCGACTTATTAAAAGATTTAGCTATAAAAAAATGCGTTAAAACTATTCTTAAAAACATTTTAAGAACGTAAAAACGTCGTATATTTTTTAACTTTTTAAAATGGCTTAAAGTGTTTTTAAGAAATTTTTTTTTACGTTATTTTTTTTATAGCTAATTGCTTAAAGCATTTTGTTAATTCACTTATCACCATACTGATTCTCCTACAGACCCTTTCATTATTCTGTAACAGGCTAATACGAATCGGGAGACGTGACTCCTCCTCTCAATTGACAGCTACACAAAAAGAATTGGGAAACGTTTCTCTTTGTAGTGTTGAAAAGCGAAGAACTGCAAGTGCAAAGAACCACGGTAGCTAAATTTACTTTCCGGCATTGATTGATTTAACCTGTCTTTCAAATTATGAAAGATCCCATGCTGTCCCAAGTTCTCTGATCTACAACGAGGCCCAACAGAACCCGGGTTTGAGTCAGATTAATATGGGAAGGGTACACCAAAGGTTGTACTTCGTAGCACCTAGAAATCTTTGCTAACAATAGCATTTGAATAGCCCACCTTTTTAGTTCACTAATTGCAAGAAACAGTGTGGAAGATTGCCTCCAGACATCAATTCCCATGTGAAGTACATCTTCTATGTGGTGTTTCATGATCAGGTATGGCTGTGGGGGCTATTTGGTATCAGTTTGACAGGACTCTTTTAAAAGAACGACATTTGCGTGATGTTGAAATTGCTTAGTTTTCATTCAGTTCTGAGACTTTTTTGAATCTTTACCGTTTATTATTTTCAGAAAGGAAATGTATCCGGCCTCGTCAGAAGAAGGAGAGTGGCCGGCGGGGGGGAGTGCTGATGTTAAATAAACTTAGAGTTCTTTTTGTTTCATTGAGGCCGTCTCAGGCAATTTTTTTTTTTTTTTTCAAATCGAATCTGTACATGACAGTTATTTCCTCGTTTCGTAAAAAACCGCAATTACTGTTTTTGCGCAAAAAGGCTGAATTAAGTTATTTTGGGGAACTTTAATCCGAATTAGATGTTTCAGCTCTGAGACACTCCACCTGTCACTAAAACTGTGGGCTTGTAACCTTTTTCTTTAAGATCCAGTTGTTCTTCCTCTCATCGGACTACAAATTAAAATTAATAAGCAAAATAAACAATTCTTAAGCTCTTTGTTAAGAGTCTTTTAACGTAATTACCCTTTCATGACCTCTTTACCGTTTAAAATAAGAATTAGAAGAATTAACCCTGTGTCTTGATTAAAATAAAGCACAGTAAGGTATCCCTAAATTTGCTATTGAACTTTGTTCTAGAAACGAAAGGGAATTCAGACCCGGAAATTCATAGTTACTGTAATAACAGGAACATTGATTACCTATGCTGTACCCACCGGGCGAGCTTCAAAGCCAGACGGCAGCATCTGTGATCCTTATTGATTAGATTGTCATAAAAATTGCATTGTTGTGCAGATAGTAACTTTGACTTCTAAACATGAAAAATGCTATTTCATGTTTTTAAATTAAATTCTTCATGCTACCCGCATATGGCCAAGGTGAGCAGCAAAAGCAAAATTACGAAACAATAGCAGCAAGTATATTAGCGCATTAGATCATATAGAAATGTTATTTTGTGCTTTATAAATAATAAGTTATTACTATTATATTATATTAATTATTATTTGGTCCCCGGGGGGTACTTCCTTATACATTGTATAAGCCATATAGGTATGTGCCGCTTCATGGCTTTTGATAGAATTTGCCCATTTTGGTCTGGGATCGAGTGTGGGTTTCGAGCGAACAACGGGAGTATTTGAACGTATGTGCCGTTTCAATTCCAAATGAATAAGAAAAAAAGTAGTAATGAGAATTCGAATTTAAGATACACGTATCTTTTTGTAGGCCCTTATCGATTGTGCCAGTAAGAGTAGCATATTATACAAAATTGCCCGATTTCTTTTTTCAAAATTACACGGCTCATTTGAGCAAAATAATGCTGAGTTATGCATCCTCTTTTCACTTTAATTTTGGTAAAAACACGTCAATAACTACGCATCAAACGAGTAAATGGCAAACTCATTTACTATAATTACATCTAAAAACTTTGGGATTCGTGCTTAATTCGTATATGTAGTATAAGTATATGCAGTGATGGATGAATGTAAAAGGGTATAAACTACTGAAACAACAAAGCTGACGTGACGTCTGACAACTATAAAACTCAAACAATTAACGATCAGCACGCGGTCGTCACCTTGGGTAACCGAGCTAAATATGAGCATGCGTTGAGTTCTGTGAAAAGAATCCTAAAGCACTTCCTGTGGAACCTTTAACGCTGATCTCGGGCCAAAAAAAAATTGGTTGCATGATTAATAAATGACACTTTTCTTCTTCAAAACTAGCCCAAGGTGCAAATTATTCTAGCATATGCTTTTTTGCAGAAAGTAGATGAAAATTATGCTTGTAACGGACGAATTATGCCAAAAATTACGCTAGCATCGAAAAGAGCCAATCTTTTTCTTGGCGTTCTGATCAAAATAAGGATGACATAATTTCTTAAGGGGTAAATCTGAAAAGCGTATGGATTTTAGAGGCTAAGTCTAAAGACGGGTGCAGAAAAGTGACATGCATTTTTTAGTCTGAAACAGGGTCAGGATTTGAAGAATCGGGCGACACAACTCCACCAAGAATTCCCAGGAGTACCCTTAGGGTTTGTTACATTATAAAGTAAATATTATTTTTTTGAGAAATGTCAGAGTACGTGTCTAACTATATCTGTGTACATTTTTTGTTCGATTGAGATCCTCCAAATGCTCATGTAGCTATAATTACTTTATTAAGTATACTAAATTCATCTGGATTCCGCGGTGAACGCGCGTCCCCGCACGTCTTAAAAAGGTATGTACGTGCTTAAGGAAGTGCTATATTCCTATAAGAATGTGGCTAATAAGTCTTGAACCAGATACATGAAACAGGCTAACAGAGAGTATAAAAGTGATCATTCACCTGCAGTCAAACAGTTGGAAAGTTTGTGGTGAAAAAAAAAAAGAGATAAGAACATCAGCCAGTACTAAAGAGGAGCAATTAGCTAGAATGGTAACTAATGCTTTACAAGTTGCTTCTGAATGACCTTCTGTATTTATGACCATTTTAGTTTCCTCATATGCACCCGCAGTTAGTACTCTCAAGCTGTGGTGAATTTGCAACGTTATCGACCTTTTTTGGGGTTTTCCTTTTTTCTTCACCAGGAGTCCAAGACTTTCATTCTGTACTTTGCTGTCTTTGTTGTTGTCACGCCACGAGCAACAGTTTGTAAATGCGGAACAGACGAGAAAAAGGTAAGGGGGAGATCTCTTCTATTTTCATGAAAATATACACGTTGCTTTTTGGATTTCTACCGGTTTGCAAGGCTCTGCAGTTTGTTCAAAAGCGCAAAACAGAAAAAGCCAAATCTCCAAAAACGGAAACTTAAGACTGATAAGACTTTCATTTCCTTCTTCCTTGAAGGATACGGTATCGGAGCACAAATGTAAAGTGAAGGATGGAGACAAAGATCTTGACGAAACTTTTAAAATTGACCCAACTAATGGCGGCACGAGTGTCGATGGTCCTGGAGAGGTCGATGTTATTTATGATTTCAAACAGGTGAGTAACAGGGGAGGAGTGGGTGGGTTATGAAATTGAAATATTAATCGTAAACATCGTAAACTACCACTTATAAGCCCCTCCCCCCCCCCCCCCCCCCCCCGTTATAGAACATCTACCTGTAAACCAAAAACTGCATCCAACTACAACCACCCCTACCCCTACCCCAGGGCATATAAGGCTTCATGTAGGTTGTATTTAGGCCTGTCCCGATTGTGCTCACAAAATGCTGGAAGGTTGCCTACGGGAGAGCTAAAATTTTGCTAAAAAATTGCCAAAAATCCAAAAAGTTGCTGGCTAAATCATTGATATTTTTCAATATTTACGCTAATTAAAAGCTTTATTTTCCGTTTTACAATAATTGTTGATATTGGTCAAGAAAAAATAGCTTGAAACTTTATATCTTTAAAGAGTTGTTCGCAAATATGGGCGAAACCACAGGCAGCCCAAGCTCACTATGAGAGCCTTTATTCTTTTTTTCTATAATTGATCGAAAGGTCATTAATTATTTTGCACTCCTACGCTTACCTTTAGATTGATAAGCACTCGTCAAGAAATTCACATAGCTTGAAGTTTTCTATTAAATCGTTTACTTTTTCGTGCTTGATATGTGCCCTAAACCTACATTTCGCTCAAAAGTTACTAAGAAAGGCAAAAACTTGCTCGAGGGTCCTAGAACCGCAAAAAGTTGCTCCCAACGCCAAAGGTTGCTGAAAAGTTACCGAGCACAATCGGATAGGCCTACAGTTATTTTGAAAAGAATTTGATTTATTTTGACATTTTGAAGCTCTATTAAAAACCAGTTTGTCTGTTGGCATAGAACATGACCATGCACCGAATGTCAATTCAGAAAGCTTGTTTTCTGAGCGAATCCACTGATAATTTACCAAAACCGGCTGACCTCAAGAGGCTGCTTGAAAGGGTGAGTACATTTAATTTCAGTCCAAGAGTCATTCAGTTACTTCATCTAAGGCATAGGCCTTAATCCCTCGCTGAAAACGAGAAATAAAAATATGATTTTTTTGTTGAAAAAGTTGAGTTTCGGATATCAACATGTCAAAGTCTCATGTGCTATCAGTTTTTCACTTTTTATTCAGAAATGGGACTACTCTCTATTTCTAGCAAATTCTTAACCGAGTCCCTGGTACTGATGTTTGAAACGTGGCATGAGAGGAATCAAAGCATGAAAAGAAGGTAAAAATAATACACAACTGATACAAAACGAGGCATGGATGGACACTGTTGAAGAAGATTGAAACGGATTGCAATTGTGGTCTTTCAAAACTTGTTCATCTAACAGCTTTTCTATTTTCTTTTTTGTTGTTTGTAACGTTTGTTATGATACTAGGGAGACATATATGTTTTATACGACGCTGTATTGTTGTCATTCTCAAGTAACTTCCGAATTTACCAAATGGACTAGAAAACCCTGACGCAGTCCCTTTAAATCTCTCTCTGTCTTCCCTACAGCAGTCGAATCAGGATAGCAGCCAGGTAGAGACACAAGAGGAAAATGAATACGCGTTTGTTGGTACTCTCGATGATCGCTCGTTCCTAAGTGATGAAATGGCCGCCGTCTGCGCTAACCTGCCTATTCACCTCATCAAACAGAAAAACCTTTATGTCTAAAATAATTTGAACTGTAATGGTGTCAAGAAGGAGTTTAGGTCAGTAAGAATTTTCTGAAGACCATTTGACAACATTATCAATAAAAGTATTGGAAACAGCAACATCAAGAAAAACTGGCACAACAACTCAACCGAAGGCAGTTTATGAATACATTAAACAGTGGCGGATCCAGCCCGAAGGGCCAAAAAAAAATTTTCAGACCGCCCCCCCCCTCCCTCATCTCGGGGTCTGGATGACCCCCCCCCTCCCTCCCCGCCCCCGTTATCTGAAGGTCTGGATCCACCACTGTAAAACACCACTTGTTCCTGACACTTCACTGCACTTCAGACCGAAACTGAATTCAAACGGATTTCACCTGAAAATAAAGTGACTGACAACATCATGACGGCAATGCTAACAGACCTTTTTATTGCGTTATTTTACAGGAACAAAATGTGCCTGGCGTTTCCGAATTTGCTATAGAAGGTGTTCGGGCAGATTTTGCTGGAATATTAGTGTGTTTCGTTGTACTTAACGCTAACAGCATTTAAATTTAATAGGCTATTTGGTATCCGGTGATTTTATTATATATAAGTTGTAGTGAGGATCTTTAATTTACTTCAAGCTCTATCCAAGTAAAGATATTTTTAAAGTACTTGCCCTCACTAGCTCTCAGAGAAAAACACAAAAATTAACAGTGAATTAGATGGACACAACTTGAAGTGCTTCAATACGATATTTGACCTAAGTTGTAAATTAAATTTGTGTTTTTAACCTTGAATTGCTCTCCGCAAGTTTCGATAGAAACGATTTGATTGACAACTAGGCCTTTCCCGATTGCGCTGAGCACCTTTTGAGCACTTTTTTGAGTTTGGAGCACTATTTTGCATTTTGAGCACCCTTAAGCACTTTTTCGCACTTTGGGCAACATTTTAGCAATATTTCACATTTCGAGCAAATTTCGAGCAACATATGTCTTCTAAAACATTTTAAAGCAAAAACTGTGTGTCGCTCGCAACGAAAATCGTGTTCCAGGTCATAAATCTGAATAACTGATGATGTTGTCAAGAATAAAAGACCGTTGTCATGGAAAGGCACGTGGACTTATCCTTACTGAGCGTGAGAACAGAAGTTTCTGATTGGCTGATGTATCATCCGTGTGTCATCTCAAATTTCTTTGCACTGGTACTGCTGAATTTATTTACAATTCGTAAACGGCTTTAGTTTTTCAAAAATATTATTGTTCTATATTCTATCAACCTTTCGTAACAACCTGTCGAATAACACTACGCAAAATAGATTGTTAATTACTTCAGTAAAAATTGACATATTTACGAAAAGCTTAGAGGTGACTGTTCACAACTTTTAGCACTTTTTGAGCACTATTTTGAGATTTTGAGCACTTTTTGAGCACTTTTTAGCCATTTTTGCCAGCACTTTTTTAGGATTTTACGAGCGCAATCGGGAAAGGCCTATTGACAACGCCAGTGGGTTTGTAAAACGCATCGCCCAAAGAAGTAGAAGAACATTTTGCAGTCGTAAGCTTAGTATCCTAGCCTTTGAGTGAACACGAGGCCGAGGGTGACCTTATTTTGATACAAACCTCTTTCCTTTTTTTGGGCAAATTATGTTTGAAAAATAATAGTTACCATAAGAACAACATGATTTAAAGCAGGAAGGGTTGTCCAGCCTCGTTTCTACCTGTAACTGTAAAATGGTCTATTCTAGAACAGAAGAGTTGTTTTAAGTGATTTACTGTCAACCTTAACATAAGGAAGGGCTTTTTGTACCACAAACTTCTGAAGTTGTTAACTTACAAAACATTTGATTTTGTATTCTCGAAAAACACGGAACTAAAATTTAGTATTTTTTTTTTGTACTTGACGCTGCTTAGATAATCAAGTGAAAATAGTGAAAATTAACAAACAATGAGTATAAATAAAACCCCTTAATAGACGTTAACAACCATGTCCTTTTCATATAATCTCTGAGTAGGCTACGAAGTATTACAAGGGTGCAGTTACCATTTACACAAACCACCCGGGTGGAAATCTTGTGCATAAACATATATAAAGCTATAGAATTTGACGTGGCGGGAGAACGTCCTACTACAAGGTATATCCAATTCAGCTGAACAGACCAAAAAGAGCAGGAAAATTGGATCGCCACAAATCACAGCCCATATTTTCTGAAGCTTCCCAAAATCATATATAGCGCGAACAACCTGTTTTTCAAGCTGGAATTTCCGGTTTTTCCATGTAAATGGTAGGTACCCAGGAGTGTAACTATTTCCTACAAACTAAACAGAAAAGTTCATCCCTCTATTGAAAATGGTTTCTAGTAATACGGACGTTTTTTCGTGACTTCGGAGCCACAATAAGTTTTTTAAAGTAGTTGTAATTGTCTTATATTGGTAGTTGACAAGTTTTCTTATAAAGGGACATTATTTCTTCGGTTACGGCTGCTTAACGGCTTTACATCTCAGAGGAGAGAAAAACATGTCGAAAAAACATTTTAGTTTCGCTATAATTTAGCGATGGTCATATTTCGTGATTTCCTCCAATACAGTCGAAACTCCACTAACGGCCACCTCTCTACAACTGTCACTTTTTCTCGTCCAGGCGGACAAAAAGATCCATACATTGACTCTTATTTAAAACCTCTCTACAATGGCCATTTTCTTCTGTCTCCAAAGTGGCCGTTGTAGAGAGGTTCATTTGTATATATTAAACAACGAACTTTTACTCGGAGCAAAAAAACAAGAAAGAAAGAAACCAGACTTAAGTACATCGATTTTTTTTTATCCCTTACGCCCGTAATCACTGTTAAGGTCCATCTTCTGAGAGATTTCACAACTGAAACAAAACGGTAACTTGGACCAATTAAAGGAGCAGTACTCTGAACTTCGGTTCCCAGGTCGTAAGCTTATACATGACGCGATGAATGGAGATCATGTAAACTGTCCTTTAGTACATAAAACGTCGACGCCTACGTTCCATAGGCGGACTGAAGAACAAAATAAAGCCTTGCTAGAAACAACGCCTTTGATTCCCGCTTTTTCTTTTTCCTTGGAACGGATACGCTTCCTTGATAAATAGATACTTGACGGTGAGCGGTCGGAAAACAAATTAAATAATGCACTCAGAAAAGAGAGACACTTATTTTTCGGGGTATAAGATTTTCGTGATCTTCTGAAAACCACGAAATTCCTGTAAAGAATCATCTCAAACCAAAAAGCAGAAAGGAAGCTTTTTCAATCCTCCAGTCAAAGTGAGATGAACATCATTAATGCCTATGCTTGTGCTTTGATGTTACACGCTCGGTAACGGTACGGTATAAACTCAAACCTCCCGCTAACTCGAAGTTTTCTTTGTTTCCCTTGAGATCATTTCTCCATTATCTTACCATCGATAACTCGAGCTGTTTTGAACGCGCGGCAAGTCGAAACAGTGTACGTACTGCAATATATAAAAAATAAATTCCACGGTTTCAGAGATACATATAGTTTGTTTGTGGAGGCTGACGAATGCTCTACTTTAGGCTCTGTTTTGTCAAGTTACGTTACGAAGCAAATGCAAAGGATTCAGTCTCCACAAAATAGGTTGGGAGTACATTATATTCCTCTGGACAATTTCTCTTTTAGTACGTACTTAATCAAAAGGGGCGGGTAAAAAATTACTTTTCTTCTTAGTTGTAACGATACAGTGCGCTGTGAACAAATTTGTTTATTTTTTTTTTTTTCAATGAACTGAATTAAAAGGTTGAACTAATCCTGTTACTGATTTTCATTTCAGTAAATTTAAGTGAAAGAAAGGGTCTGAAATGAAACCAGGGGGCTCCGTGGTAATCGTGTTTGTTTCCCGGGTATTTTCCATTTAAATTGGCATAGCCGGCAACCCTTGTACCACCAGGCACCAGTGTACATCACAGCGCAGTTGCGAGAGTCAATGTCATTATCTCTGTCTTTTGTGCTAAACGCCATCTTATTATGATATGCTAACGAATCTCCCGCTGTCCCTGAATATGAACCCACTTCAAGTCGATACTTCGCCTGCTCATCACCAATATTAAACTTGCCATATTTGGCATACACTCTTACTCCGTTCCAGTTCTGTAGCTCCACTCGTAGTGTGTTGAGTCTAGCTGTCGTCAGCCTGTGGATCTTGTCGTTTCCTAACCAGAACTCAGCCGTCAGCTGACCAAAGCCCGATTTGTAATCGTTCCAGCCGCGATAGAAGTCTACCGAGCCATCTTGTCTTCTCTGAAACACGGTCCATCCTCCACCATCAGTGCGCATGTCACAATATACACTGAAGGATCCTTTTCCGTCTGGGTTCACAGAGTACACTCCACTCTGAGTACGGCCTGACTTTAGGAGATCAGAGCAGTCTAACGAAAGCAACAAAAAACGATTCAAGAAGAAATTAAAAATCCCCCAAAACAGCTGAATGCACAAGACTCAGCTTACATCAGCGAATTTATAATTACCGTTTGAAAGAAGGAAAGAAACCAAACTAATGAAGTCAGTTCCTTAAGAGCCAATGTCTGTAATTTTGAAAATCGGTTGACAGTCGTGAAGTTTTAACTTTCTTCATATTTTGCCAAAATAATCTCTACAGTACACTTATTTATAAAAATCACATCAAAACTTGTAACGGCTTTTTATGTTTTAAGAAATCGGGCAAAGTTTGAAAAACGCTAAATCGGCGCTCTTTCGAGTATGAAATTAGCCCTCCGGCGTACATGAAAAATGAATATCAGAATATCTCCAAATGAAATATCGTCACAAATCAAACACAGAGTTGTACTTCATATTTCAGCAATTAATATAACTTTTACAGTCAAGTTAAGGCAGGTCAAGCGTATCCCCCAAGATTCTAATATATAGATTTAGCCAGGGCTAAAAGCGAAGCTCTGGTTAATAATACGTGTAAACAAAAAATATTAAATCGTGTAACGCTAAACGGGGGACGACAATGAAAATGGCTTCAAGACTTTAGAATAGATCTAAGTAGCAAAAAAAAAATTGCACGTGCAGCCTACTTTTTCTTCTAATTAGCAAAAAGCAAATTTGCACGTGCAGCACGCTTTTTTTGTCTTTCCCTTGCCGTTGTTTTGCACGACTACAACACAATTTTGTACGACTAAAACGTCAAACTTCCTAGCTACACACTATTTTTATGGAGAAATTGTCGTATGTGCTTACCCAATATTTTGTTTCCACTGTTCATGTTCGCTTTTATTTTTCACTGTCGCTCATTTTCACCTCGCTGGCCGCTAGCATTTCTCATTTTCTCACCGCCGCTTTGAATTTCCATGTTTTTTCTTCCAACGAATTTTCAATAACTCGCTCTAGCTCTTTCTCTGTTATCCACGTTAGTGTACACATAAAAAATAACGCCGAAAAAGACAGGACTTTTTTCTTTCTAAGAGTCCGGGCGGCCATGTGATTTCCTTCCAAATAAAACCTTGAGTTGCATTTGGGTTCCCATACCTGTTGATTGAGTTATTTTACATTGGTATGCCTGGGGTGCGGACGGACGGTGGCTCGCTCGATCGCTCGATGTACGGTCACGTGATTACCCAATTTTCTGGGATGGGTAGATTGCCACATTTCCTTAGCTATGGGGCTCCTCCCACGCGCGCTTCGCGCGCGGGTGGAGCTCCGATTATTTGAAAAATAAATCCGTTTGTCGTTCCCGTAACTAGTCTCAAATTCAAATCGGCATTCCTGCATGCGTAATGAGCAGTGAATATTTCAAAGAGAACTTCTCTGTACTAGGTCAGATTGAAAATCTTTGAATGTATAAAATTGCTTCGAATATTCAGGGAAACTGAGCCGGTAGAAATTTCATAACAGCTTCGCGTGTGAATTCATGGCTCATTACGAATGCAAGAATGTAGAGGTGAATCTGAAATCTACAGCTACCGACGGATTCAACTTTCGAGTAATAAAATAATAAATTCATTAATGGAATCCTTTAACAAGCTTTTAAAATGTGACTGTGCCGGCCGCAAGAAGAAACACGGTTTCAGCACTTTTCAATCAAAGGGTGCCTCTGGCTTACTCGTGGATTAAGTATTTTACACGTGAAAGCTGATAATCAACTTGCAATAGTCTTCTGGTATTAGTAGGTCAAAACATGGATCATACAATGCAAAATCTCACTCACAAAGCTAGGGCTTAGTTTACCGGTTAATTTTGGGCACATTTTACGGTAAAAACATATGAGAAGGGGCTTGGACTTGTCTGGCTATTCCATCATTCCAGGGAACATATGTTCAGTAGGTGCCTAAGTATATGAAGCTAGAGCCTCCATGGAGAGCACTATTGTTTTCTTACCGTAGTATTGAGTCCCCGCCCTGTCTTAAGACAGTGGAACACCCCCACTTCCCTGGCTAGTCTTATTATTGTTATGCCTTCAATTAATTCTTTTTTTTTTAGCAAAGATTTTAACTATTCGCGTGCGCTGTTCAATTTATTTTAGAAATGCCATGACCGTCCTACTTAAAGAAATCCCAACTTTACGTAGCATATTTTTCGAGATATTGAAGTTCGTGTTTTTGTCCAAAGTTGCGCACAGGTCATTTTGCGTAAAATTTAGTGGTCTTAATAGCGAACTTAGAATCCTCGAAAAATCATATTAAAGTCGGCGAATATTTAACGTGCAGATTTATATTTGGTCTCTTTTTGAAGCTTAGGAAGTCTACTTTTCAGGAAAAAAAGATTTATTGTTCGCCGATGCAGTCGTCCGCGTCTTTTGCGGCGTTATTATTTTCTCTTAACGTCAGGCAATAAAAAATTCCAGCAGGCAAATGCGACAGCTACATACGCGTATGATGCAAATGATGCTAATGAATCCACCCGACGATTGGTTGAAGACGGGATGAGCACGGGACTCACAAAAAAGCATACGGCTCCAGGATTCTCTGTTCTATAGGCTCGTGGATTCTCTGTTCTGTATCACGCGTTCGCATGAAAACAATGCATCTCTGTGCTGCATTACGTCAAAAAAGTTACTTAGTACACTACCTTATGTTACATCGATTCGAGATCCATTCTGCCTTAGAACTTTCGCGCACGGCTTTATTAGGCTGCCACGTTGCAGCCTCGCGAAGAGTGTCACAGGACAAAGAGTCTCTTGAAAGGGATAATGATAGTCTGAAAAACAAAAGGTCCGCAAATTCGTTGCATTCCTCAAGGGAGTTTTGGGTTGTCTCAATGTAAATCGAGCAGCAAAAAAACATGCTGGTTGAGAATATCTCTCGAAAAACATAAATAAATTTTAAAAAAGGTCCGCAAAGACGTTGCATTCCTCACCGGAGGTGAGGACAGGTCCCCCGGGGGGGGGGACTCAGCATATGAAAGGGGTGGGGATGCTCGACGGAAATTCTGAATTAAAGCCCTAAAAGAGACCGATATGGGCGTAGCCCATGCTTTTATTGACCCCTAAAAGAGACCATATTAAAACACAGACAATACACATATTTTTATATTTTTTCACGTGCAAACCCTAACGAGACCTTCACGAGACCTTCACAGCTAAATATGATGGCGTTTTGCCCAGAACACCGTACGTGAGATCAAAATCCGAAATTTACACCCCTAAGCGAGACGAAGAGCATCCCCTACATAAATTATATTAAATTGTGCGTACCTGGTACGCGCCTCACTCAGAATTTTACCCGTAGCTGAGTAGTTGAAATAAGCGCCGCTCTCAAATAAGAGCCGCACCTATAACAGGGAAAATGAAATAATGTGCCGCAGCGCTTCATCGATCAATTATGTTATGTATGGATTATCCTTTACCAAGGGCAGTCCCCTTGGGCAAGTCCAGCACTTCCTGCTCTGGGATGGGGGGTTGATTTGAAGCTGTCCTAGTCTCGAGTGTAGGGGGCGCGCTACTCCTGAGTTTTCAGTGTTCTTGTTATTAAACTACGTCATTTCTTAGTTGACATGATGGCGTCGGATCCAGCATGCGTGGTAGGTGATTGAAACAATGGGTTCTACGAAGGCTACGTCGCACCACGTGGAGAAGACTCTTTTTTTTTTTTCATTTTTTTTTTCCAGGGGGAATATCACAGAATTGAAGCCATCTGGTTAGAGAAGAAAAACTTTCAAAAATAAGTCTGGGTTCGAAGGTAAGTTTTTTTATAGATTGTCAGGAGCCTATGGACATGAGATGGTAGATAGCCAACGAGTCGTGATCATGCAGGCAGTTTCTGATATATTTAAGGGTCAGTTTGGTTGAAGCTTTCTAAGCATTTTATTTACAAAGTAAGTTGTAGATAATGATCCGCTGTTGCGATTATAATAAGCCTTCCGCGTTGTTGTGATGTCACAGCGGAAAATTGTAGGGAAAACTATCGGTTTTAATTTTACAATTAACTTCCTTGATATATCATTTGCAAACATCAATTTCCTTCATTTGTAAAACTATGGTAATTAGATAAACTTTTGTGAAACATGTTACAAAACGTCCTGCCAGCTGTGTAGTTATACAGACAATATGCAGACAATGCTCAGTGTTGCTCAACAGGTTAAAGTGGAACAACGTGGAAAATATTGTTAATAATTTTTAAATGCAAGGAAGCGCCAGAATGCATGGCTTTTATCTTGGAACGACTGTAAATAATACCCGGGAGAAATTGGAAACAACAGTTATGTTCGAGGAGAAACAATGGGCATTATCACGGTGTATTTGAATCTTTTTGCTTAATAGAATAGGTACAGACGAACATTACGGCAGCTACAATTTACTTCAAAATATATATTTAAAATGTTCAAGCAAAGTTCAAGCAAATTATTAACGTCGTCATCTGTTATCTTTTTCTCTTTCCCGGGTTGTTTAGATTGTAGCCGCCTACAATCGTTAAATTGTATAGATTTCTCTTAGAATTGAATTTCTTGAAGGCTGCGTTTAAAACCTTTTCTGAATATTGTCGGTTGCAGCTCAGGCAGACTGACTTTATTCTCGGAAGCTTTCCCCAAGCCTCAGTGTATATGAAAAAGTTCTCGTTTTGCGAAAGAGTGGGTAAAAAGGAACTATTTATCATAATAATCTACTGAGTTATAACCATACAACTGTACATGTGCTACAGATAACTTCATCATTTTTTAAAAAAATTACACTGAAAAACCAGGTTGAGGCAGTCGTGTAACTGCATGGCTTTCTTTCTAAGATGACGGCTTAAGTTTCATTTCAGTAAATTTAAGTGAAAGAATACCTCTGAAGCCATCCCAACGGGCTCCTCTGTTATCAGATTTTCTTCCAAGGTATTTTCCGTTTAGATTGGAGTGGTGGCATCTGCCGTACCACCAGGCACCAGTCCAGCGCACAGCACAGTTACTACTCCATCTGTCATTATCTCTGTCTTTTGTGCTAAAATTCATGGTATTATGATATGCTAACGAATTTCCCGCCGTCCCTGAATATGAACCCACTTCAAGTCGATACTTCGCCTGCTCATCACCAACTTTAAACTTGCCATATTTGGCGTATACTCTTACTCCGTTCCAGTCCTCTAGCTCCACTCGCAGAGTACTGGGTCTAGCGGCTGTCAGTCTGTTGATCTTGTCGTTTCCTAACCAGAACTCAGCTGTCAGCTGACCAAAGCCTGTTTTGTAATCATTCCAGCCGCGATAGAAGTCTACCGAGCCATCTTGTCTTCTCTGAAACACGGTCCACCCTCCACCATCAGTGCGCATGTCGCAATATACATTAAAGGATCCTTTTCCGTCAGGGTTTACAGAGTAAACTCCACTCTGAGCATGGCCAGACTTGAACAGATCAGAGCAATCTTATAAAACAAGAAAGAAAGAACTTGTCTGGACAGTCGCTGTGCTGTAAACAGCACTAAAGCGAAGATATACGTTGCCTCGTCCCAGAGAGTGAAGCTTGCAGCCTTTTTAGCGAGCGTTTTTGTGCGAGCTTTTTTCTTGCCATGAAAAAATAAACAAACTAAAGAACAGAAACTAACAACAAAACAAGGCGTACGTTATATAGCGTAGATCCTTTTTGTGCTTTCTAGGGTTCGCTCCTTATTCTTAGTAAAGGAATAACAACCTTTTCGGATGGAACAGCAAGTACCAGGTTGCCTTCGCCTTTATTTTCCGTCTGAGAACTTGGGGCCATTAAAATAATCATTCGTCAGATTTAGACGACATTTAAATTTATATGACGCAGAGGCAAAAGGGAAAATGTGAGAGATTTCCAATAATTCAAAATTAATTTAAAATCAATTTTGCATTGCTACATAGATACTCAGAACAATTCCACTTCGGCCATACCAGCTCCTGTATAGTTTTTTCTTCCTCTTTCTCAGTGGCTAAAAGTTTGCTAAGGCCGTTTTCTTTGAAATCCTTTTTGTGCAGTCAAACCTAAGGGCTTTTTTACGGTTGAATTTCAGTTTTTTGCTTTCATAAGTGAAGATCCGTAGTAGAAATACGTGACATGAAGTTGCTTTAATTTGATACTTACAATCAATTATTTATTTATTTGCTTCAATCCATTTCCTTGAAAAACTATTAGTGGTTCAATTTAAAACTGCAATAAACAAGAAAAATTTAAACTAACAAGCAATGTATTGGCCTATCGCTTATCACAATGAGCAAAGGATCTTGCTTTATATTTGTCACGAAAAGCAAAACGTTTATTAATGAGAACTACCTAAGTTGAGCTATCCGTTGTAGTAGAAAGATCGAGTCATCAACCGAAAAAGAAACTATATAGTGGACAGGGTAAAATTAAAAATCTTTGTTCTGAATTAATTCTTAGGAATCATGATCATAACTAACCTCTAGTAGGAGATTGAACCTCAATGTAGGTCCCAGTTTCTACACTGAATACTCCTCCACTTGTTGCTACACAAATGTAATTTCCTGCATCCTCCTTTCGAATGCCTCTTATCACTAACGAGCCATTGATTTTCTGGCTTCTTCCACGAGGCAGCTGGGATCCTTGTTTTTTCCAGCTTATGACGGGCTGAGGATCACCAGTAGCGCTGCAGTTCAACGTCATAACAAGACCAAGAAATGCAACAACTTTCACGCGAGGTTTAACGATGAACTGAGGGAGGGAGACCACAACTAAGTGAGTTCTTTTTACGACACTTCCTAACAGATTAGTCGCAGTGCAGAGGTAATTATCAGAATCAACTTTACGGACACTAACAACTTTGATGACACTGTTGTTACTCTGTACCCTCCCCTGCGGTAGCTGACCAAATGATCTGCTCCACGTGACCACTGGTGTGGGATGGCCAGTCACGTGACATACAGGAAGAATGGCGTTACTTCCTTGAACGAAATAATAAGGTCCTGGATCGAGAGATACGGAGGGGCGAACTGTAAACGGAAAAGAGATGTGTTTTACTACCCTTAGAGAGGTTGAATTGTTTTTTTGGACAAATATTCTTCCCTTATAGAAAGAAAACAGTTTATTTCAAACTTGCAAAAAGTAATAAAACATAAACTAGGAAGGATAAAAAAAAAGCTTCGCCGTGCAATGCAGAGCCCGATCGGACCCTGGGTTTGAATACGACGTCAGAAAATACTGAAAATATACATTATAAATGCGCGACAGGATAAAAATATAACCTCCACGTAAATGGCGTTAAGTGGTTTTGCGTGATTAGTAATTGCAGCAGCTAGAGCAATGGTTAGTCATTTTTGCATTCGCTAAGATAAAAACTGTGTTGCACTACCAAACAGCAAGTTGACTAAGAAACGGAGCGTTTTCGCATCAAATATTTGTAAAGTTTTCTTAAAGTAGTCCTGTCAACTTTGTACTTAATAATTCTCAGCAAACTAAGCCTAAGTGGGTGTGCTGTATGAATTTTATTCACCCTAAGGGCCTGTTTACTTGGAGGTGGCTGACCCTAGGTAGGTGAGGTAACCTGCCTATCCATACAATCTCTCATGTTAATTTGATCACGTTTACATGATAGGTGGGGTAACCATGCCACTACATGTTACCTCACCTGTCTGGGGTCCCCCACCTCCATGTAAACAGGTCCTAAGATAAGTCCGAAATCAAGTTTTGGCAATAGTGAACCAGGAATGTAAAACAAATCACTTGGGATCGAGGAACTTAACTACGTCTTACCAAGGGCAAATATTTTTAAATCTTCTTTCAATATGATTTAAGATTTCGAACTAATCAACAACATTAATAAACTGTGAGCTTTTAACGAACCAAACGAACTTGCAAACAAACTTTCTAAGGTTGGGTTAATTTCGACCTCAGAGCATGTTACAAAAAAAGGAGCAAGCTCCTCCTGAGGTAGTGCAACAAGCGAGAATTAATTATACTGTCATGATACACTTAATTTGCTGAAAAAAAGTATTGACCTACGGTACTTATATTTAGAGGGTCTGCAAAACAAAATTTAATTCCCAACTTTTTTCGTTAGTTGAATGAAAAATAATTTCCGCAAGATACTGTTGACTATTGCTGGTTTTTAGTGTCACGCCATTCAAAATAGAGCGGTTTTCACTTGACTGTCGAAAGTAATTGAGGAATTGGTTTGGTTTTGGTTTTGGTTCGTCTTCTGATTGGCTCCTTAAAATAGCTCTACCAATCAGCGAGGAGGCATTGTTTTCTCAGCCAATCAAATTCGCAAGTAAACGCAAATCGTGTTTTGGTTTTGGTTTTACTCAAGTTTCACTCACGCAATTTCCTTCGCAGTTGCAGTCATGAAAAATTGAAGATAGTTTGCTTTCGTTGTTTGTTTCCCTTTTTCTTTTTTTTGACGAACTCTCGCTGAAACATGGTCTAGTGGAATTTCTGTCGGTTGCTGAACCTTTGAAGGATCTCTGGAAGTTTCTTCGTCTGTTCTCGAGACCGAGGAGCAGTCAACAACACCGGACGAAAATGGTCACCGTGTAGACGACATCTAGAGAGATTGTGGCGCGCGATGGCTTGGAGAATTAACAAACAAGGTGGAATATTCAAGAAAGGAGCAGCCTTCCCTTTGCAGAAGCGATACCAAATTGCCGTCTCCTACCTTCGTACTGGTAGTTTTGCCGCTGTCGCTGCAGAAAACTTGTGCACGTACGACGCTGCGAGAAAAATCACTGACAAGTTTTTGACGACTGGCCTTTTTGACCCGGGAAACCGAGGTTCTCCTCCGACGATAATGCCGCCCTGGAAAGTAGCCTATCTAGAAGCCCTTGTTACTCACGATCCATTTATGTATCTGTGCGAAATGCAGGCAGCCCTACGAGACGACTTGAATTTACCTCCTGCTGAAGTACCTTCTCTTCCGACCATTTGCAGAACTCTTCTTAGTTTAGATTTGACGCGCCACAAGGCATCAAAAGTTCCCCTGGAGAGATTTACACCCGAGAACAATGCTCGACGAAGGGCTTTTGTGAATTGGCGACGAACTGTAGATCCGAGGAAGCTGTATTTTGCCGATGAAACTGCCATACAACTCGCGAATGGAGTGCGAACTATTGGACGCTGCCATACAAATGCCAATGTTTCCGTTGTCACCAAACGCGGAGACGAGCGAGAGAAAATGTCTGTGTTGAGTGTGATCGGATACAACGAGGGAGTTCTTGGAGCATATCCTATCTACGGAAGCTTTAATAGACTTCAGTTTAACTACGGTATGACTCAATATTTTGTTCCTTTAATGGCAAGAGACTCGTTTCTGGTAATGGATAATGCATCCATTCACAATGAAAGAGACTTGAGAAACATTTTGGCACCTAAAAATATAACTCTGGTTAAGCTGCCGCCATATTCTTACGATTTTAATCCTATAGAATTAGTTTTTGATAGCGCAAAAATGTATGTTAGAAGATGGCCTGAGTTGCTAAGAGCCAGCATGCCATTTGCTATTGTTAATGCATTTTCTCAGGTTTCTTTACACAGCGTCCAGAATTTCTATCGCAAGTGCTGGCAAGTACAGTCATAGATAATCTGTGTTGGTAGCTACGAATTTGTTTTTTTGCTGTTCACAACACTGCTCATAGCTCAAACTGTTCATTGAAGGAAAACTAATTCAACTTTACAATTTTACTAATAAACGGGACACTTCCTCCATACTAGCAAAATTTACAACAGGCCAATGTTACCTTTTTTGACTAATTAACCATCTTTCAAATGCTAATTATAGGTCATTTCCGACTCAAAAATGACAGCAAATTATCTTCAATTTTTTTATTTTTCTCTAATTTGCAAAGCTTTGTTTACTTTAATTATAATGTAACTTTACTTTAAGTTTTGTTCTACAATTTTGTTGTTCTTTTGTTATACAATTTTGTTGTTCATTTCTTGTTCTTGTTACTCAGTATAATTTGTTGTAAACAAAAACTTACATGTAACATGAAATAGAACAATGGCAGATTTGCTGTGTTAGAGGATTTTATCATTACTTGCCTGATAGGTATGTTAAGGGACCCTAGTCAGCCTCCGCCATTTTCGATGCCATTGAAATTATTACTGCATGGTGAAGCGAAATCTTATTGCTTTACAGTCAGTTGTGTTCCTGAATGTGTGTTTAATCATCTTAAGTAATTTCAAAGTGATTTCCATTCATTGCAACATGCTCCGAATAATAAAAAGAAAATAGCCAAAGTCTCACATGTAAACAAAAACAAAGGTGTGGCTGACTAGGGCCCTTTAAGGAACTGAGTATTATTTCAATGGAAAGGGGGGCTGTTACAAAGGGGTTATGTAGTGTTTGATTATTCTTGGCTCCGCTCTTTTTGCCATAGAGCAGTTTTCAATTGAGTGTCGTCGAACCAAAACCAAAGTAATTACTCTGGCCAATCACAAAGGACGCAGAGCAATCCATTGTCCAATCAAAACTCGAAGCAATTACACGAAACGTAGGAAAACTTGCGTGAGCAAGTCACGATTGGTTTTGGTTTTACTTCTGATTGGTTGAGAAAGTGGCACGAGTTTTTTGCCAATCACTGAGTGTTGTAATGCAAAACCAAAGTAAATGCAAATCACTTTTGACAGACAAGTGAAAGCCAGTCTAATGACCATAATATTTTTTTTTTCAAATGACTGGATGTCTCAAATAATGACCTTTATACAAATAAGGTTCATATCACTAAATAATTCTCTTAACATTTTTTTAATAAAAACTGAATGTATTCAAATAATAATCTTACTTCAACAAATTAGGTTCATACCACTAATGACCATAACTTTTTTTTTTCTTAAGAAACTGGATGCCTTCAAATAATGACCTTTACTTCAACAAATTAATTGGGTTCATATATACCACTAATGACCATAACTTTTTTGTTTCAAGAAACTGGATGCCTTCAAAATTAATAATGACCTTTAAACGTGCATCATGGACACAGAGTATAAATCTTGACATCGGGCTCCAATTTTTATTGACAACTAAATGTCATCAAGAACCAAAAAAAAATCGTCTACAAGACAAGCTGTCGACAACTTAATGCGAAAATTGAAAAACGTCGACAACTGAGCAGTTTCCCACAACTGGTTAGTTGTTGACAACTTACAATTTTCGCATTTAGTTGTTTACAACTCTTATTGCCGATGATGTCTTAATGGCATTTAGTTGTCAATACAAAATGGTTGTCGCCAACCTAATCGTCTCGTCTTTATCAGACGGCCCTCTAATGATACAATGTTTCTTAAAAAAAGGAAAATAAAGTTAAATCCTGAGTGCAATGGTATTAACTCCTTGCATTACCCAACTCTTCCATTAATTAGCAAAAGTCATTGTTTATCAAAAAGCCAAGATGATTACAAGAGGATTAGTTGCCAATCTCTTCCTTCTGATTTGAATCAGTTAGTCAATCAATATTTGGTTATTCATTGATGAGACATAACAAAAGTACATGCATGGAGGGGAAAAGGCCAAAAGTTTGAATTCTTAACTAAGTCTGTAGAGGTTAGTTAACTGGGTTGCCAGTTGTATTTTTGAACCTTCAGTTTCCCTAATATTTTTTACTGGCCTCTTTAAAATTTTTACTGACTTTGCATAAAGGGAATCTATGTTCAAAATTATAAGCCACCTTTGTCTTTTAATTTTTTTTATGGGTTGATATAGTTGTCTGACATATGACCTTTTGAAAACATGTTTTTACTACAATTGATCTTGACTGGCAACCCTTATGAATAAACAAACTGAATTATAACAAGACTACCAAGTAGAGCAATTTATGACCACTCTCTCAATGCAACCAAGAAAACACATTGAGGGAACTGAAAACTTTCAAATGAAATTCCCTCTGACTGCCAAGACAAATTTAACAGTCCTAGAAAGGATTAATATGTTCTAGTGGAGGTAAGAAGATCACCAAATTGTTATTCATATCAGGGTGTTGACTTCGGTTGCTTCAGTAGCTGCATTGACAGGGTGGCTGATGTTTTGTTTCACGAAATATCCATACCTTCCCACCAATGTGATTTTTAAGAGGCCACACAACCCTCTAGGAATTCAAATTAACCGCAACATTTCTTTAAACCTTTTGTCTTTTAAAAAACCCTACCTCGAAGAATTTACAATCACTGCTGGGGAGAGTATAGATATTTTATGGAAATGGAAGCC
This sequence comes from Porites lutea, assembly GCF_958299795.1. Lineage (NCBI taxonomy): Eukaryota > Metazoa > Cnidaria > Anthozoa > Scleractinia > Poritidae > Porites > Porites lutea. The sequence goes on from NC_133201.1 coordinate 41,912,273, forward strand.
TCACAGACGAGGTCTTCCTTGCAAGGGGTGCCCACAACGTGGGCAGAAACGATAGTCCCCGGAGGGGTACGTATGCCCACAGTGTGGACACCTGAATGGCCTTCTCCCCTCACTATGTACTGATGGGGAGCTGAGCAAGGCAGAGAGTGAATCAACTTCATAAGTACTTGAACTTGGAAGATCATCGCATCTAGTGTTGAAATTCAGCACTGGACTGCACACATCATCAGACAAGTTAATTGCTGTGTCCTCCGTAAGAAAGTTGGCCACTTGGGATGTGTTGCCCCCACAGTCATTGTACAACTCTTGTAGAGTTGTAAAATGAATGTGAGGGAACACATCCTCAAGCTCCAGCAGGGCCATGATGTCAGATGGCTCCCTGCAGACGTCTGGCTGTAATACTGGTGGTTGACTCTTTGTTTGTCGCTAAAAATTAAAAGGAAAATGTTAGAAAATAGTGAATTCATAGTGAACTGTGCAGTTGATTGTGAATGGATGATTTTTTTACCATCTCGACCTTCTCGGAAAGGCGCGTGTTTCTCAAGAACCACTCAATAGAAATTCATAAAATTTGGCAGGGAGACACTTCAGACAGCAGTAAGTTATAACTTCTTTCCTATAACTTAATTTCCTGCAACTGAACAAAACCTGATTTTAAAGGCATGTTTTTATCCAGTCATGTTACCATGGCAATGACACACACGCCAATTTTAGTATCAAAATATGATAGTCTATCCTTTAACTGATGCTTGGCAAAATTTTTCGAATAATGTCAAATGCCGTGCAGGTCCCGGGGGGGGGGGGGGGGGCACTTGGGTATTTTTTTGGTGGGTTTGTGCCACCCGGGACTTCAAATTGGCACCCCTTTCTAAAAAAAATTGCCCTAAAATTGATACCCTGTTTTACAATTCACCCTAGAACTGATACCCCGTTCTAGAAATGGACCAATATTTTAGACTCTGTTCAAGAAAGTTTGTAAGTTGAACCGTATTTTTAAAAGCAATATGTTCTTGAACAATTTCAAATGGCTGCTTACAAAACTGGAGCTTCGCGTTCGAAATATTATACCCCATTCTAGAAAACGCCTCTGTAATGGATACCCCATTCTAAATCAGGAGCTTCAAAATCACCACCCTGTTGGGCGGCACATACCTGTATAGGTAATGTATGGGAGTCAAGGTTTTAGCCAGAAGGGTGTCCAGCCGTCCTATGGACACCCATTTTTGGAAGAAACACAACAAAAATTCACCTAATCTCTTATACGTTTTGGAAAAACATGCCTTCTGGACGGCCAGTTTTCAATGTCTGGCTAAAAGCCAGATGGGAGTACCCCCCCCCCCCACCCCGGGGTGCAGGTATCAGAAACTGTGTTCTGCCACCTTAATGTTTGAAAATATTTTTAACATTTTTAGAAAGGATCATTCTGTGCACTTGTGCACTAGCTGATTTAATTTGCACGTCATCAATATGTTGCAATGTACTGCCTACAGGAAATACCAACTTTTGCCTAGCTGTACTAATGGTTTTTCAGTTATAGGATGTTATATGTTATAGGTTCAAATATTTTGCAAAAACTAAGGTTTCTGATCACAGGTAATGGTTCTTGTTATCAGTTTACATCAAAATAAATACATTGTTTATAAGAAAGATAACAAAAATTGATCACCGACTTCAAAATATAAAGTGGTTCAGAAACGAACTGTTTGTCTGTGAGCTACCGGTCTTCACCCTCAATGTTGGTATAAAAACCTTTGTCACATTTTGAAATATCACATGATATGAAAGATTTCAGTAACAGTTTTGTAGAATCTCCTGGCAAGTTTTGTTTACCCACTGCTATGTACACCAGTTCTTTGATTGGTCCCCACTTTATTTTCTTCTTATATTTATAATTTATTATAAGGATTTTTTATATATATTTTACCGGAGCTGGCCTATGGTAAAACAGTGTTGTTCATGATTTACTGGTTTATTAATTACACTGTTACGTCATTATGCATTAAGTTCTGTTGGTTATGGTAAGGTAAAATTCTACTGTAAAAAAATTCCTCTTATCAGCCATGGGGGGCATCAACTCTAAGAAGGGCTGTTTTGGGAGAAAAATAAAAAAATAAAAATTCTTCTGGGAATCTGAAGATTTTGCCAATGATCGGGAAGCTTGGGAAATTTTCCGGGAGACACGAGGTAAGGAAGTTAAATTTCTAGGAAGTCTGAGATTTTCTGGGAATGTCTCCCAAAAATTCGGGACGATATTCCAGCGATTTTCAGGAGGAATTCTGTTTTTATATGGTTCTGCTCAAACAGCGTTTGTTTGGGCTGTCACCCCATCCCCCCTCCCCCAGTATCAGCCCAACAAGAAAAACTTTATACTCACTAACTTTCGTTTTAGAGCGGTTTTCACTTGACTGTCGTAAAACCAAAACCAAAGTAAATACACTAGCCAACCAAAGGGCGTAGTAAAACCAAAACCAAAACCAAAACCAATCCCTTTCGACAGTCAAGTGAAAACCGCTCTAATATCTATTATATAACTCTTACAACACATCTACATGAGATGGATGTTACTTACTTGCTGGTAGGCTTTCAAGGCCCTTGCATGGTTAGTTATAAACGGTAGTTTTTTTTCCTCATCAGTTAACTTACACATGTAGTTATTTACAAATTCATTCATTTCAGATGTTTTTTGCTCGTTCTTTAACCTCTTTGTTTTTGCTGCAAAAAGAACAAACAATAAATAGAAAAAAGGAAAACTTAAGCAGGATCAGTGGCATGCTTCCCCCCAAAAATGTGAAATTTAACTCTATGAAATGGCTAGAAATAAAATTTGAGTTTCTGTTATTTCTTTATGACTAATTTTGAAGACTGTAAATTATTTATTATCAGTTTATGGAATCTCTGTTGCATCTTTGTTGAGTGAAGCCCTGTTTTCAGTCTTCAGATGATGGACAGCTGGATTTGAACTTGAAATAGCTGTAAGCCTGGAGTATAAGCTTGCATACTCTTATCACTTGTTTATCATTTACCATTTTGCAGCAGTAATTCTTTAATTAAAATTACAAAGTCATTACTTATCTTCCCTCATCAACCGTAAAAGGTCCAGATCCCTTGCCCTGCACAGTCCCTGATACATGACTCACTAACTGGCTGGTGTGTGACATATGCAGACTGCACACAGAATTTAAATCATGTTACCAGTAGTTACCATCATGGATAGGCTAGCTAACCATAAATAGGCTAACTGGAGCATTATTTCGTCTAACCGAAGTGCCAGTCTGCAATCTACATCTATTTGCACACCCCTTACTGACTGATTAGCCATATAGCTCCTGTTAAGCCAGCTAACAGTTGTTTTTGGTAAACACAAAAATACCAGTCACAAATGCAATGCAAAATATTCCAGGACACTGGCCCTGATTTAAAAGTCGACCAAGTGTCTAATTTCTTGTGCATTTAAATGTCTTTATTGCTACTTATGTACTTTGAGAGAAGTCCTTATTAAAAAATGGATAATAGCAAAATAAAAATCTTACTCTATGTAGGTTGCGTTTCGTTCACTTTTAAAATGCACATGAAGTGTAGAGTCTGTGTTGAGACAAACCAATCTTGTTATTAAAGTGTCAAAAATTCACAAATTGTCAAAAAAATTATCAAAGTGAACACTTCTTCAAACAAAATTCTCAAACTCATTAATAATTCATTAAGAAAATACAAAGGAAATTAATGTTTAATGAGTGTTTGGAAATCGGATGAAACACTGCTTAGTATTTGCATCCTTAATTTCTCCTTCAAAAATGATTTTGTTTGAGAAGAAATATCAAACATTCGACACAGTGTTTCATCACCAGATGAAACACCTCGAAGTTCGTCAAAAATACTCCGCTGCGCGTCGTATTTTCAACTCTCTTCTCGGTGTTTCATCTGGTGATGAAACACTGCATCTCATGTTTGATATATTACATGAAAATGACGAAGGCCAAGGACAATGATGTTTACTAAAGCCGCCCCCCACCCAAAAAAAAAAAAATCATCGCGTCTGGCTAAAATTTTTTAGTTGTTCATAGACTGGCATCGGTCTTAAGTGGTTTCGTTTCTTCATTAAGACTTATGTATACCAGAAACGCGCAGGAAAGGTGGAACTGAACTCTTGTACACAATAGCAAAACGCCTTTATACCATCCTTTTTATCGATACAACCTCGATAACTTTTTAATCATCTAAAGCAAAAAGAAAACAAAACCTTACCGGCTCTGGCTGCCGCTAAAGATGTGGCTCCAGTAGTTTTTGTTCTGTTTGCCACCATTGGGACGGCCGAGGCGCCTCCAGTCGCTGTTGTTGCAGTACAGGTAGCTGATGTTGCGGCGTTTCTTCTGCTTGTTGCGAGAGTTCGCCGGTAGTGGTTTCTCTGCCTCAACCTGCTGCACAGCTCGCAAGCACACTCGCTCCACGGACAGGAGAACTTGTGGGCGTATGTGAAGCGAGTAGGGACGCCATGGTTTTTGCAGAAGTTGCAAAAATGTGGGGCAGACATTTAAACCTTATTTTTAAATATCTGCGAAAAGAAATTCCCACATCGGACCCTTCTTGTCGGCACCTAGAGCACCTAGCCACAAAATTTTCCCGCCAAAACAAGCCGTTTGCCACTCGCTCGGACTCGCCTCCACGAACTTCGAAGCCATAGGCGTTCTATCTTAAAGTTTTCTAAACTTAATTTTCCATTACTGCCACAGGAAACAGGACTAAAAGAATCGAATACATTTCATTTCTTTGACTGTGCAGAAATGCTGGAAATGCAATAAGCCACAAGTGCAGAGTTTCGCAGAAAGTAAGCTTAAGCTTTCTGTTCGCCGATAGGAAATTAATTTAAGCAAATAAACTTTTTACATGCCACCACTAAATAAAAGTACTTCACTCAGAAAAAAGCCCGCAATCTTACCGAACTCGGTGAAATTAAGAAGTCCTTCTTTACTGACGTTGAGCGAAGTCTGAAAAAGGCAGTCACGAGTTCTGCGTGTACTGAAAGAACCGAAGAAAACACAAACTTACGTTCCCGAATCTCTGCTTCCAAAACAAATCAGATCACCACAGCATCCTTTCTTCAGAACATTTATTCCAATGCCGTTCTCAACTAATTACAGTTCTCCAAACTTCGTTAAAATCCTCACACAACTGCATCGACAATGCAAATGGCGGTCGATTGAAAGTTCTCAAACTCATCTCAAAGTGACGACAGATCGCGCCTTCTGATTGGTTAATTGTCAAAAACGTCATAGGGCGAAAGGAAGCTTAATTTTATTGGCCAGTCATGAAGGATTGGTTTTGGTTTTGGTTTTGGTTTTGGTTTTACTACGCCCTTTGGTTGGCTAGTGTATTTACTTTGGTTTTGGTTTTACGACAGTCAAGTGAAAACCGCTCTAGATCAAAATAAAAATCAAAACCGTTCAATAGATAAAGTCCAGAATCTGGGAAATGAAAGGACGTACATATACAAAGACCCTCCCCAAGATTCAGGTCAGAGGAATATTTGGTATACGAGATATCCGAGGAAATGTTTTACCCAAACTTATAGAGATGTGTAAGGAGACGCCATGCTGCTGCTCACCTGGATGAGCTCCAACATGGAGGACGGAAACCAACAGAAACATCTGTTACCGAGTTTTGCTACAAAAGCGGGAATTTATTCTTCGAGAAACTCACAAACATTAAAGTAATACTTTTTCTAATCAACATCACAACTCTCTTTGCTGTCATGTAAATGCCGCGTTACGCAAAAGCTTAGAAATTCAAGCGTACTCTATCACAAAACCAAGAACCCTTTTGAAGCGATAATTTGTATGAAAATTAGTTTTCAGCTGCCGTAATGTATCGTGAAAGTAAAATTTTGGTAGGATCGATAGTTTTTAAGTTTGAATTTTAGTGACGTCATGTGAAAACCAACAATACCTTGATATCGCTCCCGCGTTTTTTTGTAAGGTTGCTACGTAATACCTTTCCTCATCGTTCATCTTGTATGGTACGCAAAGTAAATCCTTGAAATAAGATAATAGTCAATAACAAATGCATGTTTCTGTTATGGTGAATTTTCCGAGGTTGAAGTTCTGAAAAGATGAACAAAAGAACATTAACCATCATTAAGTCCAGGATAAAGTGGAACATTATGACAGTGAGTAGTATATAGTGTGGCTACTTGTCGGAGAAAACCTTGAGATATGGGAAGCTTGTTTATTTTAAAAGTTGAGTCTAGCAGACTGTAATTAAGCGCAAAAGCAAAATATAGAAATCCCGTTCTCCGGTTCAGCATTTTATGGTCTTTTATCCTTAAAACCAACTGAGTGAGGACTTTATTACTGTGGTCTGACTTAGTCGTCATTCAACCTGATTTCCGATGGGACGAAATCTATAGACTCTCTTCACTCTCTTTTTCATCTCAGAAAACGCATGTTAAACATTTGAGCTGCTGTGCACCACAGAGCTGAACCGCAGTAAATCTGGAAAGTTCTATAACGTGCAGTGTGCCAATTGTTTTTTAAAGCACAAAGGAATCCAAAACATTTACAGTCAAGTTAGTTAGGGACTCAGCGGGCAGATCAGTACACTCGGTACACTGGTTACGCTCGGTACATCCGGTACACTCGGTACAGCCGTTACACTCTATACTCGCTGTGCAGCCGGTACACTTGGTCAATCGGTACGCGCAATCGATCTTCTCGTATACAGGCAACTCTCTCGTAAGTGACCACCCTTGATGCACGAGAAAGTGGCCGCTTAAGGGAGGTGGTCGTGTGTGCGAAAAATCAATAGAAAACGCTCCAACTTAACTGATTAACGTGATTACATAAAGTTATTACCTAACAAGCTAAAACTTAGGCAAACAAACTACTGGCAATCAATCAATCAATCTTTATTCTCCCTAGCCTGCGTTGCAGCCGGCCTACGCACTCGTCTAAACCATTTGTATAGTAGAGAAGGTTTAGAGCGTCTGCGACGCAGGCAATATTCTCCTAAGATAAAAAGAAATATTTTAAGTTACATCAGCAGTTGGGAATCTAAAATACATAAGACATACTGTATACAAATAATAGAAAGATCAAAGATTATATCTTAAAATAATACTATTTACAAAAAACATTCTTAAATCTATCAGTCTTTATATCCGGCCGATGAGCACTTTTGTTTCTGAGTAGATACTTTGTTTCTTTCTTCTTCGGAATGATGTTACTGAGCGGGCGATCGGGATTCACTGAACGTACCTTGAATAGCTTCTTATCTGCCTTTTCTAAAAGTTGTCGAATGTCCATTCTCTTAGATCTGTATTTCCTTTTAAAGCATCTATCCAGAAGGTTTGTTTGACCGTGAGATCTGAGTCTACAGCGCCATAAACAGGCAGACCATAAGAGAAATTCGGAAAAACTGAGGCGCTAAATAGGTGGTCCACTTCACCTTGACTGAAACCTTCCTTCTGTAAAGATCTTAATAATGTTTCAAATCATATAGTAACACTCTGAACGACTGAAACTGTAAATAACATTTTGCATCAATGTAATATTACAATCTAAGTAAGTCAACTTTCAGCACACTTGATCAGCACAGAACTTTTGTGACATTTGAGCAGTGGTTTTCTTACAATCGTAAGTGATCATGACGGGAAAAAAAAAATAATTTGGCATAAGAATATGTCGAACTTCTGGTTTAAAAAGTGATTTTTCCGTCACGGTGGTCGCTTAAAAGAGAGTTTCAAAAACAGTATTTGACTGAGAAACAAATCGGTTATTTTTTAAAGTGGTCGCTTACGAGATGTGGTCCCTATGAGAGACTTGACTGTCCTGACAGCAATAGCTGTGGTCGAGAGAGGATTCTTTGAAATCGACTTTCCTTTACATATCAATTACAAGGTACACAACACCTGTTCTAATGGTATTGAAGATACGCGCAAAACATAATAAACCGAAGACAAGGGGCCAAAAAGTTGTTTGAAACTATCAAGTGGAGCCTCATTACAGGTGGGATATAGTGATGTTAGCCTGCGTAGCATGGCGGTTTTTGGGCGTGCAAAGTAATAAAGGCTGGCGAGCGCAGAGAAGCCGCGAGGAGATTAGGGCGGGAGCATCTTGAGCGTGTTATTGCGGCTTCGCCGGTCAGTAGTGCTCCCGACAAAAACCGCCATGCTATGCAGGCTATAGTGATGGTGGATCGGTGCTGGGCTACCCACTAAGTGATTACAAGTTTCAATACTTTACACTTTCAACACTTTCAACTCAAGTTACGTTTTCATGAAAAGAACTGTCCAGACTCCTATCAAATTAATTCGTTTGAATCGCGCCCCAGGTATCCCAAGTTTATTTTCCCTTTTTTTTAAATCTGTCTTTCTTTTCTTCGGTTTTGTTTGGTTACGGGAAACCTTGGCGAGTAAATAATGGAAAAGTCAATACTCAGGTTCAAGGGTTGACCAAACTTGGAAGACGGTTGCGATCGCCAGACAAAGGGACGGCAACCGAGAAGCCCTGTGGAAGAGGTTTCGTTCGCGCAGTTGTTTGGGACGTGGAGAAAATTTGCAAAAACAGCACAAATACAACTTGGCGGATGACAACTGCTATTTGAAGAATATCTGTTAGACTAAAAATCCTATTATATCCTGAATTTGCCAAGGTACAGACAAATGAAGACGGGAAGTTAACATCCGCTGTATGACATTTTAAGACTGCAGACTGAACGAGGATTGTAGATTGTAAACTGTAAATTAAATGACACCGAAAATCTTGCTAATAAAGTTGACGTCATAAAAAAAATAACATCTATCCTTTCCAGGCTTCTGAGAAAGTAGCCTCGAAACAAGGTTGATATTTATTGCGCAAAATTATATTGGACTCCTTTCCAAGATGCTGTTGGCTGTTCTTCACCGACTCTTTATTATCGACTCTTATCACTAATTTTGTTGATTTCAGACTTCTGTAGGATATTTTCTTCTTCTTTGATTATTGTTGGCTGATAATGACAATTATAAATGTCATATAATACCTGTCTAGTGGTCTTCTGCTTTTAGATGAAAGCACAGTCTTGTTCACTACCGTTACGTCAAAAACAATTAGGATAGATCAAGGACATTTGACACCTCTCAAATAACGTACATTTTTCATATACCTTATAATAGGAAATTACCGCTCTGTTAATTAAGGTATTTGAAATTAGCGCGACTTTAATTAACGCGAATAAAAGGGGAAAATACTTCCCAACTAAGAAAAGTGACGCGAAAGGCAAGGTAAAATTTTAAAAGAACGAAAAATTAACACGACATACAAAATAAACGAAAGTTGTTAAAACAACAGGAACAAATATATTTAAACTTGACCGAAATCTAGGGGGCAGATGTTGTGGGTTATTTTTCTTACAGCGACAATGAAGGTGAAATGTTCTTACAGTAATCAATTTGTGAAAGATTGATCTGAAATATAAAGGGCGCAAGTCAAGAATGTCTGCAGTATGTCGAGAATTTGGGGGCAAAATGATAGAAACTAAGGTCGCAGAAAATAACGCTGCAGTTTATTAATGGCGCGGACATTAACGTTAACAAAAATTAACGCGAATTTTGTAAATTTGCTCGGAAAATGTCAACTACGCTGCTAGGCCTGACTTTCTTACTTTGTTAGAAGCTGGAGAAAGAGGTAACGTTGTTGATGACGTCACCTTTATAACGATATTTTTGGTTTCCTTCAATATACAGTCTTTCGACGTATGCTACACAGGCTACCCGTGAGTTAATTATTGAAGCTACGTTCACACTATAATAGGGTATACATAGTATGAACAGCAACGGCACAGAACTAGAACAAGTCGTTCCCACGTCATCTAGTATAAATATCGTGCCGAAGCAACCAGCCGAGAGGGTTTAGTGAATTAAATCGTCCTAGTCGTCACTCCAGACCTTGCTTCTACTTATTCACTTCCGCTGCGATTCACACTACATCACTGACTGTGGCACAGCACCCATCCGACAGGTGACGCTCTACTTTTGCGATCGGCGCGGTGCTGCTTTGCTCCATTACAAGCGGAAATCGCCCCTAACTGATCACCGTTCTTATGTGTTAACAGAAGCCCTATCTGGTGTGTGTTTTTACGCGTGCAGGCGAAAGAGCTATCTGGTAAAGTGTGAACATATGAAAGAGGAAATGATCATTGCAGTTGAATGTTGATTTCTTTAACTAGGTAACTGTTGCTCTGCTGAAATTGTCTTCATGATTGCTTTCATAATTACCACAAGAAATCAGTTCGAGAACGCGATCTAATGACCTTTGGAGAGAGGGTCACTTCAACAAGCACAAAACAACACCAACATCCCAATAGTTGAAAATGCGAGGAAAATGAATAAAAACAAGATATTATCTAGAATAAATAACTGTACTGTTGCTGAAACTTTCAAAAAGGTGTCAACTTTACCAAGTAAAACAAATCTAGGCTGAATTAAAAACAAACTTACGCTGAGAAGTGTTGGTTATTATTGCGTCTGAGTGTACTTCACTTAATGGAGGCCCAGTCTCTGCGGCGATTTCAAGAGCGTTGATTCTCTTCTTCTGTTTGTTTAGTTCCAGTTCAACTCTTAAAAACCCGGCACAATAAAACCCAATAGACAAAACAGAAAGAATTGTGGCAAAAGAGGGCGCACATTGCTTTTGAGTTGCCATGTCCGTGATATCCGCACAATTAAGTTATTCCCAATGCTGTGGGTTTCTTAAATTGAATGATTCAGCTATCGTTATTCGATATCGTGTACACGTGCCTCAGTGATAGCTTCTTCCTGTTGCTCTTTTTAATCAAACTTCCTGTATGTATGAAGGAAATAAATTTGAAGTTCGTTTTGCACATGCTCGCATTAGAATTAACAAGAGGTGAGGTATTGAATTAGGATAAATACTTGAGTATAAATTCAATCAAGGAAACCAAGAACTTTAAAAAGTTCTTAAAAACATGATAACATTGTAAAAAGTAAAAAAAAACTGTATTCCACTGTCCGAGCCGACAGTCTTACAGGGTTGACACGTTTAAAACACGTCAACTGTTTGAATGACCAATTACAAAGGCACAAAAAGCCTACGTCCTACATGTACTTGGACATAAATGGGTCAGCAAACTCACTTACGCATGATTTACCTTTCACAAAGGGCGGGCCCCACTAAAGGTCCAGCACTCCGGGGCTCAGGGGTGGGGAATTGATTTGAAGTGGTCCTAGTCCCGGCGGGTGTAGGAGGTGGGCAACTCCTCGTTGAGTTGTTCTTGTTAACTAGGTCATTTCTTGGCTGACATGATGGCGTCGGACCTCGTCTGCACGGCAGGCGCTTGAAATAATGGGCGCCCATTGTTTTAAACGCTTTCTACGCAGGCTACGTTAGGTCACGTAGAAAAGACTCTCAAGACTGTTTATTTCCAGGGGAAATCTCACAGAATTGTAGCCATTTGGTTAAAGCACAGGTAACCCAAGCTCATTGGGTGAAACTTGCCATGTGGCGAGTTGTTGTTGTCCTTCATTCGTAAACAAGTTTCGGGAAAAATAGTCTATTTGAAGGAAAGGTGAAGGAGACTATTTTTCCGAAACTTCGTGTACCCATTAAGGACAACAACAACTCGCTACATGGTAAGTTTCATCGATTTTTATCTCCACTTTCTAGCAAATTTCCAGACCTAAACTTCGCCCCACATCTTCTCTATATTTACCCATGTTATGAAACGTGACACGAACAGTGATCCCGGGTTACCTGTGGTTAAAGAAGAAACACTTTCAAAAATAAGTCTGGGTTCGAAGGTACGTTTGTTATAGATTGTCAGGAGCCTATGGATATAAGATAGTAGATAGCCACGAGTCACGATCATGCAAGCGGTTTGTGATATATTTAAAAGTCACTTTGGTTTTAGCTATTTGAGCTTTTTATTTATAAAGTAAATTGTAGATAATAATGACCCGCTATTGCGATTATAATAAGCCTTCCGCGTTGTTGTGATGCTACAGGGGGAAGTGGTAGGGCAAGCGATAGCTTAAATTTTACAATTAACTTCCTTGGTATATCATTTGCAAACATCAACTACCTTCATTTGCAAAACTATCGTAATAATCATATAAACTTTTGTCAAACATTTTACAAAATGTCATGCCAGCTGTAGTTATCCAAACAATATGATACTTCATTGTTGCTCAAGAGTCTAAGGTGCAAATAATGTGAAAAATATTGTTTATAGTGTTTAAATGCAAGAAAGCACCGGAATTGCGCTTTTTTTTCGTGCCGGTCGGTCTTGCTCTCTTCTTATCCCAAGTTTAAAAAACCTTTTGCCATAAAAAGCAGTCAAATTTCCCCGTCATTCCTCAGTATCATGAAATTGTTTCTTTATATTTGATGGGGCCAAATTGCGATCATCATAACCGCAGCATGTTTTTGTTCTTCCAAGAGCTTGGAACTGGCTCAGCACGTGTAACAGGTAGCAGCAAATCAACTCAAAACTCAGGCAGACCACCCTTGTTCGTCGGGCCGTTGTTGTAATTGAAATGTGACTATTCACAATTTTCACAAAGATCATAAATGCACCTTGTTTATCCCAAAATTTTGCATAGCTTTTGTCATCGATTTCTCTTGGGACGACTGTAATACCCGGGAGCAATTGGAAACAACGGTTACTGCAAAATGTGAGGGGAGAAACAAGGTGCATTATGGTCTATTAGAATCTTTTGGCTCAATGGGAGAGATACAGACGAACATTACGGCTGCTACAATTTACTCCAAAATACAGATTTGAACCTAAATTTTTAAGCAAAGTTCAAGCGAAATATTAAATTCGTTATCTGTCATCTTTTTCTCTTTCCCGGGCTGTTTAGATTGTAGCCGCCTATAATCTTCGTTCTCTTAGAACTGAATTTCTTGAAGGCTGCGTTTAAAACTTTTGCTGAATATTGTGACGGCTCAGGAAGATCGAGTCTTTATTCTCCGAAGCTTTCTACAAGCCACAGTGTGTTAAAAAGTTCTCTTTTTGCACAAGTGTGGGTAAAATGGAACTATCATCATAATGATCTAATGAGTTATAACGATACAACTGTGCCACAGACAACTTCACCATTTTTTTGAGAAAAATTTCGCTCAAAAAGCAGGTTGAGGCAGTCGTGTAACTGGCTTTCTTTCTAAGATGACGGCCTAAGTTTCATTTCAGTAAATTTAAGTGAAAGAGAACTTCTGAAGCCTCTCCAACGGGTTCCTCTGTCATCAGATTTTCTTCCAAGGTATTTTCCGTTTAGATTGGAGTAGTGGCAAGAGTCGTACCACCAGGCACCAGTGTATTGCACAGCACAGTTACTACCCCATCTGTCATTATCTCTGTCTTTGGTGCTAAACGCCATGTTATTCTGATATGCTAACGAATCTCCTGCTGTCCCTGAATATGAACCCACTTCAAGTCGATACTTCGCCTGCTCATCACCAACTTTAAACTTGCCATATTTGGCGTATACTCTTACTCCGTTCCAGTCCTCTAACTCCACTCGCAGAGTACTGGGTCTAGCGGCCGTCAACCTGTGGATCCTGTCGTTTCCTAACCAGAACTCAGCCGTCAGCTGACCAAAGCCTGATTTGTAATCGTTCCAGCCGCGATAGAAGTCTACCGAGCCATCTTGTCTTCTCTGGAACACGGTCCATCCTCCACCATCAGTACGCATGTCACAATATACATCAAAGGATCCTCTTCCATCCGGACTTATGGAGTAAACTCCATTCTGAGTATAGCCTGACTTCAGCAGATCAGAACAATCTTGGGGGATAAATATGAAATGCTTTATCAAGAACAAAGTATCAAGAACGTATTAGCCCTATTTATTCAGACCGAGGGGAGCTTTTGAGGCCTTCTCGCTCTCAGGCTAGTACATCATTTATTTTACTAATTTAAGGGATCAATTGAGGCTTCTGGGTAACTGTCCACCTACCCCTCCCCTAAGCCAACATTGACACTTACTTCTCTCTAAGGGCAAAATTGTGACTTAGGGGAAGGGTAGGTGGTCAGTTACCCAGAAACATCAGCTTTAAGAAAGAAAACCAAAGCACATCATGAATAAGTAGAACGTTCACAAGCGCAGTACGGAAACGTAGAAAAATCTTCTACCAAAAGCCATAATGTCCCATTATGGCCTTTGCTTCCCACTAGAAATAAGGAGCAAATTTAAAAGGCTTCTTAAGAATTATTCACTTAAGAATAGCTTTTGATTTAATTACCTGAATTCTACCCTTATTAAAGCAAGATCACGATCAGTGAAAACTCTAGAATAAACGTTATGGTCCGCCTCTCTCACCCGACATAACAATACGTCAATGTTAATTACTATTGAATGCAGTGGTGGATTTTTAGGTGGATATTTCTGAAAATGATTCCGGCTAAAAACGGACTCCAACGGGATGGATTCCACCCCCCACGAGGTTTTTCTCACATATTTCTATTCAATTTTTTTATCGTTCGGTAACTCTCTTCAGTAACTGTTTCAAGAGAATAGGGGATGTGCCACTCCCCCCCTCCCGATTTTCATCAAGTTTGGTTGTACGTCCTAGAATTAACCTGGCCAACACACCCCCCTCTTAGGCTTTATCCTCTCTCGTAATACACAGAATCCTTGTTTACCTTTAGAAGCCAGAACATCAATAGTTGTGATAGTTTCTACGTCAAAAACCCCTGCAATCGTTGCAGCACAGATGTAATTCCCTGCATCTTCCTTTCTAATGTTTCTAATAACCAACCCACCATTAATCTGCTGGCTCCGACCAACTGGAAGTTGTGCTTCTTGTTTCTTCCAGTTCATGGCTGGTTCAGGATCGCCAGTAGCGCTGCAGTTCAAAGTTAACGTTTCACCAATCAACACAGTAACTTTTAACGGTGGCTTTACAGTAAACTGAGGGAGGGAGATCACAACTAAGACAGTTCGTTTGACCACAGTTCCTAACAAGTTAGTCGCAGTGCAGAGGTAGTTATCAGAATCAACCTTACGAACTCCAAACAGTTTCATGACACTATTGTTACTGTGTACCCTTCCCTGGGGCAGCTGACCAAATGACTTACTCCATGTGACCAGTGGCGTAGGATAGCCAGTCACGTGACAAACTGGTAGAGTTGCATTACTTCCTTCAACGACGTAAAACGGTCCCGGATTAAAAGATATGGAAGGAAGAACTGCAAAACGAAAGAATTTCACGTAATTACCACAGTTATACGTGAATATCTATAACGAAAGTGGCAGTTTTCCCGTTTCCTTGCACTAGCCTTAAATAAATGGTCAAATATCTATAAAATAACTGAAGTAAAGCTTAACTGTACCCCGGGGGACTCTCATATGAAAGGGGCAGGGATGCTTAAACCCCTAAAGGAGACCAATCTGGGCGTGGCCCAACCTTTTTTGGCCCCTAAACGCAATCATTTTAAACTTTGATTACATTAATCGAGTAAATAAAACGAATAGAAAATATATAATTTTTTAATATTTCTTCGAATGCAACCCTAAAAGAGACCTTTACGGCTAAATTTTTTTTTTTCCAGAACACCCCAAGCGAGACGATGAGCATCCCTGACCTTTTCATGTGGGAGCCCCCTACCCCCCCCCCCCCCCCCCCGCACTGTACTAAACGTTCGTGCAAAAAAGTACTGTATTTACATTTTTAACTGAATTGAAAGACTTCCCGCGATTAAAAATCTACGCACCATAGGGAACACTTGAATTTCGTGGCCGTTGTTACAAGATTATTTTCGCAGTTGGTTGGGTACGCACTGTAGTGGCTGTTGCCGTTGTAGAGAGGTTTAAACAAAAGCCATTATATGGACTGTCCACCAGGGCAAAAACAGTGGCAGTTGTATATAGGATGACATTAGTGGAGATTCGAATGCATTTTTCACAGTTAAAGACAGGTTAGCATAATTGATTTGGTATAAACACGTGCTTCCCGTAATTAAGAATTGTGATTGACGTCATGTCCCGCTGCAGTCACTTTTCGTTACATGGTAATAGTAACTGAATCATTAACAAGGATTTCTTCAAAACAAACTATTGATCATGAGGCTGTTTAAATATCTGTATCACACGCCTAGTTATATTCTTCGCCCTTTTAATTTTCCTTACCAAACGATCGACGAACCTACTTTTTTTTGCATGATTGTGATCTTATAAAGTTTAATACATGAACAAATGCAAGGTTAAAACAGACAAACATCACGTTTAGATTAATTAAATACCTATCCAAGGTTTTGTCAATTTGTCAACTGCTTACCTAAGTAAATTAACAGGATCTATTTTTGTTTTTGTTTTTGTCTTTTTTTTTTTCAGAATGAATAAAGTTTTTTTTATGCTATAGTGTTTTCATCTTGCTCTTTTGACAAGATGTGTCCATAAACTCACCATTCACTACCAAATGACCAACAGCGTGAGCCTGTCCCAAGATGTTTACCGCTGAACATTTATACACACCCGCATCACCTCCTTTCAAGTTCTTTAAGAGCAGAGTTCCTCCTGTAACTGCTGACTGGCTTATTTTTGTTTGACTGTTCAATTTACTCCATATTATTGAAGGCCTAGGATTCCCAGTAGCTGAACACTGAAATTTGGCTGATCCGCTTTCGTTTACAGTCGACCTTGCAGGAGCAACAGCAACAGAAGGTGCTGAAATTGATTCACCAGGCTCTCCTTTAGATCCCGGAATGCCCGCGGGCCCCATGTCTCCTTTTTGTCCTTTAGAACCAGCTTGGCCAGCAAGCCCAACAGGTCCCATAATGCCTTGCTTGCCTCTTTTTCCTGGTGATCCCATGATGCCTTGATCTCCTTTGTTTCCAGGTTTCCCTCTTTGTCCTCTTCGTCCCCGGGCTCCCTTCTCTCCCCTCGGTCCAGGTGGACCTGGAGGGCCTGCTAATGAGCACGTGACACCTTTTGAATGGCAAAGTTGCAATTTGCCTTCTGATAAAAGTTTGTTGATTTTCTGCATCGTCGGGTCCACAGAATTTGGGCTGGTTGCATTGATTGAATCAACTTGACGCTTATAGATTCCGTTTCTATGGACCTCTAGAAAGGCAAAAAAAACACTTTGATTATTGAATGTTATACAGTGCGAATTATACCTAATATCTAGCATTATGACCTGAATTTCGAGGTGATAAACTTTTAACAAATCCTTTAATTCATCTTGCCTTTTTCAACTGCCTGTTTGGAATGTATTTTTTACTGCCCTCGCCAGGTACATGTATTTGATTTTTTTACTGCCCTCTTTACATTATTTAATTAAATACCGTAGAGAACTTAAACAACTTTCAAGGCGTTGACAGCAAAACTGCCTCTAATAAGGTAAAAAAAAACACCCAAAAGAAACGTTCCTTAAAATATCTGTTCCTGCAGACGGGACAGGGAAAATTTCTTTTAGTATTTTTCTGAAACAAAAATATTCACGTTCAACAGTCATTCTGCAAGTGCTACGTGGTAGAGTAAGATTGAGATCGCCGGGAATTCTACAAAAGTTCCAGGACTGCTTATTTTCCTTTTTTTGTTTTGTTTTGTTTTTTTCTTTTTTTCCGTCTGGCAAACTGTAGGTGTACCCTCTGGCTGGGAATTTTGCCATCCGTCAGGAGGAAACTGGGGAGTGAAGAAAAGGTAAATTTTTCCCGCATTCTCAGAAAACGGTTAAAATGTCTTCGATAAACACAATCTATGCCTTATTGTGGTAACTAATTCATTTTCATTTTTGTGCAAAAATCCTCTTTATGAGCCCCTGAAAGTTTATCTCTGTACTTTTAATTTTTTAAACGTGCCTTCACGCGTTGCGCCTCGTTTTCGCTAGTTAGATTGAAAACAATGTCGATGGATGAGGCTGGTGGTTCATTTGAACTCCAGCTTGTCCAATTAATCCTAAATTACAAGCCGGAATACAAATAACTGCGCTACATCACACCAGAAAGGTGAGTTGTCATGTAAGAAAAGAGAGACAAATTTGGTAGCAGAAAGTTATCATCAGAATCAAACTGTACAGGTCTGTACTGTACAGTAGAACTTGAAGAGGTGACCCGTTAACCTTAGCTTCCTTTTTAGCCAAAGAGAATAGCGCTGACGATCCGCTGTGGCACTGCTCCAACTCTATTCATCTACGGGCACGTTATTATAATTTTGTTTCCTTTCAAGAAGCACATCTCTACAAGATACTTGCGTATCAGGCTTGCTGAGAATAGATAGCTAAGAATGTCACAGTATAGGTGTAACAGGACAGGGCGGTCAGCGGCAGGAACGAGAAGGATTCAAGGATTTTCCAAAGCAATTTATTTGAAACTCAAATCCATCAGCAATACAGCAACAATAAAATAAAACTAACCAAAAATAAACGGAAACTACTAAAAGATCAAACCTTGCTAGGAACAAGTTCTCTTGTTAACTTTACAACTGCTGCTGTTTCTTCAGTGACGTCCAAACTCACCTGAATTACGGCTAAAACTTGCCTCTACTTATACCAGAGTATTAAACAGTTTTGCACGTAGCAAACCAATAAAGGTGCGTTGCCAAACCACGGTAAAACAGAACGCCAGGCTTTCCTTAGGTTAATCCCACTAACTTAAAAAGATAAGGTCAATTAACTGATTAACCCTTTCACTGCCAGAATGTTTGATGGAATTTGTAAGGTGGCTCTAACTTTAGAGTCTTAGGACGAAATCCTATGATGTGACCATTCAAATGAAAGCTTTCTACCCGTACTTACACATGGTACTATTTGTTTTTCAAAATCTTACAAAATGAAATTTGGAAATCTGGTCGAAATTTGCCTTTGGCTACATTTGGCAGCGAAAGGGTTAAAACAATGTACCGAAAAGAAAAACCACAAAAAGCTAATATCCGCTACGGCATTTAGGCAATAATATGTAGGTTTGCGGGCACACGTACGTACTATCATTCCTAAGCGATGCACAAGCTTGCTAAATCAAACCGGAAAATTCCTAAGCGCAAAAATATTAGGGGCAAAATAATACAAAAAGTAATGCATTTCTTGATATAAGTAAGAGTAGTGAAATTACAGGTCTAGTGACCCTTTCACATGAGATTGCATCTACGAATCCCGAGAGGTCTTTTCCGTAAAGGGAAGGCGAGATCATGGTTCAACTGTATTTCTAAGAAAATCGTCTTACGCTTTCAAAAAAAGAGTTCCCTATGTATTGAGTCGATAACCGTTTGTGTCGTTTTATGTAGCAAGAAGAATAAACCTTAGCGCTAAATGAGACCGGATCACGGTCCGTTGACACCCGGATGAGGAAGCATATTAGGTATGTACCGCTGTACGAAAGGTAACGATTTTTATGCCGTTTAGTCTTGGTAGAAATCGGGGATTTTAGTTAAGAATAGGATATCATATCCTTAGGAAGTGAACAATGTTCAGTGAAGATTGGAGTTTAATTCCAGCTTACATCTGGTTGTTGGTTCGCATTGAATAAGGTTTTTGTGAAAGGTCTAAAGTAGGGGACAGAATTTGCAGCTCAGCGGCACACACCCACCCAAAAATCGAACAAGTGCATCCCCCGAGTGTACGCACTTTTTACAAAAAAGTGCCCTGGAAACAAGCCTGCACTTTTAAGTCCAAGTAAAATGTACTAAGATGTATGAGTTTCTAATATGTTTTGGAAAAAAGTGACTGACAGTACCGTAGCGATCGTATAGCTATATACTAGTTACGTTAAACAGTAAACAAATAAACAGGACTTGAGATCGAGAAATTTACCGAGAGAACTTGTCTTGGGTAAATCCACAAGGCTTGGTTCGAATGATGGCCGCGGCTCAGTCTGTCCGTTGTTCTCAAGTGCGTTAATTCTCTTCTTCTGCTCATTTAACTCTAATTCCACTCTCAAAAACCCGGCACAGTAAAATACAATAGATAAAAGAGAAAGAACACTGGCAAACGAAGGAAAACTCTGTTTTTGCGTTACCATTTCAGACAATATCAACAGACTACGCAGACTACCGTTGTTCTCGGGTGCTTGGACTTCGACACTGAATTTGATACCGTGATCACAAGTGAAGTTTTTGTATATTATTTTTTCCCTCGGTTTGACCTGAACCAAAGTTCAAATCCGTTTTGGCACATCCTCAAATTGTTGGCATTCTGATCAGCGTTTATTCATTCCTGTTTATTAATTCGCAGTAGTCTTATCTTTATTCACGCCAGTGCCAGGGAATAACTAGCGAGATTAAAGACATACTACTGTCTAAAAATCTCAGACTCTTCTCCGCTTATTTCTTTCTATCCGAAACCATAATTTTGATCAACAACAACAACGAGCTTTATTTGCATAACCATACAGTCAAGTACGTGCAGTATCGCAAAAGCTATTTTAAGAATCAAAACTACATCATAGGGCAATTTAGGTGCTTGGGTAATAATTTGTCACGAAGATCAAAGCAAGCTGAATTGTATATTGATAAAGTAATTCAGTAGAGGAGTTTATCAGTTCATTTATCAAAACGTTTACAGGTAACTGTGTAATATACTTGAAATCAGGCAGAGTCCTGTTTATAGTGTTCATCGTCATCCAAGCCAAGGATATTTGACCAGTCCCACCGCTCTAACATCCGACATCCATTGAATTTTGTGATGGTCGCGGGTATCTCTAAAGCTAACAAATTTCCTACTGGGTTTACCAGTTACTAAGGGTGGTACAATGACAAGAAGCTGGTAAGATCTTACAAGTGCTTTGTGCACTGTTCCTTTTTACCAAAGAAACGGGCAGTTGGTAAGAAAAACATCTAAGATGCACTCCCCAAAAACAAACATTAAAAAAATACTAAATTAAAAGGTTTAGCCAGTCCTATGACTGGTTTTCTATCTAAGATGATGGCCTCAGTTTCATCTCAGCAAATTTAAGTGAAAGAGAACCTCTGAAGTGATCCCACGTGACACCTCTCTGATCACGTTTTTCTCTCAGGTATTTTCCGTTAAGACTGGAATAGTAGCACGCGTTGTACCACCAGGCACCAGAGCAACTCACAGCACAGTTACTTCTCCATTTGTCATTATCTCTGTCTTTTGTGCTAAAATTCATAGTATTATGATATGCTAACGAATTTCCCGACGTCCCTGAATATGAACCCACTTCAAGTCGATACTTCGCCTGCTCATCACCAATGTTAAACTTGCCATATTTGGAATATGCTATTCCTCCGTTCCAGTCCTCCAGCTCCACTCGTAAAGAGCTGGGTCTAGCGGCCGTAAGCCTGTGGATCTTGTCGTTTCCTAACCAGAACTCAGCCGTAAGCTGACCAAAGCCCGATTTGTAATCGTTCCAACCGCGATAGAAGTCTACCGAGCCATCTTGTCTTCTCTGGAACACGGTCCACCCTCCACCATCAGTGCGCATGTCACAATATACATTAAAGGATCCTCTACCGTCTGGATTCACAGAGTACACTCCACTCTGAGTACGGCCTGACTTAAACAGATCAGAGCAATCTGAACGGGAAGAAAAAAAATAAGAAGGAATTATTTACGATACTGTACTGAAACAAACAAAGGTGAATTTTTAAGAGCACTAGTTCGTCGAAATAATTCAGAAACACGCGAACAACTTAAAAACACAGAATTATGATTTGGCACTCGCTCTCATTGAATTGGACAAAATTAAATCCCTTGTTAGAGACAATTCATTTGCAGCATTCGCGTAAAGCCATTACAATTTCTCTTTAGAATTTTTTTCATTTTTTCAAGCTCAGAGACAATGAAAACTCCTGCGAGCAAATGCGACGGGTATACGCCTATACTGCAAACGACTCCACCCTTAAGGAATTTGCATAATAGAAGAAATGATTACAAAACTAAATAAATAAAACTAAATTTATGACATTCAACGTGAATGGGTTTTGTCTGGGTATTCTGGAATAAAAAGATCAAAAAGGCATACCTGCCTAAAATCAGCATTTTCTTACGGTTTGTGAGCGCTGTTACGCTCTGGTATAACTCCACACAAATCTCCATACATATCGGTCGTTCTGACAAGTCAAAGTTAGAAGGATTTGTATGGGGTTATCAGTAATCATGAGAAAACTAATATCTCATGGCCGTAATTTGCCCTGACAAACTGATCTTTGGCTGGGAAGCACTTTTAATCTTGCCAGACCACTGATCTTGCTTTTTTTTTGAAGATCTCAACAAATCTCAAAATTTTAAAAATGTCACTATTCATGACAGAGTACTTCGGCATTGTTATTGTCATTTTTGTTACGTTCCGACTGAAAAGAAAAATGGGATCTGACACAGACTAGAGTGATTTGAAAAAACAAAATTATTCACCTCTAGTAATAAAAAAAATCTTTGATTACCTTTGGGAAGCAGAAGCACAACAGCTGTGACAGTTTCCACGGTAAAAAACCCTGCACTCCTTGCAGCACAAATGTAACTCCCTGCATCTTCCTTTTTCGTGTTTCTGATAACTAACACACCATTGATCTCCTGGCTTCGTCCAACTGGAAGTTGTGCTCCTTGCTTTTTCCAGTTCACGACTGGCTGAGGATCACCGGTGGCAGAGCAGTTTAAAGTAAATGTTTCGCCAATCAACGCGGTAACTTTTTCTGGTGGCTTTATAGCGAATTTAGGGAGGGAGACCACAACTAAGACAGTTCGTTTTACTACAGTTCCTAACAGATTAGTCGCAGTGCATATGTAGTTATCAGAATCAACCTTACGGACCCCAAACAGTTTCATGACAGTTTTGTTACTCTGTACCCTCCCCGGGGGTAGCTGACCAAATGACTTACTCCATTTGACCAAAGGCGCAGGATAGCCGGTCACGTGACACACAGGTAGAGTAGCATTACTTCCTTCCACGACGTAAAAGGGTCCCGGATTAAGAGATATGGAAGGACGAACTGCAAAGCGAAAAAAGTTAATATTATTAGGACGCTCGTTAGTTAATAAAAAGAGGCAGGTTTCCTGTTTCCTGGCACTAGCACAGAATAAATGGTCAAATGTTCTTACACTAGAAATACGTGTTTTGCAGATACTCGCCTAACTGGAGGAGGGAAGGCCATGAGTTTAAAATAAAGAGGAAGACGTTGACTCTTGTAGAATCTATACCATAAGGTAAAAAAAAACCCGGCATATCATTGGCGTATTGTACTTGGCCGCGATTTGAATGTCAGTCTCGTACTTTCTTGGGACAACTGCTGATATTGTGGTGCATTCTGCGAGGTTTTCTATCCTCTGATTAAATTAAAGGACGTATTATGGAAAAGGAGATTCATGAACTCACCGTTTACTACCAGGTGACCCAACGCGTGCGCTTGTCCTAAGACGTTTGCCGCTGAACATTTATACACACCCGCGTCACTTCCTTTCACGTTCTGTAAACTTAGAATTCCTCCTGTAACCGCTGACTGTCTCATTTGTAATTTATTCGGCAGTTTACTCCACAATACCGCAGGTTGAGGGTTACCAGTAGCTGAACACTGAAACGTGGCTGATCCACTCTCGTTCACAGTTACCCTTGAGGGAGAAAGAGCAACGAAAGGTGCTGAAAATGATTCGCCAGGCTCTCCTTTCGGTCCCGGCATGCCTGTGGGACCTGTATCTCCTTTCTGACCTTTAATACCAGCTTCGCCAGGCAGCCCAACAAGTCCCCTGATGCCTTGCTTGCCACTCTTTCCTGGTAACCCCATAATGCCTTGATCTCCTTTGTTTCCAGGTTTACCTCTCTGTCCTCTTCGCCCCCGGTCTCCTTTTTCTCCTCTGGGTCCAGGTGGACCTGGAGGGCCTGGAAATGAGCACGTGACACCTTTTGAATGACAAAGTTGCAGTTTGCCCTCGGATAAAAGCTTCTTGATTTTCCGCACCGTTTGATCCACAGAATTTGTGCTGTTTGAGTTGGTTGAATCAGCCTGACGCTTATATAGTCTGTTCCTATGGTGTATGGGGAATTGAAGCTCTAGAAAGGAAAAAATAAATAAACAAAACTGTTCATTGTTATAAAGTTCGCATGATACCGATAAATAATAATAGCCGCTTAGCAGCTGTTAAATTTTATTCTGAGTTCATAAACCGCTTGAGAATCATATATATATATTTTTTATTTGATGAAAATATGTTATATATTCCCTTTCTTGTGTTTCTTTAGGGGCTGCCTTAACGCTATGCCTTGTAGAAAATCAACAGGGCCCGCTTGATTATCTTCAAATTCGGTGGTCCATGCTGCCTCGCATCAGCCAGATTTCTCTCTCAATTTATGCGAAGGACTCTCGCGCCTGTAGCCGATGGAGACTGGTTCGGGCTGGTGGTTTACCAGAACCTAATCCAATCTCTGCATCGCCGAAGCAAATTGTCGAGGGAAGGGGCAAAACGAATACAGTCTAACCTCAATAATACGGATAGCTCTCTTTTATGGGCAGTTATATTTGCCCTAAACTTAAAAATTGATACAATTTCGATAGAATTCCTTCCTCTATAAGCGGATACCTCTGTAATGCAGACACTTGGCCTTGTCCCTTTCATGTCTGTTTTAGGGAGCTTTGATTGGGTAAAAAACATTTTACGTAGAAACTTTGGATGAAAAGACGACAATGTGTTACGAAGGCTCTCTGTTTATGTATGTGTAGCTAATTTCAACCAGAAGTTCTACCAAACAGATAGCGGTGACAACATGCCAATTCGATTCTCCTCAGGGCACGATGAGCATTTAGTATCCTTTCTAATGGTTAATTTCAGTCATTAAGAATTAAAAGTTAAACAGTAAAGAAATCTAAAAAAAAAACTTACCGGAAGAACGTGTCTTTGTTATCTCCACAACACTTCGTTCGTTTGATGGTCGCGGCTCAGTCTTTGCGTTGTTTTCAAGAGCGTTAATTCTCTTCTTCTGTTCATTTAACTCTAATTCAACTCTCAAAAACCCGGCGCAGTAAAATAAAATAGACAAAACAGAAAGAAAGCTGGAAAAAGAAGGCAAACTCTGCTTTTGAGTTACCATCATATGCAAGACTATCGACCGACTTCTTGGTTCCCGGTCGGTGGGAATGGATATTTGATACCGGAGATATAAACGACAGTAGGTAACTCGCCAATTTTTCTCTCGATATGAGTTAGAGCAAAGTTCACATCGGTTTTGGCATATCGTCAAATTGTTGGCATTCGAGAGTCTACAACGTGTCTAATACCTATTCAAAGCATTCTGTAAACGAAATTCGATTCCCTGACTGCCAAGGAAAAACAAGCGAGGTTAGCCTTCTCCATGTCCA
This sequence comes from Porites lutea, assembly GCF_958299795.1. Classification (NCBI taxonomy): domain Eukaryota; kingdom Metazoa; phylum Cnidaria; class Anthozoa; order Scleractinia; family Poritidae; genus Porites; species Porites lutea. The sequence goes on from NC_133201.1 coordinate 41,937,504, forward strand.
CAAAACTCATTCCTTTACATTCGATCTATCCTAAACCATTATTTTGATCAGCTAGCTATAACTCCAAAATGAAACACACGGTATTTACTCGATCCATCACAGCGGATGGAAGCTAAATTACCGGAATAAACGCCGCAGTCAATCAGAAGAATGCGGTGCTTATAACGATTGTCCCTGAGCAAAAAAGCCAGACATTAGAGCGCAGACATAAACATACGTAACCTGTCCCAGGCTCCGAGATAGTGGGTTCGGCGAAATTGAGAATAAAGAACCCGAAAATAAAATGGGAGGAAACTGGGGAGAGGAAAACCGCCACCACCCTCTTTTTCCCAGATCACGTGCTTAATATATTTTCGCGTGCCTCACACTCACGCGTCATCCCTACTATCTGAGAGCCTGGAACAGGCTAAGACACATCAGGTGCAAAGACGGACCCATCCCGGGTAAAATAGAGCCTCTTCTCTCTCAAGGGGGAGGTGTTCTGCTTTGCACAAGGTAGGGCAAACAAGAAATCGTATAGTTAAAGTCGTTCGTGACTAGCATCAATGTGCCACACCTTTATGGGCTATATATTTCCTATGGCCTGCGTTCAGATGTCTTTTATATCCCTTGTTGTAGATTTTTTTACCATTTTCTTCCCATTTTAAGGTATCAGGAACTATTTTTTCAAATTCTCCCTCCCGTTTTTTTATCACCCTGTTATCACCAAAAGCAAATTGGAATCCCGCAACAAAACAAGCTTTATTTACTTCACTTTAGCCTCTTTCCGAGAGATACAATATACAATAACGAGGAAATGCAATTATGACAAAATAATTCACGCGCCCTGGCTACGCTTTTTGGTCATAATGGCGCTGAATACAAAAAATTCAATAAATTATTTATTCGGTAAACATTCTCTATTGCACACATTATTGTATTGTCATTTATAACCTTCCTAGTTATAATTCATATTTACAATTTGTTGCTAACGGTAATTATAGAACGAAAACACGAAATAGCACCTCATATCTTGAAGTACTCGCTTGTTTGTACTTGCTGCACGTAACTTAAACCTCCATTTACGCAGATGCGACAATTCATATGTTAAAGCTCGATATTCGTGTACTGGTAGACTGTTCACAGTCCCCTATTTTTCGTAAAGATCGTCGAGATCAAGCGCTTTCCGTTACAGCGGCCATCCTGGTTTCAAAAGTACCTGGGGGACGGGCGCCGGGGGTTTATAGCGGTGGGGAGATGGAGGAGAGAAAATACCCTCCCAAACCGTCCCCCGTCTCCTAAGTAGATGCGACACTCATCTCTACGATAGCCTAGGACATTTCAAACCAAGACGGCCGTCCGGAACGCAACGCGCTCGTCCTCGATGATCTTACGGAAAAATAGGAAGTGTGAATACAACAAAAGTGAAACAAAAAAACCGATGATAAAGAATTTCAAACAATCAAAGAATAGATAGCTTGGGGCATGCGTCTGTTTCGTAGGTAAAGCTAAATTCACTGGTTCAGTCACTCACTGCATCCTGCAGTTATTTCCAATATCTTCGGCATACTGGTCAGAGATGAACTTTCTTAGATTTTCCACGTCTAACCGAAGCTGTTTTACTTTATTTGTCTTGGATTTTATGGCATCAACATCATCGGAAGAGTCGTTAGTTTCATTTTCCCCTTCGTCGATCGTAGCTGAAAAAAGGAAATAAGAAAGTAAAGAAAAATCAAACCAAACGAAAAAACACTACACCAAAAAGCATTAGCTAGACAGACAGGTCAAAGAAACGAACTCGTACATGAGAAAGAAGGCCCACCCCAGCTGTGGAAGAGGTTGGTCAAAAACTTGCTCGTAAATTACAAAAGAAACCCGTAACAACTGTGGAAGAGGTTGGTCAGACAATTGAAATGGGTTTTTGTCCAATATTCACTCAGATATGTTGGTTGCGCTTCATTTCTTCATGTCGGTGTTTTAACATTAAATGAAACACTCCTTCGTATATTTAAGAGACATGATTACTTCAAGGTGTTCCGTAAAGTTAAGTAGTCTCTAAGGGCGTCAGACCTTTCTAGATCAAACTGTATCCGTTTTGTTGAGTGACAAATCTGACGAGGGATTAAACTTACTTCTTAGGCCAAGAAGAACAGACATGTCCGGATCTTTGCCTTCCTTTCTTTCTCGACAAACTTGAACCACTGCTTTGAGCTCCGAGGTACAGTCGGACAGCTAGGGTTTTAACAACAAAAAACTCTTCACTTGACTAACAAACAATCCATTAACATACAAATAATGAGTGTCACCAAATCTACAACGGGGCCGAATAGTACTGAGCACTTCAGAAAAAATTTCCGCAGCGAGAACTTGATAGAGTTCAATATCTTTGCTATCACCAGTATAACAATCAAGAAATAGTGTACAATTTCACTATACCCCCATCGTATTATATTTATTTCTATTTCCTTTTGAAAAAACAATGCAACGCAATACAGTAAACAGGCACACTGAAGAACCTAGTGAATTTATAGGAACCTACAGGCTGCAATTTAGAACTGATTAGACCACAGTACAAATGAACTCATTCAACCTGAGACTTGAAATGTTATCAATTCTCGGAGCCTTTTTCCTTTCTTATGTTTTGATGAAGTTATAAGAGAAAATTCATGTCCGTCACTTTTGGAACATAAGCGATCGCTTCTGGGAAGTATCCGCCTACAATCCCGGTCATAATTGTTGAAACGCAACCAACATTGAGGGAAGAGGAGGGAAGCAATACTTGCGTTCATGAAACGAACAAGTTTATGTCGTGTTTTCCGGAAGTGTTTCAACAAATTTTGACCGGCATTATAGCTTAGGTTCGACTGCCTTAAATAATAAGTGATACCTCTTTCCAAAGAAGTCTTTGATTTTCCAACTTCTCCTTCGAACTTAGTTTTTTCAACTGTAAAAAGGAAACATATATGTAAACTTTTACACTTAAATCGTCTACAAAAACGAGTTACAGTAGACACGATAAGGCTATTAATGGATTTATAGCGGCACAATGGACCAAAATCTAATATGAGATACTAAATCACGGGTTAAAAAACCAGCCAGATTTCATAAAACTTAATAAATACCTGCTCACAACGGCATTGAAGATTTAAGTTCTCTTCTAGTAAATCCTGGTTGTGCAAAGCAATCTAAAAATATTCAAAATTAGGAAACGTGAGTTTAGGATGAATATTGTTATGCCATTTTAAGGGGGGGCGAGGGGAGGCAAAGAAGGTGCATTATAGGCAACTGGAAAGTAGAGAATGACGTTTCGAAGATGTCTTCGGCTTCATAAATGACTTACTTCCTTAACAGCTTTCTTCATTTCCTCCAATGCGTTTTCTTTCAACGTAAGCTCCTCCCGTAAAGCATGTACCATTTCCTGCCAACACATAGCAAACATATATATATAAAACTGACCAAATTACACGAGTATGGAAAAGAAGGCACCGTTTTAGGATTGTACACAAGTCACCATTTGTTCAACATTTGTATGTTACCACAGTGAATGTTTAGCCAGATCATTTAAGAGTTCAAACGTTATTTAAGAGACACTGGAAGGCAACAGTCACCTTTCGTTGAATTTTTCCTTTCTTACTTATTCCTACGATTTCCACACATGAAAACTGCTGTGTCGTTCGCTTAAGTTAGTATCAGTAAAGGAGATGCTACTCTGGATACCAGAGGGATGCTTCGGAGTCGGCACCGCGTCGGCCGAATGGTCATGAGACTTGATCGAAACCGGAAACGCCGTATAATAAGTCTCTGGTAACCTGGGCCGAGTTGCTCAAAGCTAGGTTATCTTAAACCAGGGTTAGTAAGAGATTTGAATTCAGTTTTGAAAGTTTAAAAAGTATTTCAGTTTTAATTCTTTTTGTCTACAAGTTGATGATTGGAAGCTCTAAAAATAACAGACAGAATTATCCCAGAAAATGCTATTGAACACAAGAAAAAGAAACCCGGGTTAAATTTAACCCCGGGTTAAGCGGTAATCGGCCTTCGAACAACTCGGCCCAGGATAATGACATGCCCAATCCTGATACTGAGACAGAGTAGTGTGAGATTACTTACAATGCAGTTAGTAATAGTTTCAGTGTAATTAGACTGTAACGGGGAAAGGTTTTAGCTGTGAGTTCATACGATACTGCACGACGATCAAAATCTGTAACAGTGAAGTACGAGCAGGTTTACTTGTGCGAGTTCGGGGAAAATCTTTGGCGGCTCCCAATGGGCCGAGGAAAAGTGAGTTTTCCTCGCTGGATGGCGGCTCTGCCGCCAAAATAATTTTCCCCGAATTTGCACACGTGAGGCTGCTTGCAGGTTAGTGAAGTACTGGCACACCTCTTCTTGTGTGAGTCGTTCCTCAAGGTTGTTCTGTTCTTTCTGGGTTTGATAATGAAGAGCTTTCATCTTCTTGTGCTTATTCTCTAAAATCTATAGGGCGAAATAAGTCAGACTGCTTTCAGTAACAGATTTTTACAGTAAACTGGGCCTCAATCTTATGCCACTGCAAGACTACTCGTAACTATTTTTGAGTTTGTTAGCCTGTGGAGCCGTGGTTCCCTTTCCAAAGCGCGGAAAGCACGACAAGAACTTAAAAGGGTCGCTTAGTAACACCGAGTTTAGCCGACGTTAAACAAAACCAAGTTCTATTCCACCAACCCCTGTACATATCGATTCTATAATCACCCTTTAGTTTACTGTGTCAAGCACAAATCAACCCTCACTAGTATGGAACAAATAGCGTAGACTAAAAAAGCCCTTAATCATTTAAAATAACCCACTTATTACCAATTCTGATACCTATGGATTGTCTGAAACCGTGATTTAATCGCTGAAATAGAATCTCATCGTATACCTTCTTCGTTCGGTCAAGCTCTCCCTGAAGTCTCTCATTTTCCATTTTTAAGTCTTCATAGTTTATAAGTGACACTGGACCGTCATTGCTGATTTTATCGAGAGAAACCTGAAGTCTACGAGAAGAAAAAATAAAATAATATCAGCAATGGATATACAGTGTAACTTATCACTAGCGAATGATCTGCAATGCCGACAACACACAGTCAGAAATAAGATTAAAATACGCGAACGTCTTGATCAATCTCTTCTACCGTGATCTAGCTACATTGAGTCATCGGAATATTCTATTTCAAGCAGATTTCTAGACATTTAATGAAAGTCAAAAAAAGTGATTTCTAAAGTTTATTCTCTTATTCCGCTCTTAGGGAGGACAGGACGTTGAAAGCCAAGGATGTGTACAGATCCACACAAAGTTTAGGTTGTGTATTGAAGTTACCGTTCTTGTTGATCCCAACAAAAGGCAAACAGCATACGTACTGGACAAGGAACAAAGCCCCCCCCCCCTCCCTCCCCCTCAAACACACACACAAACACCCTTCGCATAAATGCCCTCCCTTCGACTCAGATAATTGAATAAGCATCCCGGGCGCTAATTGCAGAATTAAAAGCAAGTATGTGCTGAATGTGTTACCTACTTTTGCACGTTTTCCTTCAGTGCTGTGTTTTCTGCTGTTAACTTCTTTGCCTCGTCATCCTGTCAAATTGAAAATTGTCGAGAAACGTATTACAGAGAGAGAAATCAAAGGAAAATCAAACAAACAAGTCATAAACCTTTTTCGTGTCCCAGTTACTCAAAAACTGGATAGCGCCATGCACAGCGTAAATCTCTATTCAATAGATAAGTATTAGGAAAGCCAATTACGTTATTATTTACTTTGTTTCCAAAAGCCTTGTTCATGCGAGCCAATTTCTTGTCCTTTGAGGAAACAGTTTCTTTCAGTTTATCACACTGCTCACGAACATCCTTGAGGTAGAAAATGTTAAGGTGAACAAACATGTGCCAATTAAAAGAGGACAGTATTACCATCTACAGACTCAAGGCAATACCGTTTGCTAAATATTATATAAAATACTAAGGACATACAGTCAAACCCGGCCTTACGACCATTTCATTTATATAAATATCTAGTTTTTCATTACCCCACGAGGTCGCATTAACAGGGTTTCACAGCAATAGAGAGATTAAGAGTCACGTTTCGTACGGCAAACGTCAAACGTCTGATTCAAGATGAGAGTTTCTCAGAATAGAAAATAAGCTGATAGAAAACTGTCCAGAACAATTCTTTTGGATGAAACTGGCGTGAAACTACTTATTTTTGCGTAGAAGTAATAAACAATAAACGAAAATTAAGGGGAAAACATGGTCACGTGGTACAAATTCACGTTTGCCGTTTGGCGTAAACGTGATTCACTTAATCTCCCTAATATCTTCCTTTTATTTTTGAGTGAATGGACGATGCCTTAAAATGATGCTAAAAATAACTTGATCTGTGAAAACGCCGTTGCATAGGCTAAGTACGGGAGTTGAACGCTCCGGATCATGTGCTCTTGTGAGTATTCAGTACCTAGTATCGAAAAATTGTAAATTAAATACACCTGTCTTAATTTAAATTTTGGGTATCCCCTGGCAAGTGTCTAAAATAACAAGTACAAGTAAGTATGTAAGAACATCTGTATTGTTGCATTGATCAAAGGATATAGTTTTGTTCAACTTCTGATGTTCTTCAACAGTCGGTACATCCTTCAGATACCGTTCTAAGCTCTGCTTTTCACGCCTAGATTATAAAACAAAAGTCCTTCCATTAGACATTTCCAGCTTCAGATGCTAATACAATTTAAGGGTAAGATTTTTTCATATCAGCTCTTTCTTGCGATCAAATCTTGAGTTCCCGTTTTTAATGTTGTTGTTGTGTTTTTTTGTTCGTTTGTTTGTTTGTTTGTTTTTCAGGGAGTCTAAGGGAGAAACAGAGTGCGACTTTTCAAATAAAATTATAGACCCGGAGAAAAACTCTCTGTCGAAAAATCGGGAGAGTAGAATGTCACGAGCTAGTGAGCCGCAAAGAGACGGGGACTAAAACTTTGATAAGTGACAATAAAAAAACTACAAGATAGCCTGCGAAGGTGTGGGAATTGTTTTTGCGCGTGTAAGATATTTGTCGGCGTAGCCGCCATTCTCATAGCCTGCTAGGCAGGCACTTGGAAGTATTTGGACCTAGGCTACCATTCTCACGGCTTTGCCGCGAGAAGCGAGCGCTGAAGGCGCGACAAACTTCCAAAGCGTCGCCTCCCCATTCTCCTCACGGCTTCGCCAAAACTCGTCTGCCGAAACTTTCCTCGCGCGAAAGATCCTGCCGGCTACGTAGGCTAACTAAAAGGTTTCCCCAAAACAAGTTGCACCTTAATGTGGACTTAAAATTGGTAAAATAGAATGTAGAGCTAGGTTGAAGAACGATACTAGTTGCATAATGTACGATTTTTTTACTCTATGAAACTAAGATACTGATAAGACACCATACAAAAGTAGTCTGAAATCAGACTTCTTATAAAAGATGAATAAGGCATCTTTTACTCGAACCTAGGCTCCCGCGAACCCCTTGTAACGAACATGGGAGAACAGGCACAATATTTGGCGCCATGAACGATACAAAGATTTCTATTTGAAGTCTTAACTTCTCACTTTTGCATAGTACTTGTATACATGTATACTGTAAGTCGGTAACAAAGCGATAGTGTACGAAATGTATCCAGCATTTACCACGACGATCGAAATACAACGTGCGATCTTGTTGAAGCCAGTGTAGTGTTAATAGCCTACAATGTTTGATCAAAGTGAAGTCATCTCTTACTTGAGCTTTAGCTTATCCTCTTCTAGTTGCTTTAGTTTACTGCTCAGCTCTGCTTGCGATTTCTCTTGTTCTACAAACTTGAACCAGAAGTAAAAATCGAGTTATAACATTCAATATTGAGTCGCTTCACTACAAGTTTTATAACAAGGCTGTTGTGATACATGTACAAAATTGTAAAATTCAATTCAACTACAGCGCTGTAAACGAGCGAAACCCTTTCGAGGCCTTCGATTCAAATAAAAACAACTTTCATGTTGTACAGTATTTGCTACAAGAGCATAAATAAAGTGAAATTTTATAATGTAATTTACGCCGCGCAATTATTTAAATTTGGCGCCCAAAACGCAATCTCGTACACTGTAAATCAACAAAAGGTATTCAAAGTCTTAACTACGCATACATACATGTACACACATCCTTCATTAAACATACACAGTACTATCTCACCTTTTTTTGCATTTGTTCCAGTTCCTGTCGACTGGAGACTGCAGAATCTTTGACACTGGCTTGCATATTCTCTAAGAGATACTCCGTCTCCCTGGAAAGAGTCAGTAAATTTACATTCCGTGGTCAGCAGTCACGCAAGAGATCAGTACGGTCAGTCATATCGGCCTACGTATTTACAGGTCTTTACGGCGAAACAATCTTCTACGAACCTGTTTACCAGTGGAACTACCGGTCTACAAAAGCCGGACGAGGAACGTCAAAACTGAGAGCGAAGCACGGGAATTTCTTTAAACCGTGAGGGACTTTGAGAAAGTCTACAAACTTATTTCTATTGCTTTATCTCTAAAGGTATAACACACAGTCACTGACGTAACAATAACCGAAATAAAAAATGGTAAGTGCACATCCGTTGTTTACTACTACTAGAAGACAGAAGAACCTCCAACTCCGATCCAAGTACAGAGGTAAGAATTGTATAAAGTCTGTTCAGTTATGGAACAAAAGAATTGTTCATGATAGTGAAGTATCCGTTTTAAGAAATTGCAGTACACGTATAATAAAAGTCAACACATATACATAAAATTGAGTGTAAAAAATGGTGAAATAATTTGATGGGTGACTTGGATGATGGTTTTTGCGACCAAGAGTAATGACCTGAACGCGGGAGAGGTGTGTGTAAGAACAGGATATACTGAAAAAAAAAACATTTGAATTAATTTTGTTGAGTGTTAAGTCTTATTCACCAACGAAAAAATGTCTAACAAAAACAGGTGAAATAAATAAAAATCTCGGACATAAAAGAGAAAGATTTTTGCATAGGGTTCAAGTGTAAAGACTTGGTGGTGATTTCAATAAAATTAGCTCAAGTAATAGTTTACCAAATAGAAAATCAGTAGGCAGGTTTTATTTTGAACTGAGTCTAATTACATGTAGACAGATTGCTTTCTTGACTTTCTTCCATGTATCATTATTTATGCTCTTACCCAAGTTTCTTCTTAAGTTTATCAATGGATGAGTCCTTTTCCGCAATGTGTGCTCTTAGCTGTGCATTCTCATACTGGCATTCCTGTAGTTTCAATGACAGTGATGTGTTATCTGGCACACTCTGTGTTCGGCTGACATGCATGTGTGTGGGCTGTATCGACTGTTGCAGTGCTGGGTTTGTCTGATGAAGTAGCTGCTGCTGAAGTTGAAATATGCTTTGTTTCTGTCTGAAGAAAGGACAATTTCAACAATTTCAGCATACAGATTCTTTAATTATCAATATCAACTATATGACACATGGCTCGAAGAAAACGTGACCTCTGATTGTCCTTTTGGACAAAATTTGCTTGCTCAGGGACATTTTCTTAGTTAATGGTTTAAAGGTACAAGATTGCCTAGACCCTTTCCCATTAGGTAAGTGAGCTATAAAAATTTTGGCATCAAGGCTGTGCTTTATCAGCACCCAGTGGCCCCTGGCCTCGGTCCTTGAGTGACTAGAAATTCGTTATTTTGTCATAGAAACAGGGTGCAAAGAAAGTCATTTTTACAGCTTGTCATTCAGGCAAGCTGAAGCTAGCATTTACTAGCCCAAACGTCATTTCAACTAGCCCCAAAATTTTTTTGATGAGCAGAATTGATTTCACAGTTCTTCTGTAAGACGAATTCCTCAAAATACTTTGTTTGCCCGTTGGGCAAGTTAAGAACAGAATTAACTAGCCCGATAGCAAAATCCACTAGCCCCGAGCTATCAGACATGACTTTCTTTGCACGCTGCATAGAAATCATGCTGGGCACCCTGGATTTCATAAGTTCAGAGCACTGGGCTCCTGCCAGTTTTTCTTAGGGTGCTTTCTATTTGTCAGAACTGACCAGCCAGACCAATCCTGTCGCAAGGATAACTTTCCTTTTAATCAAAACTATCCAGTTAGATCAGTCAAATCCTAAAATAGTATGCACAAAGGAGATGGTGTTTTAGCAAAAACTCTTAGAAAAAGGCGATTTCATAATTCAAACTGACTGATCCGGCCATGGTCCAGCCGGCCAGTTCTGACAAACGGAAAGCACCCTTCAGAGTACAATGTTGTGCATGCCCAGCAAGAAAATCTACTTGTCTTAGCTCAGACTACCAGAAAGGACTCTATCTGAAATCAGATCACATAAAAAAACCTTTAATAATAAATGCTTGAATAACTTTGAAGGTCTGAAATTCACAGAGTTAGTTCCTTAGCTATCATGTCCCCAGTAAACATATACACTGTAGCTTAATGCACGGTTCTTACCTGTCAATAATCTGATCTTTCTGGCCAATAAGCTCATCTTTTGCTCTCAAATATGAATTCCATTTATCACTGTCATCACTTGAAGGACTTATTGATCTTGAAGCTTGGCCAGATGAGTTTGAGTATGCGTCCCCTGAAATGCTAAGTGGGCTGTTACGAAGAACACTTGTACCCTCTTTGACATGTCCAAGGGGTGCAGGATATCCCACTGAAGTAGTTGCCATTGTAGAGGAGGCTGAGATCCCTGAAACATTATTGTATACAAGTTACAGAATGTTTCAGTATTGAATACAAAATCTGGCTGAGCAAACATATACCACACATGTACTCCCAGCTTTTTGTTTTATCATGCAATTTCCTCTTTTTATCTGGCTGTTTTTATTGAAAAATTTAAGGGTCCTGTAGGTTTCCCTATAATACACAAGGCTGTGCTCCAAGGAAAATTGAAGGGAGCCCAGTGCTCTGAACCTGTAAAATCTAGTGGCTGGAGGGAAAATGTTGGGCGGCAGGTGCCACCGAGCTCTGGTAGGAAACAGCGCTGATACTGATTTTACTGTATGCACTATGTATGCATTCCTCTAGATGCTTCCAATGACCCCTGGCAACTTACTCTAGACTTGCCTTCCGGCAGCAAGAATTAGATGCACAGGCTTGGTGCATTTTAATAAAATATGTACAGTCATGAATATTGTAATGGGCAATTCCAGGAAATATCCATACCATACCATGGACGGCTTCCATATTTTATCCCCTCCCCTGGTCTTCGGACTTTCCAAAATGCGTTATCTCCCGTTGCAGAGCTTCAACGGTTTTCTTCTACGAATAAACACAAAAACATGGATTGCCTGATCCATTGATGCTTGTATTGTACCCTGTGTTGCCAGTGTTGCCAATTCATTTGCAACTGAATCAGTCAATGAAATAAGCATTTTTGAGGAATAAACACTTGTCTGTCTCTGAACGACCTCTTGCCTTTGGAATTCCAATCATAAGTATCCCCCACACCTTTAGATTTCCAGTTCAAAGAACCCCCCTTGCCCTTGGAATTACGAAAAGCCATCCTTGGAATGATATGGATATTTTCTGGAATTGCCCAACGGATACACACATACAGTGTACAGAGACTTCTATTTTTAATAGCAGGCTGAACAGTATGTGTTTGGAGAAAGAGCTGATTTTAAAGTACTTTCCTAGCAGATCAGTCCCCTTCGATCTTCCTAGAAAGTGCCAATTTATTTTTCGAGGAAGGTTTCGGTTTTTTGAGGAGACTCTGCTCTCACTGGGTAGTTTAAAAGATAACTTCAATTGGTCTAGATAGCAGCAACAATATAGATAGTCGTATAAACATAACAACTTTCTTTAATTTTCCAGACATGTTTCGACGGTACACTGAAGATGACGGAGGTACCGTCGAAACATGTCTGGAAAATTAAAGAAAGTTGTTATGTTTATACGACTATAACTTCAATTCATACAAACCTCCTCTTCCCAGGAGGTTTAGAAAGTCAAGATTCTGCAGTATTTCTTACCAGTATGCATCACTTGTTGACTGTTTTGGCTAGACATTCCAACTCCATGGCTGCCAGAAGTTAATGTGGCTGCATTATTTAATGGCATTTGCTCCAAATGTCTTAGTCCAATGGCATTCAAACAAGGATGAGATGTATTTGTTTGAACATGAAGTTCATTTATTCTTGAGCTAGATCCCCACTTTCCATGTAACCCAACATTCAGTCCCTGCATGCTCCGTATCTGACGTTCTTGATGTTCCGCAAGAAGTTCAGCTAATTCAGTTCCTTCACTTTGTTGTCTTGTGAGTACATAGCGCTTGTGTCTGCTGTTCTGTGATGCGAGATTTTTTTCCACATGGCTTTGAGTTTCAGCATTTGATACTTGTATAAGAAGTTACACAAAACAGTTTGTTGAAAAGTTAAACACAAAGAACAATAATTTAATAGTACTGCCATAAGTACTGTCAGGGCTGTCACTAGTTTTTGAAGTAGGTTGGGAAATAAATAGAGATAACTGGGTATTTGTCTAGTGTCATGAAAGGAAAAATCCACAGCCCCAAGCCCTTATAAATGACTGCCTTAAAAACTACTTCGTAATTTACAGATGCCCTAGTATAGAACTTCTGTAATAAAAGACAAACGTAAAATGTAACAGGCAATGCATTCAATAACACAATATGTTACCAGCAATTTACATGTAAGTAGTCAGCTGTACCAAAACATTTGTGATTGATTTTTTACTATTCCTGAATCAGCATTTGACTTTTTTTCACGTGAAATTTATATCGTTTTTAAGACTTAGATCATGACTATTATTTCTGATCTTTTCATCATTATTACCTTTGTGCCAGAATTGTGGAGAAGATGGTTCACTCAGTGACTTGATGCCATGCACAGATTGCAGTGTATCCCTAACATTTTGATTATGGTCAAGATTCACAGCATTGAGATTAGTTGGCTTTTTCAGTCGGGGTGAAGACCAGTAGCCACTATCTGTAGGACTGTACCGTGAAGCAGACATCAGCTCTATTAACAGAAAAACGCAATTAAATTACAGTGTATTTATGAGTTTCTTATTAAAGGATTTATAACTTCCATTAATTTTTTTATTATTATTATTCATTCAAAATATTCCTCAATCGCTGCTTCTGATTGGCTCAAATCTCCTAAATAAATCTTCATAACAAGCTACCATTGACCACATGTGGAATATGTTTGCTGATATTCTTACAGATGATCAAGTGAGTCACTTTTACAATTAAGAAGCAGCTCAGCTGTTTAGGTAGAGCTGGAGAAAATGGCAGAAAATTTACCATATTTTGCAAAGAAGAAACAGTCAAACTGCTACCTTGAATATAGCATGAACACTCAGCAACAAATAATATTACTTCCATGGATGACAACTGCTATTCGCAGTACATCTGCTAGACTGAACATCCTTTTATATACCAAATTTACTGACTTATGAAGACATGAACCGTATACATCTATTGAGCTAAGCAGTTTTGAAGTACAAAATATTTTCAATGAATAATAAAACAAATGTTGAATTTGGTTTTCCTATATTATGATGGTTCCTCAAACATTAAGTTCACTGATTAAATTAATTAAAGTAATAATAATTATAAACTGATTGGCTAACTCCTTGACTGATATAAACGCTGAATTGCTTGATGACTACGGGCCTGTTAAAAAAAATTACGAGTGGCATGGGCACGTAGGGACTAGTACCCCTGCATGTAGACACTAGTCCCTACGTGCCCATACCACTTGTAATTTACTTTATTTTTTGTACGAATGTTTGAGTATTCATTTTATTTTATTTTAACCTAGGTCCTAATCTAGGGGCGGTGCCTCGTATGGGACGTTAGTCCCATTGCACCTACCCCTTTTGGGTTTTTCCTTCTTTTTTCTTTTCTTTTTTTTGTGTTGTATTATAAATTTATATTGTATATTACAAGAGGAATACCCAATAAAGCTGTGGAAAAAAACAAAACAAAACAAAACAAGGTGATCATGAGTCCAGCTCGGCGGGCTGGCTCACGCCTTGTTTCCTCCTAAGATTTTTGTTATCTTTATATGAAAAGGCAGCCTGGCTTTGAACTACACAAACAAGGCATGAGCCAAACACGCTCACCTCATATTTAAAGGTCCTAAGTGACTCACTCTTTGACTTGCTTACAGGAATAATGACTCACTGATTGATGAACAGCATTGACAGGTAATTTGACTAATAGAATAGTTGATCCAACAAAACAACCATTGAAAAGTTTATAAGATATATGTTGTAGTTAAGTTTTTATCTCAGGTTATTTTTATTTTTCCTTTGTTTCAACTTCATTAGCATAGATTACCATATCCAAAAACAAAAGAATTAAAACAAAAACCACCTGAGATAAAAAATTAACTACAACATATACAAAGATTAACGAAAGACAGGAAAAGAGGTTGACTGCCTCGTTGAAAAATTAAGGAACTGACTTCTCCTGACTCACGGGTTTTCAATGCACGTTACCAAGATTATTTACAATTAAATTAATATGGGACACAGCATGATACTTTTCTTTGTGACATCAGCAGTGCAGAAGGATGAACACAGCTTGAAAGTCATGCATCCAGCTAGATCCATGCACACTAGAATAATAATGTTCTACAGACTATGGTTGGGTTTAGAGTTCAAATCAAATGGGCAGCTGTACAGAAAACTATTTTCAGAAATGATATCTCTAGCAGAACTTTCAAACAAGAAAGCAGACAACACTACATTGGCTTACAAAGTTAATGATATTCTAAGCACTTTTTTATCATGCTGAGGACCCTCCAGTCACATGAAGTCCGTTTAGCAATTTGTGTCTTATCGCATAACTGGCAAAAAAAATTCCTCTTATTTTGAACAGACCTTTTATAATTTAAGAAAACTGACACTTTCTAGCAAATTTCCAAGTAAATTTAAGCAGAAGTAGATTACAAAAATAGCCTGGTGTATCAAAATTACGGGTATGCATATAATTTGACTTTATTTGGTTATTTTTTGTTTGTTGTTTACTTATTCCTTTTAATTTTTCAATGATTTTGGTTTTGGACCCTTAGAATTTTTTTCTCAGATTCTCAAGTTTCCTCCATTGCTTTGATTTACTTCAACTGTTTGTCTTAAAGCATGTGCGGCAACTTGATTTCTGTCCCTGAGACGCCCAAGAAAGCCATAATATCGGTATTCAAGAACTATTTGGTCCATTTGCGAAGTTTTAAACGCCATATTTTGTATTTTTGTGCAAGTATTGTCGAGAAAATTCGAAGTCATTGAGGAGAACCATGCGAAGACAAGTTTTTTGTTGTCAGTGTTCCTACAAACGCATCAAATGTGGCCTTAAATGTGGTCATCTGGCTTTCATTTCTGTCTATAAAGGTTCTCCAGTCAATGATCTACCTTTGACAGATATTTTTTAAACTATAAATATGTCAATAAAATAAAATAATAAAATAAATGCCTAAAATAAAGTCAAATGTCTTGTGATCTTTTCGCTGCCATAAGAAGCAAGCACAATAAATGACAATTTGAAAAACTTTTAATTTAAAATAATACTTTTGATTCGAGAAAAAAATCCCAAATTTCTTTCCCTTTGAAAAAGAAAAATTTAAAATTGCGGCTGAATGCAACTGAACTTGCCTTTATCTGCTTTAACATACAGGTGAAGACCGCTGTCTTGAAAAAATACATCTTAAATTGCCTTGGCTTACTTAATTTTAAAAAGCTTTATTACGACTTCGCAGATGATTTCACCCTGTTAGTCAACAAAGGAAAAACCACAGGAAATTACTGACAGCAACACAGCGTTCAAAAATTACTCCTTGCGTACGTTTAAAAGGCTGATTTCACTCTCGTAGGGATGAAAAAACAGACGAGTAAAGAAACATTTTTATTATCATCGAGGGGAAATAATTAACAATTAAGGAAGCTCCTCACATCATTGAATATTTTAGCTAGGATTAACCTCTGATGGGGCCTTCGGCATGGTAACCCATAAACACAACAACGTCGGCAACGGATATTTCCTTCTGTATATGAGCTCTTCTAAGACGATGAAATAAAGTCGTCTCATCCTTAAACTTAAACATGTCATTACTATCTACTTATTCTGTAGGCTAGTATTTTTCAGACGCGTACCATATTTCTACTAAACAAGAAAATACAAGCTCTTTTCGCCGATATTACACGAGGAAACTCGATATTATCGCGCCATTTATACCACTTGCCTACATTTAAAAAGCCAAGATTGGCTTCCCTCTTCGGTTTGAAACAGTTAAAAACGAAAGAATGAATTAAGCCCCAGAGAGGACAAATCAATAGCGTATGACTTTCAAATAATACCGCGGAAAACAAAGCAACAAAATAAAACTGGTTATTGACGCCTTCATAACGAAAAGTAGTAACAGAAGCTAGAAATCTCGTAAGACCACTTAAATAACGGTAAACAAACTTCTTGAGATCAATACGGCGAACAAACAGAAGAGACGATGCTAACAATCCATGAGCGCACTTACCGCTGTGGTGTCTTCAGCATGAAAGAAATGTTTCTTCCGTCTTTTTCATCATTAAAATTTATGTCTTTGAATTAGCGAAAGCCATTTTGACAGTTGTGCTTTGAACAGCGGTGCGTGACGTCACGCACGAATGGGATCCTGAACGATCCTGAACAGCAAGAAAGAGGGTCGGGAGGGTGCGGTACCCCCCCTTTTTTTTTTCTTTTTTAAGTTAAACAACCTATTACCCAGACTTCCTTTTTGTATTTTTGTATTTTTTTTAACCTTGTCAATGTTAAATTTCTTTCTGAGTGCTCAGCTTCACAGAAGCACGAAATGGGGCGTCTTTAGGGAATCCTAACCAAATATTTCAATTGTACTGAAAATCACTAGACCATTCGAATTTAATGACCCAAAACATCGTATTGTTTACAAAATTACTCAAAAATTTGCATTCCGAATAGTCTGAATATTTTTGACAGTTCCGTCTCCAGGTTAGAAAGACTGTTTTATAAGAGAGATGCTATTTCTGCATATGTGCCCACCTCGTAGTCGCGAATAGACAAAAACATGAAGAATTTTTTTCAAACCTACTTTTAGAATCTGTTTATCCCTAGTATAAGCCGGGGCGCGTATCTTTTTTAAGGTACTCATTTAAATGCCACGAGAGAATGTACAATCAATCTTGCGTGTTTCGAGTCCCCGCGATATAAGGAGAAACTTGACATAACCAGTAACCTGTTCCACGCGTTTAGATAGTAGGGAGCAAGTTAAATCGTACGCGGCGAGCGCAAAAAGAAACACGAGTGGAAAAAAAGAGGGGAGATTGGCGCGGGAGCGAGAAAACCTTTTCCCGCCCTATTTTTTCCCTCGTCAATTTTTGGCCCGAGGCCTAATTTTTCGCCCGCGTCCCCACCATCTGAACGCCTGAAACAGGCTAAGAAACTAGTAAATTAGAATCACGTTTAAGGGAAATGGCCAAACACGTGATTCAAGTTGACAAATTCTGAAAGAAAAGGATTTTTTGTGGTTGAACCTGACAAGAAACTAAATGTTCAATTGTAGATATGATAACAGTACAAAATAGGGCCAAGGCACTAGTCACGCGTTGTGATTGGACATTTGCCGTCGCCTGCTGCCGAACGTGATCCTAAATGTCTCTGGTGATGCGATGGACGACGGGACTGTGATTCTGTTCAAGATGTAGCTCAAAGAAAGTGGAATTACCTGTTTCCTTAACTGATTTGAAAGAACAGAAAAACGTCCGATTGACGACAAGACAATTAGTAATTTGATTTTTGTTATCATCCCTTCTTCATTTTGCGCCTTTGAAGTAATATATCAAACATGAGATGCAGTGTTTCATGTAATATATCAAACATGAGATGCAGTGTTTCATCACCAGTTCTCAAACTCATTAATAATTCATTAAGAAAATACAAAGGAAATTAATGTTTAATGAGTGTTTGGAAATCGGATGAAACACTGCTTAGTATTTGCATCCTTAATTTCTCCTTCAAAAATGATTTTGTTTGAGAAGAAATATCAAACATTCGACACAGTGTTTCATCACCAGATGAAACACCTCGAAGTTCGTCAAAAATACTCCGCTGCGCGTCGTATTTTCAACTCTCTTCTCGGTGTTTCATCTGGTGATGAAACACTGCATCTCATGTTTGATATATTACATGAAACACCGAGAAGAGAGTTGAAAATACGACGCGCAGCGGAGTATTTTTGACGAACTTCGAGGTGTTTCATCTGGTGATGAAACACTGTGTCGAATGTTTGATATTTCTTCTCAAACAAAATCATTTTTGAAGGAGAAATTAAGGATGCAAATACTAAGCAGTGTTTCATCCGATTTCCAAACACTCATTAAACATTAATTTCCTTTGTATTTTCTTAATGAATTATTAATGAGTTTGAGAACTGAGAATCTCTATTTAAAGCTATTATCCCCTCAAACGATAACTTACAGGAATGTTTAGAGAATTCGTTCCATTCTGAATAGATATCAAAATTTATTTAATTTTGCGCGAGTCTTTTATATATATATATGTGTGCCATTAGAACAGGCGACCAGAACAAAACCAGGAAATATAAATGATAAGTGTAATATGGGTTTCAGTTTATCTCATGGGAGACGGCTTACCTTTTTATCGCCTAAACGGAAATCTTCTTTCCGTTGAAAACACAACAAAATCTGATATCTTCTTTCTCTACCACAAACATTAAGTATAGGCCTTTGCTTTATGCCTCTGAAGGCAATATTATCTATTTGTTATTCTGGCTGACTGAACTGTCAAAAAGCTTTTTGCGTATCATTGATCAGTGATGCAATATATAAAAGCAAACGTTTGCCATTTAAACCAAAGATATTTGAATACATGTAAATATTGTAATTGAAGGAGCTTTCTAAGACTACAAAGGCTGTCTCTCTTCATCAATCTCTATCTATAGCTTGATCTGTAGAATAAGTCAGTTTGAAATCAGTAGACTGATAGCTTGGGTCAAGAGTGGTCTTGCAAGCACGTATCTATCAGGTAGGATATCACCACCATCACTGACCACCATTTCGTGCAGCACTTAAAACTAGTGGTACAGAGCCCTCCCCTGTTGAAGCCACAAATCCGCAATGTGATAAAGCTTCAAAGGCTATCGAAACCTGAGTACTCGAAAAAGCGTCGCCTTCAAATAAAGTCGAACAAAAATTAGCGCCGCAGCGCTTTTTCGAATAAACAAAATTTCCTACTGCATTCCCAGGTTATGCAGGGCTCATGTAAACGTATAAAAACCAAAGTTCCAAGAGCCTAGGTAAGAGACTCCTTACAGTGCAAAGTCTTTCATACCGTACCGATGTTTATTAGCGCGATTCCAGTCGTTTGGTTGTTCCCAACCTTCCCTCGGCCCTGCCGCCAAAAAACTACTGCCCTCCAGCTAATCCCGCCAGCTACACAGGCTAGTCCCTGCCTTTCTTTACTCCCTTTATTTGACTCTCCATAAGACAGACATCGATCACTCTTAGACGGGCACTTAGTGCCGGTCCCAGAGGTGTTCGTCTCACTAGACGAGAGAGTTGACTACGTCCATTTAAATTCTTCCATTGATTACGAATTACCATAAAACATAACAGACGTCCAACCGTTTAGTTTCCCGATACTATGATGGTTTTACTGAGAGTACTTACAGTAGCAAGTCTTGCAGTGCAGTGGTTTATTTACTATATTCAAAGGCTTGTTAAAAAGATTTTTAGAAATGATTTTGTGTTTCTACTCTCTAAGAAGACATGAAAAATGCTGAACAATAACGTTTGCCAGATCATTTTAGTCTTTTTTGAAGGATGATTTGGATTGTGTATCTGTAATTGATTGTGATTGATTGACAAAAAGGTTTGAGCGTTTGAGAAGTCAACGAAATGTCTGAAATGTGTGATGTTATCAATACAAAGTTTGAAATGAGATAATCAAAATTGCACTTAGTCATGCAAAGATGCCATGGTGATGATAAGCCTGGAAAAACCAGCAAATTTTGTTCACGAATAGAAAATGAACATATGAACAACTACAACTTGTTGAGTATTAGCCAAACAATAAAAAACTTACCGACTGGAGTTACAGGGTACCATTGTTTAACTTCATGATCACTTGTTGGACAGCAGTCCATGATGTTTGTATTCAGACGTGAAAACCGTTATCCTGGCTTGTAATAACCGCGTACTTTGCAAACGTATTGAACGGGTCCCATCGTTTTCCCTTGTTCTTGTAACTTTGTTTTTGTACTTCCATGGCATATTTTTCTTTTTTCAGCCACTATTGTATGCAATTAATTGCAAGTTATCGATCGTGATGAAGGCAATGTTCTTGCCTGTTTGTGCGATACGCACAAGCCATGTTTCTATTGTTTACCAGTGAATATACGACGTTCCTTTGTTATGAAGTTTTGATGTTTGAATATTGTTGTCCAGGGTTGATGAAGAGCGCAAATATTTGAATAACAATTCATCGACACAAAGACATTTTCCATTACCTTTTTGTCAAGGGTGAACTGTTTACAGTGTGTGTTTAATTAATTCTCACTAC
Organism: Porites lutea; assembly: GCF_958299795.1. Lineage (NCBI taxonomy): Eukaryota > Metazoa > Cnidaria > Anthozoa > Scleractinia > Poritidae > Porites > Porites lutea. The sequence continues at coordinate 41,958,050 of NC_133201.1, forward strand.
TGGTTTTGTCAACTGTACGGGCGGCAATTTTACATCTATGCCTTCATTTAATATAAGCGGTCTGTTAAGTTTTATTTGCCAGCTAATGAATTTCTGAACTCATCAGCTTAAAAAGTAATTAGAGTGATTTTCAATAGTGGATCAAAGGAAAGTACACTTTATTACCTTTCTTAATTGTTTGTTAGTCTCTGTTACTTTTGTTTGTTGGAGGTCAAAAGTCGGTTTGATGGAGTCTCCGTAGAAGCGAAAGTTATGGCCTTCTGGGGTTGTGCCGCTGGCCTCTGTCAGAACCCCTAGCCCAACCCCATTATATTCTATTGTGTGGCTATATTATAGACCCCATCTTAGTCACTTTTGGAAGAAAGTAATTGTCGCAATCCCAACTTAGTCACTTTTTGTTTATGCATCTACCCTATAAAGCCTTTTAACTAAGTCATCCTGAAATAAAATGACAGTTGATAAATTCTTTCTATTTTTAAATCCCTACATGCCTGAATTTTCTGACCCCCAATATCCTGAAAATGTCTGGCCCCATTCTAGTAACTCTTATAAAAATGCAACCCCATAATAGTCAATCCTGTCGTGAAAATGCGACTCCGTCCAGCGGCACTTACCCCATAAGCCTCCTAGTACAATCCAGTCGTGAAAAAGCGACCACATCCAGCGGCACTTACCCCATTAGCATACTAGTAGGCTAATGGGGTAAGCGCACAAAGCGTAAAGCTCGATATTTTATTCTTCCACTTTCTCGTAAATGAAATTACAGTAAATAAGGGGTTTTCAAGTACTGTGTGTTGGCCATGGTATTCATTAGCCAATAAAGTTTGTTTCTGTTGTCGTTATGAAGCTCGACCACACGCTGATCGAGAGGGTACGATATTGCCTTACGCAAAAAAAGATGGGTGCGTCTGCCATCATTAGCACGGCAATAATGTTAAACGCACATACCACAAGCAACTTTGTTTGGTAGCTGGGTATAGATATATATAATTTATTCATTTTGATTTGACAAATTTTCACTTTCTCTGCATTTACATGACATTTGTGTATTTGTACAAGGAACCATACAATAAATAAACAGCCAATAAAACATGCCACTAGTCAGAAATTGAAAACACTATCCACTAAAGGCGAAGTCAAATATACTATTAGATGGTTTCGGTTTGACACATACAGGAAAAAGGGTAGATAAAATTGATTCTTTACCATCTGGATACGACGGAAATGTAACAAGTGTCACGTTGTCCAAGAACTGGCCATTTCAAAGTACATCTGACATCTGCTTTGTTTAATCCTACTTTAAAATCCCCACACCCAATTCTCATGCGCAAACTCATCCATCCCTCCCTTCCTATTACCCAGAACTACTCCCAATGATAAGGATTTTTCTCTAAAGAGTTTTTAAGTGTCTTCATTCCTTTATAAACAGCAAGAGTCTTTTTGGCTCCCCCTCCCTGTGGAGCGTTTTTTGCCGCTTTCGTTTTAACGGTCGTTATCACTTCCACTTCACCGCCGCTCGCCGGGAGAACAGCGCTTGCGCTTTTGGGTCTTGCCGCTGATCTCGCCTTTTGCTGTTTATGTCGCTTTTTAGCTTTCTGTTGTTGCCGTCTAACCATGGCTATTTGTTCTCCTTTCGCCTCCATGCGAGCTTCTAGATTTTCCAGTTCTCGTCTGAGGTCTTCTTGTATTCTTGGGTCTTCTGATTCTTGTATTTGGCGGGCGACTTCGCGGTGTTCGCTGTAGATAATCAGGGAGAAATATTGGATTTCCTTTTTCAGCTTTACCAAAGTGACAACTTCATAGAGCTATAAATTTACTTACATATACTAAGGAAATTCTATTTTCAGTTTAGCAAGAGGTTTACGGTTGAAATTACAGGATCGGTTATTCAAAGGAAGTCTGACTAATGGAACTCCAATATCCACATACAAAATTTCCACACTGATCCCCATACATTTCCTTATAAGAATTTGTTGAGAGAATTCAAGGGATATAGACCCCAATGAATTCTGTTCAGTCACCGAAAAGACCCACATTTTAAGGCTCGAAAATACTTTTTGAATTCAAAGCGTAAAATACAACACTTACAAAGTAATATGTCCAAACTCATCCTGAAGGCCCAGAAGTAGCTCGTCAAAAGCACTCTCTGAGTCACTGGAGCGAGGTGTAGATCCTGCACTCTGCGTGTGCCTCTTTTGAGCCCGCCGTGCAGCAGCGTTACAAAGCGCAGGGTTATGGGCCTTCATTAAGGACAGCACAGTTTGTAAATTAGCACCAAGAGAATGTGACTTCGTAGTTGACTGAAATTAAGGCAAAGTTTATGATCAGTGACATTTGGTAACACAGTTCAAATTGAACTTATAGACCTAATTTTCTATACTCCAGTAAAACTTCCCTTTAACCGAACGCAAGGTTATGTAGGAAATTTTAGTAAAAATGTTAAGACATGGAATGAAACGGCGACTTTTTAGACCGTAATGGCATAAAGAAGAAGAAAGGAAAAAGGGAAAAACGCAAAGGTTACGACTTTAAAATCGTCCTTTGGGTTGTTTCGTTAAGCGACGTACAAAAACTCAAGATTTTATAAACGTATACATTTACTTACTTCGCGTAGCTGTAAAGGACAAAGCTCGCGGGATAGTTGCTATGCAGGTAATTTAGCCAACTTTTAGACGAATGTGACAAGGAAATGGACATTTAAAAAAATCTTACATATGAGGACATACAGGTCTTTTCATAGGTATTCCAGCCATAATTTTGCATTGATATCATAAACCTGAACAATGTAAATGATTTAACCCGGTTCGAGGTTGAAAGTTGTGTCTCAGGTCAGGGAAAAGAGTTACACCATCCAAAACGATTAGACTTGATGTACGTTAATTCTTCGGTGCCGAAAGGAATTTGTAGAAGAAAAAAGCTGGAAAATGAGGTCGACTAAGTTAAAATTCAGGAAACAGAACAACCTGCAACACTCGTCAAATTTCGTTGAAACACTATTTAGACTTTCATGTCATGCCTTCTCGACCAATTTATTGAACTTTTCTGCGAGTGTACTTCTTCTCTCCTTCCCCAATGTTGAGATTCGCGTATATTTGCGAATGGTGGTTGATACGTGAATCAACATTGGGGAGGGCGTAACGTGAAGAATGTTCCATGTGGGCAAAGAACATCCTCGTTCCCAAACTTCTCTCCTACTCATAGCCCCGGGACGAGTAGGAGTCAGACCCCTGGAATAGAGGTTGGAAAGAGAAAACTTTTGATGATAGCTTTGAATCCGGAGACACGCACCTGGCCCACGACAAAAGGAATATTTCCTAAGTTAAGTCGATAATGATCTGAAGGTTTAGCGGGTTGCGGTGTTCTTCTTGCGGGCTTGGGCTTTGGAGGCTGCAAAGAGGAAAAGAAAGAACATAGTTTAGCTTTGGAATAATACTATGCAAAATAAACGAGGTTTATAGTACAGTGTAGACAAGTTATCACCTTCCTTTTTTTCTTCTTAACCCTGGGTGGAGATGTCATGTCCATGAGGATCCTATTCGTCTCTGCAACTGATTCCAGCTAGAAAAACAATTATGAATTAATTTAACTATAAGCTGTGAAAAAAGGGTACAGTAGGAATTGGTCACATACAGTTTAGCTCAGGTTTGAACTAAACAAGTGCTAAACTAACGGCAACATCTTGACATTTTTTTTTATAGTTATTCCGTTTACCTTGGATAGATGGCTAATAGTTCAAAACAAGGAAATACTTGTAAAAACAGTAATGTTAATTTTTGCTTCTTGCATAACTCATTAAATTACATGTAGAGTATGGTCAAGGGAATGGCCAAAAATGTACGCCATGCACCATTTTCACCAAGACCATAATGCACCTTATTTACCCCAAATTTTTCCTTTTGCATAACAGTTGTCTTTGATTTCTCTTGGGACGACTGTAATACCCCTGAGGAGAAATTTTTTTTTTTTTTTGAGGGGTGGGGGGGGAAGGGTTAAACCATACTGTTGTAGCCATGAAACTCCAAATAAATAATTGTTTGAAAATTTTTAAATACCACTCGCAAGCCATTCAAAGCCAGTGGTTTGATTGCAGTAAAACCCTGCGACCAAGACCCTGCATTAAAAGAACCTGTTAGGCTAAATTTTGCCAGTTAAGCCTCCTCTATGTCAGAGCCTGTTTAGCCTCAATTTTTGAAAACGTTCTGATTTTCTAAAATCTATGACAAATTCTGTACACTTGGGCAAATAAGATAAGTCAACATTCAGAATCCTCTTTGGAGACATAGGTGCCTTATCACTCCAACTGCAATGTAATAGTATGCAGATCTTATATGAGGAATAAGCTGAACCACTAAATACTCTTAGTTAGATTGTATTTTATTTCATTAGAAAATAAGAACCTATTCATAGTCTAAGAAACTAAATAGGCTAAACTTATGCTTCATGGTCACTACCATAATTTTATTTAAGAACCTGTTGAGGCTTACTTGGAAAAATCCAGGTTCTTAGTCGTTAGTCTTAGAGGTTTTACTGTATTTCAAACAGCAAACAAAAAAAAGAAAGACAGAAAGAAAAGAAAGGAAAAAGACAAAAAAGGTACATTGCAAGATATTTCCAGAAAATCCTAACTCTAACTGTAGTTGCTCTAATGATATTTACTAACAACCTCGGCTGTCTTATTTTGAACCAACTTCCTCTGGTGAGCTTCCTCTCTAAGCCTGTCTTCCAGTTCTCTGATCTTACTCTGAAAGACAAGTACATGAAAAGACAAATCATTATGGATGACAATCATCACAAATGCTAGAAGAAGCACAGAAGGTCGCACGCTAACTGGCTGTGGTAATCCTTTCTACTTCTTTTCCTAATAACAAATTAAAGGGAAGTGATGGAAGGGCTGAGGGCAGATGCACTGTTTTTTTATTGGTTGGGGGATGCTCATTAGAGCCTGGGAGCTTTGAACACTAAAAGAGTAGCTAATGCCATTGTGAGCATAAATTTTATGGCAACTCACTTCAGCTATTGAATGCTGTGCTGTTAATTTCATATGATCTCTTTCAAGGCCTGAAAGTTTTTCCAGCTGCCCTCTAACATCTTCCGATGTTTGCTGTGCAGCTTGTTTAGCAACCATTGCTGATCGTTGTATCGCAGTGTCTCTGTCTGCCTCGGCAGTCTGGACCATCTTACGCATGTAATCTAACTGCTTCTCCAGCAAGTTACATCGGGCCTCTGCACCCTGTAGATCTTCCTCTAATTCTAAAGAGAAATAATTATTCTGTATTAAACAATGTCTGTTATAGTGATTTTGTTACCTCTGCATCCTGCATCCCTGACACATAAAAATCCCCAAAAACGCAAAATAATTTGTGGTATGCATCCTGTAGGGCACAAAGA